>NW_020449863.1:638926-702090 GCF_003343035.1 Apteryx rowi | reverse complement strand
GCGCCGAGGAGTTTTCTCTTTACGCGTTTTCTTTTCACGCGCCCGCCGTCGCCGTGCTGGCCCACTGCGTGTACAAAGCGGCGTTTGGGTGCGCGGGGCAGGCGCAGGCACAAGCTCTCCCTGCAGCGCCAATGCTGCCCTTTCCCGGCAGCGCTGCGGGGAATGTAGGCCGGCAGCGGGCCCTGAAGGTTTGCGGAGCTGAAATTTGGGAAGATGAGAAGCAAAACCGAGCAAAACAACAGAGGCGGCTCTGATGAACGTCTTTGCAGCTGCTCTGATCCTTCCAAATTGCAGGGAAGCCGTAACAACCATCGCTGCTGGTGGCGACTGGATTCTGCTGCGGGGGAGGAAATCGCTCATCTGCATGTGTGCAGTAAGGCACAAGCAGTTCACCGACTTTTCCCTGATTAACGGCATACTGGGATGGTACTGAGACACCAGGCTTTGACCAAATACTTTCAACACTCTAAGATTTATAAGGGAAAACGGAGAGCTTGCGTTGTTGCACTTCTTGAATTGCTTTGCTAGTGTTAATTCGGCTGCTCATTCCTGATGTCAGCCAAGAACAACTTTCCTCACAATTTCCGTTTTATAAATATGGGATGACTGAAAGATTGCAATAATGCACTAAAAATAACTCACTTGGTGTATTCAGGTCAGGCACGTCTCTAGAATGGCAGCAATTGTATTTTTAAACCATTCTAGCTAACTCTACACAGTGCACCCAGATTTAATGATAAGCAAAAAATTTCCATCCAAAGTGTCCATCACTCTGTTACGCTAGAGTACTGACCTGGATGATGTTTTGCTTGAGTTTGTTCTTCTGTAGACCACGTTGCATTATTGCTTTTTATCTTAGGGTGAGTAATGGTGTTCATGTGTTACGGTGAAGCCAAACCCACAGAGTAACTTCCTTTGCTGTTAGCCTTAATTACGTTTTGTATTGTTGTCACATGGAGGAGTCTTTGTCATGGGTCAGGGCCCCGGTATGCTAAGGGCTGTGCAAAGGCAGAGCAAACCCGCTGTCCTTGGCTGAAGGAGCGTGTAGTTCCCATCGGGAGGGGGAGATATGGATGGACAGAAGAGCAGTAGGAAGCAACAGGACCCTCTGGACCACTGTAACAGTCAGTGGTCATAGCTTATAGGAAGCCCGTTATTTCCAGAGCTTGGCAAAAGAGATCTTAAAGAAGAGATTTGAGTAGAATAGCTTGCTAATATCCCTCTAAAATATCTGTCCTCCTGGTATGCACTTGCTTGACAGTATAGCAAGTAGACAGCAGAGCCTGGTGTCGTCATCTGGCCGGAGATGAAACTGGCCCTTTTCAACTGTGGAAGACGGCAGTGGCCAAGTGGGGGTGGACTAGGACAGGCTTTGGAACGAGGAGTTTCTGATGCAGCAGAGAAGGGGGAGGTGCTGAAGGGATGGACAGAGGGTGGTGAGGTGGTTAAACAAGTGGCCTAGAAAAATGATCCCTGCAGCAGCATTCTGGGTGGATAAATAAGTAAAGATTGCATTTCCAGAGAACTGAGTTTTGGAAAATGCAAGGAGGATGGGAGCCTGGAGAAGAATTTTACTTGTATAAATAGACTAGAAATACTGTATCATATGGGGCTATCATGCAGAAAGAGTTGTTTGTGAACATCTAGAGCTTTAAGTCCAAGGCAGAGCCAAAGGTTATGAACCCAAGCGTAATATGGGCTGGCTGTGTCGATTTTAGCTGCCGAGAGAGGGATTGCGTAGAAGGCTGGATGGGGAGGGTTAAGGGCAGCAGGTTAAGTCTGAGTTGATAGACATCCACAGCAGAGCAGAGATATTGGAGGAGAGGCTGAGAGTTTAGCTTGTGCAGAAAGACAGTCTGCAGTAATATGGCAGATTTGTGTGTATTTGACACAGAAATTTTGGCTAGATAGTTGTTAACTGCCAAAAGGTAAGATTCAGAGTAAAATCGGGAAGAAAGAAAAGCTTATGGCAGTCACTGAAACTGCAGAGGGCATGAGGAGGATATACCAAAGGAATAATTACGGAGTTTRGAGAGGATGAGGAAAGGCATCCAAGAGGGGACAAGATTTTAAAAGCTGTTGCTGGCGACTTTGAGAAAAGGAATTTCAAATGAGTGCAAAGAGCAGAAAACAGAGGGGTCTTTATTTCACCCCACATGCCTCATAGTTGGTGTCCTTAAAAGAGGAGCACAGTCGTTAGCTAGCGGGCAAAGCGGAGAGCTGTGAGTGAGGTTGGGTGCTGTTATTCTGTGCTGCATACTGGTGGGGAAGCTCTGCCTGATCACTTCGGTGTGTTGCTGCAGACTTACAGGGCACCTGATTTCCCAGGTTTTGTGCTGTTCTTTGCATTCTTTCTTTAAGCTGATCTATAACACCTTATCTTCTTCAATTCTTCATCTGGCCCTTTGATTATAAATAAATAGACAATATTTATCATCAATGAATAGTTGACTGTGGACTCCTCTCTGTGACCTTCCAGTGAGTCTGTATGCGTTGCAGCATTTCTTGGGCTCCTGATGTTCTTGAGGCGATAACAGCAGTGGTATCGGCAGTTTTTCACAAGCGGCACCTTGTAGACATCCCAGCCTCAGCAGTGCTTACTGGCCTGCCCAGAGCATCGTGCTCACGTGAGGATGCTGCTCTGGGACCCAAACCAGCTTGGTAGGGTATCGCGTGCTCAGGTTGTCCTTGAGCTGTGCCCTGAGGAGCAACAACATCTTCACCTCACCTTTTCTGATCTTTTTCTTTCCAAGTTTCTCCACTAATGACCATGAAGAGTTAATGCTCCCGTGATTAGCCGTGTGCTATCTGCACCAGCGCAGGTGGCAGTGTGCTGCTGTTGCACATTCGCCTTCCCTCTGTCCATGGCAGAGGCAAACCTCTACCCTAGAGGTGTGGAGGTGAGGAAGCTGAGTCATGCTTATTGTTAATAAAAATGGTAGAAAAATTTCCATCGTCGCCACAGCTCGGTCTTGCAACAAGTAAATAAGTGTGTGAGAAACTGTCTGTACCCTAAGCCACAATGGTTTTTGTATGGGACTGCCCAGAGTGCTTTCAAGTGTATTTGTCTGTGTGKGGGGGGGACTGATTAACCTCATTTATGACATTTACATGCAAGGGTTCTGTAAGGGTAAATACGTTGCTCTGTGCTTATTTAGTGAAACATAATATTGAAAAGAAAAAGTTATTTATTATTGGTATTATACAAATCCCTTCTAGTGCCTGAATAAACTTCAAGGAGAGGAACAATCTGCAAACCAGTTTTGCCTAAAGTGGTCACTGTGAGACACAGAGGCCTTCATTGATAAGTCATACATGGTTTTCAGTCGTCTCTATTTTGAGAGGATATATATGGGTTTCAGAAACAAAGTTTCTGCCCAAAACCGTAAATGGATCTGTGCACTTGAAATTGAAATATTGGCCTTMCTAAGTATGAAAGAAACAAAAATCACAGGTTTCATTTCTTAATGTTGTCTTAGAGACAGCAGATATAAATGGTTGTGGGACCAATATATTCAATAGAAGATGGTACACAGGGGTATTAGGCACTATCTGTAAAGAAAAAAAGTCATCCTTTTGTCTGCCTCACTGCCACCAACATTAAACCTTGTGTCTTGGCAGCTTTCCGCTGAGGAGTTACAAACCTGGGAACTTGGTGAAGCCTTGATGTGCCTTGAGGTCACTAAAACTGTAGTGGTGCTGTTCACTGCCGGGAGAAATAAAGCAAACTGGTGCCAACCAGGAGAGCAGAGCTGGACGTGACCCACAGCATGTTAGCAGCCTTTTTACGTTGCGTCTCATCCAAGGTCACGGCAAGCCCCTGCCCGAGGGTGGTGCTGCTCCTTAGTCCCGGCGTTGGTTGGGTCCTGCTGGAGCGGCACCGGGAGYGGCCCCGGTTTGCCTCCCAACCGCRGGGCTGGGAGCCCCGGCTGGGGCAGACGAGCTGGGTGCCGGGTGCCACGGGAGGCTGCTGAGCCGGGGGACTGCAGGGCCTGCTCGGAGGAGGGCTGCACAAAACCCCCATTTGTACTGCCGTAATTCTTCAGCGTTATGTTTGATTTCATCTGAAAGACTTCCTTAGCAGAATTTTAGTTTATCCTAGTAATTTGGWTGCGAGGTTACTGAAGAAACTGTGACTTTATTCAGAGATTTTTGTACACATGCTGATTAAATTACTCATTAAGACTAATTCAAATGATTAGGAGTGCTGAAAATTGAAACCAAGACTCTCTTAGGCCTTGAATAGGTATTAACAGCAAGCCAACTGAAGTCCCAGATAGCGTATCTATCCCCTTGGACAGGTAGTATCCTCCTTGGAAGGAGAGGTAAAGTTAAAAGGTGACTTACTAGTGCCCATCACTAAGACCCAGTCCTGCAAAGTAYGTAATGGCCTACTTATTTGTTAGCAGAGGTGAGGGCTTTGCTTTGGCTCTGATATGCCTCAGTTCAAGAAAGTAAATTTAAAAACAGTAGTCTTACTGCTCTCCGTCTGTTGTCGTACTTCTTTTCAGTAACTTTTCCCTATGTTGTTCTTGTGCCTTTGTTTCTTTTCCTTCATTCGGTTTCCTAAAGGCTGTTCCTGTCTATTTTCTCACTTGCCTTCATCACCTTGAGCGTGCTCTAAATAAACTTTCTAATGTTCCTTGCTGGTTCCTGCCTCCATGCGCAGGGTCTTTGGCGCTGTGTGAATAGTGGAGGCCACCAAAGGGTGTGCGTGAACGGTAACGCCAGACTATTGCTTTCTACTCATCTGCAGAGTGAAATTGTTTAAAATTAAGATCCTGCTCCTACTCAACTTCTCCATTTGGGGTTTTCCCCAAAGCTTCCCAGAAGCAGCTGGTGCTTCCTGGAGCTGCACTGGCAGGCGCTGCGCTGGCAGCGGGGCGATCTCCCCCACGCCAAGCTGCCCGGGATCTCTCCCTCCTCTAGAGCACCCAGTTTCATGGAAAGTCCTTGCAAAGTTGGTTTGCTCTTCTGATGTCAACCAGCGCTAAGGTTGTGTACAGGCAACAGCTTGGCCAAGATGCATCCCGAGGACCTGTATTAGTTGCAGACACACATGGAGGTCTTCTGCTTTAAAAAACTTAACCACAGAAGTGGGTTTAGGTTGCATCTAGAAATACAACTGGGATCAGTTTAATTGATCAAGAAGCAACATGCCTTCAAATGATGACCTTTTCTCTTTGTCGGCACTGCACTGACTTAGTGGTGGCTCAGCTGTTCCAGAGCTTTGGGGAAGGTGTGGGGAAAATGCGTGGTAGGTGGCAATGCCTCCTGCGAGGGGAGATTGAACCAGGTTAGAAATGCCCTGGGAACAAGTTTAATTAAAGGGAAAAAAACTGATGAGCTGCATTTTCTACAAGATAGAAACTTTCTTTAGAATACTATTATCTTTGATATCAGGTATCCTATAAAATATTGCTTTTGTAGATATCTTACCTTAGGAAAAAAAAGTTGTTATGCCTTTTTTTGGTTAGGGGCTTATCTAATTGGCCAAGCAAAGCAAGGCTTTGCAAGGCAATACTCAAGCCRATAGCTTTACTTTCCTTACCCACCAAACAAAATTAAAAGATAAAAATAGAAAGCCAGGGGAGGCGGCAGAGGAGAATAACGAGTGGGTGAGGTTATAAACTGAGCCTGTGGCACTGCAGTAAGGGAAATACATTTTTGCCTGGGGAAAGGAGGCTGACACAGAGAATTTGTGGAGATGAGGACTGCCAGGAATCCTGCGTATGCAGTTAAGTTCAAGCTGTAAAATCAATAGGGAGTGCAAACACTTTAATTATTACAAACCCCAATATAAACATTTATTTTCATAAAGTTGATTTTATCTCACTTGGAAAGTTGTTTTAGATGTAAAATGTCCATGCAGCCTTTAGCGTAAGCTAGTGCAGTGTAACTTTACTGTGCTGACTTTAGGTTGAACCAGTGCAGTTTCCTTGCGTAAGCAGTCCCCAGTTTTCCTAAATTGAGTTGATCCACCTGGGTTCATAAGGGCTACATGTGGAGGGATTTTCAGGATTGAACCTTGGTTTTCCTTTCGTCCTCACGTGTTTCCTGCTGACCATTTATTTTTAATTTGGTCACTCCACTTACTCCTTTTTTGAAAGTGATGCTATTAATGTGAAAACAAGAACTGTGAGAAAAGTTACTGGTAACCTCTTGTTGCTCCAAGAAATGAATTCTGCAGTCACTGCAGCACCTTAAGGGAAACTACTTTTCAATGGCTTGTCAGTTGTCCTAACACTTTGAAACATTTTTAGACATGATCTTTTCAAAGCTACGCTGGGGGATTTCCACTCCCTTGCTGTTTTAAAATGCTCATACTGTTTAACCACAAAGCTTACACTCGCACACTCTCTCTCGCACACGCTSTCATTTTCTGCCCATTAAGGATCAGCTACAGTTTTCAGGTATGGGTCTATCTAAAAGTATCTTGTTAATTGTTGGCAGGAGTCTAATGTTGTTATAATTATTTGTCATTTTTAAATGGCTCTTCGGGTATTAACTGTTGCAAATTGATGTTTGAAAATCGTGCAGGTTTGTTAATACAAGGTTTGAGAATCTGGAGGATCTTAGGCAGAGTTCGTCAGAAGAGACAAATAGCTCCAAGAGTTCGTACGGGTGTATAATGTCAGCGGTGCTGACTGGGAAAAGTTTTAATGTAGAGTTGTGTTGTTGCTAGGGAAGGCAGTAAAACATCCAGGTATTGATAAAGAAGTTTAAAGTGATTGACAAATGAAAGAATTGCTCAATTTTCTGATAGGTTAGTCTGATCAAGGAAGGTCTATGTAAGCATCTTCTTCAGCAGCACCAGTGTTTACCAACTTGAAATGCAGATGTTGAGAAGCTGTTGTGGTTTTTTTTTAATAAGTAGCTAGGTTACGAAGTACCAAGTATTTCACTGATTTTTTTAATAGCTCTTGAATGTAACCTTTCTGTAGAGTGACTGCGTGGATCTTAGGAACAAAATTATTTTCTAGCTGTGAAATGAGATTATTTTAAGACTTGTTGTACATATTGTTGTAAGATAATATTGTGTTGATTAGATGTAGAGAGATTTCTTGATAATACAATAGGAGTTCATTAATTAATGATTTGGAAATCCATGGAAAATAGCAGATGTAGCGAATAAGCAAGAAGGCCACAAAATCCAAACTACTTCAGCACCAGATACACTATGTTAGTTGTATGGATGTATTTTTAAAATTTTTAAATGTTGTGTGTATTATAATGTACTTATGCCTGCAAAAATGATGAAGTCTAGTCTTATGGGAATTTACTGTAATGCTTGGCTGTAAATCTGTGCAAAGAAAACCCTGCAGTCATATTCTCTTTAATGAAAATTTGCTTATGGAGATTAGCAAATTGATGCTTGTTTTACTGTGCTTTTAGAATTAGGTGGTATGGGAATTTGAATGAGATAAAAGTTGCCTATATACAAAAGAAATCAAATTTGGTTCTGCTGCCTTCTGCAGCAACATCCCTTGTGGGTCCCCAGGCAGAGATCCAGTAGGAAATCACTGCTGTTAGAAATGTTCTCCTGGATACCAGCTGGTTGCTGAGTTGTGGTTTTTAAGGGATTAGGCCAATARCAGAGGTTGCCTTGCTGCCAGGAGTGAGCCCTGCATGCAAATGGGGAGCCTGCTTCGGTGCAACGGGGGATCCTTTTGCTCATGTAAGAGGCCACAAATGTGCGCCCAGAATCCCTCCCCGCTGTGGGGACCCACAAGTGTGTTTTGTTGTCACTGGTCAAAATATCATCACTCCTCCTGCTTTCGAAGGAACAAGGATGATCTCACGGTGACATCAGATGGCATCATCTGTTGTTTTTAGATGACTCARTATAATCTGCTGTATCTTAAATATGTACATGTTTTAAAGTGTATAGATATTTATAGTAGCTCTTTTGAAGACTTTATTACCTTTACAGTTCTGTATGGTAAGTGTTGGGGCTTGTTTGCAGTGCAGTGTTTATGTGGAGGAGCCTTATATTATTAGTAAATCATATAACTGGATTATTTTAGTTCAAAAATACTGGAGACAGCTAATTACCTAGATCATAAGGCAGTTTGGAGAGAGTAATTTTAATGCAAGTTACATTCCCCTCCATCACGTTTCTGTCTGTCAGCTCCCAATGGAGTGAATTGGTCTCAGGTGTCTAAGTATATTGAATTTTACAAAAATTTTCCCCATTTTGACTAAGAAAGGCTTCCAGTTCTGATATGCCATAAAAGATAGATAATTTTCAAGGGAGGGACAGAGAATCTTCTAAGCCTTGTCCCTACCGAGTACCTTGGAGCAAAGGAAGATCGCTGAGCTAGAAGCGGGAGAGCATGAGTGGAAATCTCTTTCCATGCTCTAATATATGCATTTCCTGGAAACATCATATGCGTGGGAGTCATCACAGTGCTTTCTGCTGAGCCATACTCCAGTTTGGGAAGGTAACCAGGCACGAGCCTCCCTGTACATGGAGAACCAGGCAGGCACTGTGCCAGCACCACCCACCTATTTGCTAGCCAGCAGGACCAGGAGTCCTGTTTTCTTGTCCAAGTGTAGTGACCAAATCCGTGATAACGATTCAYGTATTTGCCCTCCTCGGTCTAAAAGACACGGTGGCTTTCAGTGCTTGTGCTTGAGTCTGCCATCCTGGATGTTTTGGTCTATTTTCAGCACAGCATTGCAGCCTGCCTGAGTGGCCGTTGCCCTTGTAGCTCATGCGGTAATCTGATAAGTCTTCTTGGGAGCTTGGTTTCACATGACAGAAAACAGGAAAACATATTCTCTTAAAAAAGAATTACCACATTATAGACATGTTTTTCTCTGCGTGCAGTAAGTACATTTTTGTTGCCCAAACCGTTTCTCTGTCCAGCGTAGTTCAGTGCGATGTAGGTGTTGCACAGCGTTTCTCCTCGCTTGTGACTGCTGGTGGCCCAGATCGGCAGCATCGCTGCTGGGGGGGACGTCACGGGGAGCACCACTGCTGGAGGGGGACTGCTTTAGCGTGGCTGTGAAAAGTGTTCGTATAATGGCTATATTTTAATAAGTGATATCATGCTGATTTTTCTCCTTATTAACACGGTCTGCTTGTGTCTTACGCAGAACAATAAGATAAACTAAATGTGGGCCATTTAAATAGAAAATATTTGGCCTTACCTTGGTGTGGTGGTAGTTAAAACAGGATAGCCCACATTTAAAACAGTTTATTTTTATTATGAAAATTCTCCACCCTGGATTTTTCCCAGTGAGGTTAAAAGCATCTGTATACAACACGTGTATGAGAAGATGTTTCAGGAGTATTCTGCTGTTGGTACAGGCGGGGTTGGGATACTGAAAAGATATGGGGGTGTAACTCTGAGCTGTCTGCACTGTGGGGCTGTTGAGGTCCAACTATGTGGTAGTTATTTGTAAGACCTGGGCTTAGCTTCTAGTGATTCAGACTACTTTTCTAATGTGAGGTCAGAATCGATTCTGTTTTTTTCAGTATATAGAAATCCAGTTTCCTGACGTATAGATTTTCTGTGTCCCCTAAGTCTTTCATTTATTCCATACTTTTCCAGTGGCGTTGCAGTGCAAATCTATTTGTAGCATTGCCGTGTGTGTTGCGCTTCTGCCATGAGCATCCTTATAGAGTAGGAGTCCGCCGCTGTCTGAGACTTTAAGGCAGTATTGCAGTTTGCACGCTGAGCAGCTGTAGCCTATGCAAAGAAGGGGATACCGTGGCTTTGCTCCCGGCAGCGTGGCATGCAGAAGTGAAAGCGTACCTCGCCTCCTGCGCGGGGCAGGCGTCAGCGTCAGCAGGAAGCTGATTCAGTTAACCATGGGCGCTCTTTCTCTCGCAGAGAGCACTTTTTCCTCTGACTGTTTCCCTTTGGTTTTGGTTCAGAGCACGCGGGCGGCCGACGCTTGAAGGCAGAAGGGGAAGAGGAGCTTCTGCAGTCGGCACCGGGTCACACGTATGCGCTCGCACGGGAACCACGCTCCGCCTGTCATGGTTCGGATGACGTCACTCTTGGCGCTGACTTCAGTCGGTTTGTCACAGACGTGTCATTTATATCGACACCTCTGAAATAACGTCGCTGGCCCAACGCACAGTGGTTCTAGCAGGCGATGCACCGGTTTCGGTGCAGCAGCTCCATCCAGCAGTGGCTCCAGCCTCGTGGGCCACAGCGTAACAAAATGGCCCTTTTTCAAGTTATCCCAAACATCTCTAAGTCCCAACACCATCCACGGCCAGTTTGTGTAGGAGGAGCTGGTAATACCTGAAGGTTTAGACTAGAAAATAGCGGGAAGCCCGGGGACAAGGYGCTGCCGTCACCGCAGGGCTCTCCGCTGACCCCGTGAAGACCGGGGCCCTTGCCAGCCCRTTTCCTCGCGGAAAGCCGCTGCGGGCGCCACGGCAGGAACCAGGAGGCCGGCGCCGGTGCAAACGTCCCAAGCGCTCTGCGCATCCRGACGCTTCCTGGCCTCGACCGTAGCAGCCGGACGCGCGTGGCGCTGGCAGCGCTCTGCCCTGTGCCCGCGAAGCGTCCCTGTCTTGTAACACGACTGCCTGCTCCCTCCACCAGCCGAGGCGGAGCAGGAGCCTCCACTGGGAAAAACGTGTGAGAACGAGCTGCTCAGAGGCTCAATTTTAGCAATAGGGTGTTTTTGGTTTTGGTCGGGGATACGTGTGCACCTTCAAGGTGCTTAGGGAGAGAAAGGCTCTCATTTCAACCAAATGTTTGGAAGGTGTGCAATAAAGAAATGCTTTCTTCAGAAAGAGATAGGAATGAATGTGGTGGATGTAATTAGCAAAGAGATATATAAGTGAGTTTCTGGATGGTATTTTGGGCTGGTAACTGTGTTTATTCTTAACCTATTCCATTTGTTGCCTAAAATACTTACAACATTGTTTACCCCAGCTAGAAGTGCATTATACAGTAAAGTAGACCCTGAAAGACAAAAACTGGTAAAACTGGATTTTTGGTGGGGTTTTACACGGTGCAGCATTAACTTGCTAAATCCTTAACGTCAGGAGATCTACATCCTAGAGCGCAGTAGGATTCAAGAAATTGGATGCTACGTAAATGAGAAACAGCACTAATAAGAAACAGAAAGGAAATGTGTTTTGGGGCTCTAACTGGCTGTTAACAGGAGCAGTTAGTAGGAAACGTGTCCTGTAGGGGGTCTGCTGCTCTGTGGCAATTACTGATCCATCGCTGAGGCAGTGGCACCGTGCGCYGTCGGTGTGTGCTAGGGAGCGCACCGAGGCGCCAGGCTGGCAGCTCCTCCAGGCTGCGTCGGTGCGTCCCTGGCCGATGTGGGAAAAATAAAATTGCTCCTATTTGAGCATCGGAGCATGGGAGACCTGTTTTCAGAGGAGAAGGGGTCAGCCGTTCAGAAATCAAAGGCGAGAAGCGGGCAGTTGTCTCTGGTTGGAAGCAGAAGGCTGTTTGTTGGGAGCGACCGAACGGGGTCGTTTGCAAAGGACCTTCAGGAGCAGGCAGTTCTCCGTGGGGGGATGCATGTGGTTCCTCTGCTTATTTAGCATGCTAATTTTTTATTCTCAAATTAGTTTTATTAGGGCTCACATCCCTGTGGGCTGCAGACATGCTTGGTTATGCTTGAGTAAATCTGACATTTGCTCTAGTAGAGGGCAGGGGGGTCGCACAAGCTAGGCAGGTAAATACAGTAAAAAACCCAGTGCTGAAGTACAGCAGCATATAAATGTTTGTAGTGAAATTCACTTTGGTGGGTTCTGTGTTTTGGCTTGGTTTTTTTCAGTCGCGTCCTTTTGTTTGTCTGCAGGTTTTCCTTGTCCGATATGGGATTTGAAAATAGCAAAGAAAATGTATTTGGGTGCGTGACCCTCAGGTGGTCTGTGGTCTCTGTTACACAGGGTCAGCGCGCTGCTTGCAGGGGTCAGGAGCGCACGCGGGGTCAGTGCTGGCGTGCTGCTGGATGCCAGCCGCAAGGTTGCGGCGGTGACACGGTGGCCCCGCTGCTCTGGTCGGGCAGGAGATGGCCTCGGTGACCTGGCAGGGCTGAGTCAGGCCTCCCGGAGAGCTGCCGGTCAAGCCAAAGCGACCTGCTTGCCTGGGAGGGAGGGCGGTATGTGCAGGCGAGGACCAGCATACCACGGTACGGCTACAAAAATGAACGCTTCCCCCGTGAAATGATCCGAGAGATAAAATCTTGTCTCCCTGTGCCTCAGTATTTACAAAAATAAAGCGCTTCTGTGTCACTGGAGCCCTAAAGGCAGGGCTTTAAATGAAGAGTAAATGTTTTAATTGCCTCGCCATAGTGCGCGTCAATAAGGAGTTGTGTTTTGTGCTGTCGCTAGTGAGGTACAGAAAAATGACCAGAAGAGCGGGCTGGGAGTTGCATTTTGCATGAAGAGCAGGTTGCTGTGGCCGGTGCCTTCAGCTTCAGCTTCTGTACACATYCTGTCAGTAAAAAGTGTCTCCTGAAGGTGAAGCTGTAAGAAATCAGTGGTCAATCTCAAGGTTTGCCACTACGAGGGCTGGAAACACATGTTGTTGTTTTTTCCTACTACAAAACCCACCTTGCATGCCTGTGCTGCGCATGCTCCATCACGAGCCTTGCTAGGTTGAGAGAAAAGCTTAAGTCACAGTTCTGATTGCAATCTTGCTTCTTTTTTTTTTTTCCACTACATCTTTCAGACAGGATTAATATAGTCAAGAACTCACACATTTTTGAAAAACAGTATTATAGTTTAGTGCTATAAAGGGGTGAGCACTGGAAAAAGAAAGATGTCAAGTTAAGAGGCTTTGGCTTCTGTTACACCCAAAYTGAAGGTAAAAATTTTCTGCTCCCCTTTTTGTATGTTCCTTGCTGTTAACCACAAAGCTGTGCTCTTTTTGAACCAGTGCAATGAATTAGTAAGACCATGTGGGTGGGCTTTACGCTAAGTGTAGGCTTTGCTGGCAGGCACTGGGGCTGAGACTTGACCTCTGCTGTCCCCGGCTAAGTCTGTGGTAGTTTTAACTTTTCTGAGACTAACAGCTGTTGTGTGAAAATTAGGAAAAAGTTCTCTCTTCTGGGGAATAATTTTCAGGTTGTGAAATTTTTTCCAAAATGTGTTTTCATGCTAGTCATTTAATGAAGTGTGCATCATTTTGTAGTTCTCTGAGCTTGTTATTGCTCTTCCATATCTGATGCTGCATTTCCCTCTGAAATCTGTTGAAACCTTCTGTAAATGAAAATCCTCAAATAACGAGCAGTCTGCTGCAAGCTGTAGCTGAGGTGGTTTAACCAACTGCAAATATTTAAAAGGATTCTTCTTGCATTTGCTTTTTCAGTATAGCTTCCATGGCCTGTGACGAATTTACTGGTCTCTCAGACATCTTCACACGCCAAAACTCTGCCAGTGGTGTTTCTCTAGACTTTGAACCCAACGCCGACTACAAGTTTGTCGAAAGCCTGGAGGAGCGGTACAAGTGTGCCTACTGCCACCTAGTCCTGCACAATCCTCACCAGACGGGATGTGGTCACAGATTTTGCCAGCAATGCATTCTTTCTCTGAGGTTAGTACAGATTCTTTCTCTGTTTACAAACTCCCCTTCCTCCCCTGATTAGAAAGAAGCTAGCACCTTCTATAAATCAACTGCAGATGCCGTAATAATAGTAATGGTCTGGTAAAAAGTGCAGGAGTCAGTGGAAAGTCTCTGTTGAACCCAGTCACTGCATACCCAGTGCTTTAAAGATGTCTTTAAAGACCTTACCTGGTGGGGGCAGGGAATATGGGATCACTTTGGTAAGTGCATGGAAGTCAGTGTAAGCAAATTTTTGGTGTAAACTTAATCACGACTGAGTGAGATGCTGTCTAGCRCATCAAGGCTCTCTGTCACTGTACTGTTCAGGTGAGTGTGTTGCATTAAACTCTAATGGTTTTGGTACTGGTGGTTAGATTAAAGCTGTCTGCTTTAGTATAACTTCTTTGATTTTAGTGGAGTTATAAAACTGATGTTTATTTTACCTGATACCACGGTGAGATCACAAGGTTGCTGGCATCCACCTGCTTGGGATTTATCTGCCCATGAAATGTACTTACCCCACAGACCCGTCTGGAAATCCATTACGTGTTGTGTGGTGTATCTGCAGTAGAATTTGGCCCATGAGGGCTACAGAGAAGTGGAATTATGTAGATGGATTTTACAGTTCACTTTTTATGTATTTTAGATGCTTCATGTTAGCCACTCGCTCTTTCAGGTTTGCCTCCCCATGGACACGCCCTCAGTAAGCGTTTTCTCATACTTGCTGTAGGACTTCTGGGAGCTTTTTAAGACAGGAACCATTTGAACTTATTTTGCTGTCATAATCAGAAATGTACAGCTTGAACTAGGCAAAGGCTGGTCTTAATGCAGACTGTGGGATTTTTCCAGATATGACATTTGTGAGCAACAGATGGCCAGAGAGTGACAAAGTCCTCTTAATTAAAAAACATCTTATTAACACTTGTAGCACAAACTCTGCTTTCTGTTACACTGTTGCAGCTTAATATCCTCTTGGAGCTTTGGGCAGAATTTGGCTTTGTAGTTGCTAGATCAATGCATTTTTGAAGTGCGGTTTGATTTTTAGGGTATCCCACATGAGCGGGATATAGACAGGTCACATTCTTTCCAAGATTTATTTTTACAGAAGTTCAGGGTATGATCTTTTGTTGATTCATAAAGGAAAATACCACTTTGACATGAGCACAGCATGTAAGATTTATTTTAGTGTCGCATTGCTGACAAAGTAACTTGTTATAAAAGTGACTAAAATGTAGGAAACTGAAGATTTTTCTGCATAAATCAAGAAACGGTGGCATATTTCTTCTTGTTTGTACCTACAGGTTCTTATACTTGCTATGAATAGGCTGCATAAAGATTATCTGAAAAAGGAACGCTGCGTATGGAAAATACTCAGATTCTCTAGGGGCTTTGCACAGAACTGTTGATCAAGAGTGCAAAAGTAGGATTTTAATAAGTTTTCTCATATTGCCTTCTTGAAGCACTCATGATACATGCCTTTTTCCTCACTATCCCCTGTATTCAGGATTTTGTATCTCTCACATTGATTTTTCACATAGCAAGACAGTTCTCACTTGTATTCTACCTGTCTGGTACTTATGCAAATGCCCAAATACATGTCTTATGAACACTGGAGGTATGCCTGATTTAGCATTCTGTTCAGTAACTTTTGAGTTCACAGGATGTTTTTTAACCAGGTATATATTTCTTGGATAATTTAACAAACAAGACCATGCATGATTTCTCAAGCTAAGTATCACTGTGGTATAAAGGATCTGTTGACTTTAATAAGAAACATGTGTCAACAGATCCTAAAATAAGAGATACTTAACTTCAGACTTCAAGATATTACTGACCATTTGAAAGGCTTCATAAAGAAAATCCTCCCCCCTTAATCCTTGCAATACTGAAATCAAGCCAAATGCATTATGAGAATTTTCTCACTTGACACTGAAGCGTCTTCTACTGACTCCTACCAGAGTCAGGTTCTAGCGCGGCTCAATTTTGTAAAATAAACCAAGTGTTCTGTGAGTTAACATGATTCTTCTTTTGATCTAGAGAACTGAATGCAGTACCCACCTGTCCCGTTGACAAAGAAACAATAAAAATGCATGAGGTAAGTAGCTGTAGTTGCAGTTGCTTCAGTGATCAACATCCTCTTGAAAAAAGCAAGACAGCTAAGAAAAGGTGGCTCTTAGTCTCTTAGTCCTCAGGGGCAGAGCAGCTTTTGTCTTCTCAAGCAATGTTAAGGGAAATAGTGTGTTCAGTGATGTTCTGCAAGAAAGAAAGTATGGATGTGTAGCTAAAGCTTTATTTTATTCCCCATGTTCTGAAGTTAAATCATTTTAGTCCTCTGTATTTCCCATAGAGTAACCAAGAGTTTCATGGAGTTTTAAATCTTCTCTAGTGTTCAATGTTTCTTTTAGTGGAGAGTTTGTTTACTTACTACTTAATCCCCCATCTTGCTGTGGGGGATCTTGTTTATTTGCCTTTGATTTTGACTGGGCTTTAATTTGCTGCCTTAACTCTTTCCAATATACCTCATTAGCCCTGCAGACTTAATTTACTTTTTTTGGTAACTTTTTGGAGCAAAAGACAAGTTCATGCTTCTTATTTTGTAAGCTACAGAATATTTTGGAATGGATTAATTGTCCTTATTTATATGCCAGAGCTTGAAAGGATGCTACCTACTTGATCCTGCCAGAATTTATTTTCCGGTGAAATCATATATATCTCCTTCTTCTCTCTCCTACTCCTGATAGGAAATTGTAGTCTAAATGTCCGTGAAGTTGTTGTTTTTCACTCACTCTCTCCTACCCTGTGCAAATTTTGAGTAATGCAACAGTGAATAGCTTTATAATGCTCCTCATAGGAAGATCTCTACAGAAGACTGAAAGGTTGCTCTGAGAGCTCAGTTTGCCCCTGCTTACACAACGGGCAGCAGTGCTGTTTCTTGGAGGCGATGTAAGGGGTGTCTCAGCATCACCTCTCCATCTCAAACACGCCCTGCTCAAACGTCGGGGCTGCTCGCAGAAAGCTGGTCTGGTCTGACGGGGACTGTTAGCTCAGGCAGGYCCCAGAAGCAGCATGGCAGCTCCTGAGCTGATAATCCTGCTGGATCGGCATCTGTGGAATAACTGTATAGGGAGGAAGAAAAACCCAAAAAACTGTACCTAATAGAAAATTGACAGTAAACATTTTCACTTATATTTTTAGTATACATTTTCAATGTGAATTATCAAGAACCATACCTGTGGTTGTGGAGTCTACACTTTTGTGTTTAAAAGGTTTCTTGTGATGTTTTGCTGTCTTTTTATATTCTTTGTAACATCTTACATAACCTCGTATGAAGACTAGCTTACTTTCTTTACAGGTATTCAAAGACAACTGCTGTAAAAGAGAAGTTCTTAACTTGCAAGTGTTTTGCAAAAATATTCCTGATTGCAACTCAAAAGTAATTCTGGGACGATATCAGGTTAGTTTGCTTGATCAAATTTTGAAGTCTTTGATTTTCATACAAACTCTGATGTGTATTATAAGGTCAACTTCAGTGATTGTCTTCAGAGTTACTGTAGCAATGTGGTTGAGGTGTGTAGATCATTACTTACCTTGTATGTAAGTAAAACATGTCAACAGAAAATATTATAGCTGTAAGTTTGTTCCAGCTTTGCCTTAGGTTATTTAACAAGAACCATTTGCCTTTATCTCACTGTGAATGCATCTGGCTTTTTGTAAGTTCTGGAGGGTCTTAATGGGTGAAATTCTGAAGGTTTTCTTTGCAATAGTGAAAAAAAAATTAATACGGGTTTTTAAATATGCTATAAACAGCAAGGATCACAGAATCACAGAATCACAGAATGGTTGAGGTTGGAAGGGACCTCTGGAGATCATCTAGTCCAACCCCCCCTGCTCAAGCAGGGTCACCTAGAGCATGTTGCACAGGATCGCGTCCAGGCAGCTTTTGAATATCTCCAGAGAAGGAGACTCCACAACCTCTCTGGGCAACCTCTTCCAGTGCTCTGTCACCCTCACAGTGAAAAAGTTTTTCCTCATGTTCAGATGGAAGTGTCTGTGTTTCAGTTTGTGCCCGTTGCCTCGCGTCCTGTCACTGGGCACCACTGAAAAGAGTCTGGTCCCATCCTCTCRACACCCTCCCTTCAGATACTTGTACACGTTGATCAGATCTCCTCTCAGCCTTCTCTTCTCCAGGCTAAACAGGCCAAGCTCTCTCAGCCTTTCCTCMTAAGAGAGATGCTCCAGTCCCCTAATCATCTTTGTRGCCCTTCGCTGGACTTGCTCCAGTAGTGCCACATCCCTCTTGTACTGGGGAGCCCAGAACTGGACGCAGTACTSCAGATGTGGCCTCASCAGGGCTGAGTAGAGGGGGAGAATCACCTCCCTCCACCTGCTGGCAACACTCTTCCTGATGCACCCCAGGATACCATTGGCCTTCTTGGCCACAAGGGCACATTGCTGCCTCGTGGTTAACTTGGTGTCCACCAGCACTCCCAGGTCCTTCTCTGCAGAGCTGAGGATAATTCAGTCACCTCAGAATGTCTGCACAGTGTAATATAGTGCTAGGGAGGGGRGACCCAAGGTAATTCAGCAGATTGATACTCAGCCTAGTGTCATGGCCACACTTCTTGGCAGGGCTTTGGTTCGGAGAAAGCTTCCTAGCCCAGCGCCATCGCAGCTGTGCTGCACCAGTATCCGAGGGGTGAGCTCAGAGATAGCTTTAGCATCGCCATAGCGTACATACAATACTTGTATGCAGTTGGACACCGTGTGATGGATGCTTCATGAAAACTCACAGCTGCTTGCCAAGAGGTACCAGACATTTTGGCTTTTTTTTGTGTGTTAATTGAGTGAAAAGTGGAAATTAAAGAAAGGGCTCTCCAGATTTGCAGGTTCTTTTGCTTACTCTACTTTTGAGACAGTACGAGGAAAGAGCATATGGAGTTTTGTTTGTTACCAAACTGCCAAATGTTTCTATGTGTGTACTAGGCAAGTAAAGATGCAGTGAACCACATTCCTAGCTGTGGTTGGTGTTCATTCCTCTGCAAGTTTAATTTGCTGTTACATGTTGCAGGAGCATCTTCAGCAGTGTTTGTTTGAAAGTGTGCAATGCACTAATGATGGATGTTGCGATCAAGTTCTTCGGAAAGATTTGAAAGATCACTTAAGTCAGCATTGTAAATTTCGAGAAGAAATGTGTCAGTACTGTAATAAATATGTGGTCTTAATCAACATAAAGGTAAGGTCATAAAACATTTCCTGGGAATCTATAGCACATGTTTGCCTCTTAATGTTGTGGAGTGAAAACTTTTCAGCATTGTAATGAGGCTTTACAACTCATGGAACAGAATTTGGCCTACTACCTGAGTGAGAAAACATAATAAATGTGTAAAATAAATAACACCAGTTGCTGTAGCTCTCTTAAGAACAACAATCTGGTATGGGGCTTGCACTTGTATTTTTGTGATTACTTTCTGCATGCCAGAAATTAATAGCTTCCTTTATATATACTACTTTACAAAAATAGAGAATTGTGTGTTACAGGCAAGAATAAATTAATATGTAAATTTTATATATTTGCCTGTTCTTGCTTATAATGTAATGTGTATCATCTTTGCTATGGTGTTTCTTGAGCCTGATACAAATCACTGCCTTTTTTTGTTTCTTTTTTTCCCCAGAATCATGAGGAAAATGATTGTCCTGACTATCCTGTGCCTTGCCTCCAAAACTGTTCACAGATAATTCTGAAAAAGGAGGTACTATAAATTTTTTCACATACCGTAATTCAGCAAACTGCACGCTTCTATGAAAATTGAAACTCATGTCGTAGACCACATTGGCCCATGCCAATAAAACAGATTTAGTCATTTGCTCTAAGTATTTTCTTTGTTTTGTCCTAAAAGTGATATGTCTCATTTTATGAATGAGGTATTCAGTCATTGCAAAATTGGCAATGCCAATTGCAATGCCACTGTATCATCTGGCTTGCTTATTGACTCTGACTACTCATCTTCCTCTTTATGTGATCAGTGGTCTATTGACATTGGCTTTAATTCATGCTTTATGCAGACASTTAGATTTTACCAGTGCGGTAAGTTACTTAATATTTATTTCATTACCACTTTCTTTGTTAATATATGCAGATTGAAAAGCACGAAACTGTGTGTCCTGAGACTGAAGTGGAGTGTCCCTATAAACAGTACGGCTGTCTTGTAAAGGTAGTGTTTTATACATCTTTGTTTGTACTGGGATTGAGATTTGTCTACCAAATCAGTCGGAGTATTTACCAAAATAACCATTTCTGTTCTTTCACAGCTATTTCTAGTATTGACAAAGATACTGCAATAAAGAGTCAGGACTGCCATTCCCTCACTTTCAAAGCACAGAGGAGACATTTTAAACTCTTGCATCAATAACATTTTTTACTAAACAGTTTCAAAAATCTGTTTACCATATTATTAGATTCTTTCACTTTCTCCTCTGCCTCACTAAGGTTAAAAGAGGGAAACTTGCCGAACATGAAAATGGTGCCCTGAGGGAACACATGCTGCAGATTTTAGACAAGAACTCCAGACTGGAAGAACAGGCAAGTCATTTAATTAGCATTCTTCAACAGTTTTTGGCTGTCTGGAGGACAATATGAGATTTTGCATTTGTTGCGTGTTTTAGCTCAACTGCATTTTAAAAGACTACTTTTATCTTCTTTGCACACCTCAAAAGTCAGAATAAGCCCTTCCAGTGAAGTTAATCAATTAGATGGAAACCCTCTTGTTCTCAGGCACATATATTCTCCACTGAGCACAGTGGGAGACTCGCTGCCACCGCTCACCTCATTTGCTTTCTGCCTTTGCTTACAGTGGACACGAGGTTTGCAGATAGAGCGTCTGAAGTCTCAGTGCTTGCTGAGATTGCAAGAACCTACTGAAGAGAAGCCTCTTAAATGCCCAAGTCTTGCCCCCTGCAGAGGCAGCACTAGCTGCTGGCTGTGCCCTCTAGCAGAGTAGGTTGCAAGCACTCTTCCCTGCATGATCATTGCTGCTGCTCCCAACAGGCGACACTGGGCATAGGCCCRATACTGCCAAAGTGAATGCATCCAACTGGTGGTTGACTTACTCTTTTGCTTGTTTATTTTAAACATAAGTGCCCCAAAATGCAACAATTCGGTGATCTACTGTAGTTTTGGAGTCAGTACTCCTCACTTACTCATGTCTTTTACTTGTTAGACCCCAGTACAGAAAAATATGTTATATATGTATACRTTCATATGTACGTATACATACACACAAACACACATACACATATATGCATGTAGGTATATATTATCACAGAACAGAATGTGTCATCTTGATGGAAATGAAAGATATGAGTCTCTTAACACCTATTGCTACACAGAGCTTTTAAGAAATATGGCTACCTTATGGCTTTCTTGGGAAATCTCATCTTTTTTCCACCTGGAAATTCTGTCCAGTTAGAGTTCAAGAATTTTGCACTTCTACTGGGATTACTTGACATCTGTCATCTTGATTATGCTCCGGTGAGCACTAACTCCAATGAGTGACATTGATGTCCAGCAATCCTAGACAGCCCTACTGCCCATGAACACATGCACTATGAGGCTGTTCCCAGGAGATGTCAGACCTACTGTGTATGTGCTGTCGAGCTGAAATTGCATGTGTGCAGTGAGTCCAGAAGGTCCCAAACACACTGCAAGTCCCGTGTGCATGCACTTCCAGCATGGGACATGCACAGGGCACCCACGCTCATGGGAGAGCTGCTCCAGGGAGCCCGTGCGGCACATGCCACGGGCTTACATGTTTTTGTCTGGGAGATCCCCAATATAAATACAATAAATGTTCAGGAGAGACTGTTGCACTCTAAGCTCACCTGCTGCCTAAATCCAAGTTAACATCATAGTGTAGAGAAGCTTTTAGAAATTTTGCTTTGCAACCTGGGCAATAATAAGATTTAAGATGCAGAGTTCAGTACTTACTAGTGCTTATCCATTAATTTTGAATTAATTAGTGCTATCTGTAGTTAAGTTAGAGCATTTGCATGATAAACTTTTCCATTTTTTCCTAGGTAGTCGCATACATTTTAATTTGTTTGCTTTGTATTTTGGCATACCTTCAGTTTTTGCTCTGCTTTTTTCCATCTGTAGATATCTGACCTGTGTAAGAGTCTGGAATGTAAAGAGATTAAAATCCAACAGCTTGCAGAGGCAGTTAAAAAGTGCGAGAAGGAATTCAGACAGTTTACACAGCTGTTTGGAAAAAATAGCAATTTGATGGTAAGCACACAGGTAAGACATTTATTTTACCTTTCTGGCCAGTTGCTTTCTTGCATCCTGGAATGTGTTTATACAGTGATGGCTGTCATTAATAGCAGGATGGTAACAAATACTGTCTCCCAAACACTTCACAAGCTCTTCTTGTTTTTTACAATACAATATTATCTTTTCATTTTATCCGATAAAGAAGTTTGGATATCTGGCTTGGGCAAAAAGCACTGAATATATCCTGCATGGCCAGATCCCCATGGCAATTATGCAGGTGCAAATTTGAATAATTGGTTGAATGAAGTAATGCAGTGTGAATGGAACTGAATCAGGGATGGATTCTCAGTGAGTAAATGCTGAATTAACCATGAGGGAGCATTTGGAGACATTCCAAAGGCAACCTGCACAATATTTTCGCATCTAGCGTGTAGTGGATATTGCTGACATATTAAAGACTTCTTTATCTTATTTCAAATGAAATGACTGATTTTATTAATGTCTCTTGTCTCTGCTTTTCACTCTCTTCCAATGGCATTAATTGGGAAGGCTCTTGCCAGTCACCTGGATAAATCTGCACGACTGGAGTCACAAGTAAAACAGTTAATACAAATGGCAAACCAGCAACCAAGTAAATTAGACTTGCGACCCCTGTTTGACACAATTGAAAATGTAAAACAGAAGATTGCCCTTATGGAGACATATGATCAGCGCTTAGGTATGTTGGGACTTTTGTTTCTTTTCTGCATGGGTTTAGGATTTTTGTGGACTCGGTAGTGGTGTTAGTAGAGGCCTTGATGCTATAGTCAGTTAATTGCAGCTCTTAGCTGGTAATGGCTTTCCTGTTCTTGATTTCTAAGACCAATTGGTGGTAGTGAGTACTCAATCCTCCCACCTTCCCTTATGCCCCAATGTTACCACAGGCCCCAGCTTCCGAATTTCTGTGGCACTGCAGGGTCAGAGAGCTGGGGTTGATTAGGCTGGTGGATTGTGATGGTAGTAGCAGTAGGATCCATAGCCAGGTGTTATTTCTCTCTGATATTCATTGTTACCAGCTGCTATTACAATAAAAAATTAACAGCTGTAGTGGATATTTCTGTCTCCATCTACTTTCTTGCTTCATGTGTGTAATGTGAACCTTGTAAATTAACATCAGCCTTGTAAATTAAATCAACATGTTTGTGAAACATGTCTGTACTTAACCAGAACTCCTTGATTGTTTCAGTGATAACAGTAGCCTTGATACTCAGGGTGGAAGACTGCTTTCGCCTTCCCTTCTTCATGACATAATTGCTTGCATTGCGGCCTGTCCTTTTAACTTCTACTTGCAGAGCTCCTTCTGCAAAAGAGTGGGGTGAAAAATGAAGGCTGAGGTTTGGAAGAGAAGTTAAGAGAATCGGAGAGGAAACCTATTTGTATTCCAGTGGCTATAAGTTACCTCCTACCCCTGCCCCTAAGAAGACTCATTGTAAATCAAAGAGTATCTTGTGGGAGGGGGGAAAATCAGTCAGGTAGGGTGTGGCTTTCAGCATCAGTTTTGCCAGAGTCGGCCTCTGACATGAATCTTTTAAATGGAACAAGCAGCTATTGTAGGCTAGCCTCTATCCTTTACTGTTATAGGTCCAGCAAGACTATGTTCTTCTTCCACTTCTATGGCATTACTTTAGGTTCTCATGTGAGTCAAACCCAGATTTTCACGTGGTTCTTGTTTCAGCCTGATAATGTTAGTGTTTTCCAGGATGGCACTGTAATAAATAACGAGAATGTGAATATGTATATCAAATGAGTCCAAATAAAGAACTCATAACCTTGGAATCTAGATGCAGACTTTGCTTCTCAATGCTATCTCTAGGATGGGAGTATACAATATACAAATGCAGCTTTCTGATACAGACATTCAAGAGTTTGTCTTGACTCAAGCATAATATTGGCAAAAAGCTGAGTGGAGTGGCCTGTGCTACAAAGTTAGTTGTCTCTGAGAAACTCTTGGATGTGATTCCACAGTTTAGTCTTCAGCCTGGAACTTGAGTAATTAAGTATTGTCAGCTCAAGTCTGGTTGCTCTTTGTATCCAGTGTTCTGACAGTTTTATTTAACTGAATGTTTCTCTCTTTTTCCCAGTTGTTTTGGAAGGTCAGTCCAACAAGCATGATCTCCAGATCAATATTCACAAAGCACAGCTCAATAAAAATGAAGAACGATTTAAGCTTTTGGAAGGCACATGTTACAATGGCAAATTAATCTGGAAAATCATGGACTACAAGATGAAGAAAAAAGAAGCAGTGGAAGGCCGTGTCCTCTCTATATTCAGCCAGCCTTTTTACACCAGCCGCTGTGGGTACAGGTTATGTGCAAGAGCCTATCTGAATGGGGATGGCTCAGGAAAGGGAACACACGTCTCTCTCTACTTTGTTGTGATGAGAGGGGAGTTTGACTCACTGCTGCCATGGCCTTTCAAACAAAAAGTTACGCTTATGCTTTTGGACCAAAGCGGGAAAAAAAATCACATTGTGGAAGTCTTCAGAGCCGACCCCAACAGCAGCAGTTTCAAAAGGCCAGATGGAGAAATGAATATTGCCTCTGGATGTCCACGCTTTGTGCCACACACGGTTCTAGAGAACACAAAGAATACCTACATCAAAGATGACACTCTGTTCTTGAAAGTAGTTGTGGATTTAACCGATCTGGAGGAGCTGTGAAAAAATACTTGATAACGTGACTGCTTTAACTATTAAGAAATGCTTTCTTGGTGACTACCAGCCATGCAATAGTGAATTGCCACTAGTCAAGCTATTGATAGTGTTATTGAGGCTTTTGGACTGCATAACAGCTAATGAATTGCCAAAGCATCAGCCTTTCTTTTTTAACTTTTTCACGACTGCGGTTTTAAGGCAGCTAAGTCCAGTTTGATGTTGTGAACATGCATTCAAACCAGTGTTTTGACTCAGCTCAGTACATGTTGGGGGTGAATGTTTGGCTCACATCAGAAGACTGGCATTCTGAGATGAATCTCCTCCAGTAAGCCCTTTGGAGCCCAAGCAGGCCTGTGGGTTCCCGTTATTTATACAGAACTGATAGCATGCCCATCATCATAGTGTGCAAGTGCATTTTACTTGTCTGAAATGGAAACATTTCAGTGTTAGCACATTTGAATTAATGTATCGTGATCCCTCAATTGCCTGAGTTTTTGAAGCAGGGAGAATGGCTTCAGCCAGGCAGGGAAAACCTTAGCCAGGGATCTTGCATTCCCTTTTCTTCTTTTCCAGAAAGTCCAGAGGAAGATGCCAATGCCTCTTGCTTTTCTGACCTTGACATTTCAGCTGTATTGACTACCCCAGCTCACAATAGCTTTGTTAATGTCCTTTCTGTTCCTGCCTAGTGCCTTGGGACTGAGTCCAATTGGTGATAAGCATCCACGGTCCCCCCCATTTGAAGTCGAAAGAAGCTGCATGTGCTTATCACCTCTCAGGATATGGCCATAAGCAGCATACTCAGCCAGCCTGTCAGCTCTTGGCTGCACTGCTGGAAGGAAGGGGATGAAGCTCCAGTATTTTTGCTCCCACACCCATGCAAAAGAAATCTTTTCTGGCCTACCAGCTCTGCAGAACGCAGTAAGAGCTTTGGATATCTGCTTGTGGAAAGTCCCGCATTACATGCACTGTTCCCCTCGGCTAGAAATTTGGGTGTTTGAGGGTGGAGGGAGAAAATGGATTAGGAGATGAGGTTGCTATATGAACCCAGTTCTCCCTGGTAGTGAAGATCTAGTATTTGTTAAAAGGAGAGAGAGCTACTGAGTAACTACTGATAGCTGTGAAGTACTTCTGAAGATCTTAATTTTTATTCCAAGTTCCTTCCACAGTACAAGGGAGTGTGTGCATTGTATATGGTTTACTAGAGACAGAATAAAAAAGCCAAGGTCAGGCACTGAGGAACAAGTAACAAAGAATACACGTGCCTTTCAAAAGCCTTATGGGTACCTGTAAGAGGGATCTAATTTTGCACACTCAGCCGTTTTGTTGCTACAAGTGACAGAATTCTGTGCCTCTGTCATCTCTTACAGATCAGGCATTGAAACATCAAACATAATGCATTGCTCCTGCAGGCCAATGGCAGAGAAACCTGGGATTTTTCAAAAGACAGTAAGAAATTAAGTTGGATTTACAGTAAGAGTATACTAGGCAGACTAAAAATCAAAATGGGGCACAGAATGCAAGGAATAAGGTAGAAAATTCAAGAAGAAGGTAAATGTGCAAAATCTAAAACGTCCAGACTTTCTGTGCAGAATGTTAGTATCAACTGAAATAATACAATTTCAGGATTGATATTAAGATGAAGGCAAAATACCCTATTTTATATCTGAAATCTCATGACTAGGCATTTACTTTCCTATGTGGTTTCTAGGACATAATTCAGACAAATATTTTCAAAATTGGGGGGTGTGGGGGGAAATAAGCCTAAGTTATCCATACTTTCTGGTGAGTTAGTGCATCTCAACACTGTTTCAATTTATGTGGTACTTATGTCCTTTTTGCTGTACAATGTCAGTGTGTACCGGACCRCTGTAGGGGTTTTCTGTGTTCCCAGGGACAGGTGGTGAGGGCCAAATTTTATTCTCTTGTGCAGTCCTTATTGACTTTAACAGCCATTGTGTCTGTACAACAGAGAGAATTAGGCCTTATGTCCACAACACTTTGTTACATAAAGAATAAACTTGTTGTAAAATGGTGTGGCATTGCAGGACATAAATTATGAGTCATTGATGTGGGCTTCATGTTGATTATTACTTTCATATTTGCCATGTAACTTTCAAAGTGGCACAACTTGAATAATAACCACTAATACAGATGGAAATGTTTCCTAGAACTCTTTAATACGTTAAGTGTAAAATACAGAAAGTGATAAAGAACCTGGAGAACTGAGGCAAGAAGGAAACAGCACAGTCTGTATTTAAGGAAATTACTAACCCTCTCTGCCTCCACCACCCCAAATGTAAAATGGGGATAATAATACTTGCAGAAGTGTTAGGAGTCTTTAAATGTTTGTGAAGATTTTTGAGCATGAGAGGAGCTAAGTATTATTAAAACTCCATTTCTAAGTGTTAGTTAAGGTGATGGCATTGTGATGCTGGTAAGTGTTTAGTGTGTTCTTGGACAGATGTTGGAAGCATGTTAATTTTAACCAATCCGTACTGCAGTCTCTCCTCCTCTACTTACCAGCTGGTTTTATTTTTTTGCTGCAAATATTCCTTTTAAAACTTTGAAGCACAAATGACTTATTCCGGGTGATGGAAACATTCCTTTTGAAATACTGCCTGTTTTATAACGAATTAGTTCAGAAAATTAATTTTTTAAAGATGACTTTATTTAAATCAGTTCATTTTATTAAAACAGTTGAGAGTTTTATGTTTAGTTTTTCAGAGTTTTTTACTACTATAAACTGGATTTTAAATAACATCCCATTCCTAATAAAGAAAAATGTTGTATAGCATGAATATTAGTGAAGAAGTTAGGTGTTGCATGAAAAACACCAAAAAACTTTTCAATGATATTGTATTGGGTAAGTAACTGAAAGAGCATACGGTATTCCTACATCAGCACACAATATGTTTTTAATGTATTTATTGATGGATTTGTAATTGTTTGAATATCTCTTACTACAATACAGATGTTTTTATAGCCAAATGTCATAACTGTATATGTAAAATATGTAAGAATAAATAATGTTACCATCTTTCTGGAGTGAGTGTGGCATATACTCCTTTAAGCTGAATTTAAAGGGACCTCTTACAGGAGCGTGGAGTGCTGCATATTTGCATCTGAAATTCTGTTTACAGTCCAAAGAAAAGACACTACTTTCAGTTAAGAATCAATATGCTTCATAAATATTTTGATTTGTGCTTTAATGTCCTAAAGCAGTGCACATGCAAATGAAGGAAATTCTAAACTAGGTCGGACTAATGATCCGTTAGGTGTGGTACTGTGTTCCCCATAGCAACAGCTAGCCCACTGGATGTTTTAGCAGAAGTTTCAACCACGGAATCAAACCAGTGTATTATTTTTGTTTGGAACAGAGTTGAGCTCAGCTGAGATTGGATTTGCTCCAGTTCAGGCCAGTAACAGTATAATCGCTTCCCCTGACCGATTCACGTTTGAGAACATGATATTTAAAAAATGGGAAGGTAAAACTTCGCGGCGTGAGGAGCAAAGTGCTGGCACTCGGCCCGGGAGCAGCGTTAGCGCTGGCGCCTGCTGCTCTGCGGGAGCTCAGGCACCCACCGCCTCGCTGCCGCCGGTTCTCGGCTCCCTAAACGCGACCTCCGTGGTGCCCGGCAGCGCACTGGGTCTGCGGGCACCGAGGTGAGGGCACAGGGCTGCCCGCGACAGGCCGGCGGGAGCACGCGTGGGACGAACGCCGGAGGAGGGAGCGGGGTACCCGGCTGGCTGCAGCCCCAGCTGTTGGGGCCGCAGCCGCCACACGGTAGCGCCAACCGCTGCCCAGCAGCCCCCCGGCAGGGGGGAGGGGGGAGGGGCGCGGCCGTTAACGGCCCTCCCCCCGCCCGAGTCCGTCCGAGTCGCGGCGGCGGAAGCGCCGGCGGCGGAAGCGCCCCCCGGCAGCGCGAGCTCTTCCGGGTGGCCGGCGGCGGCGGCGGCGGTGGTGAGTGCGAGTGCGAGTGCGGGTCGGGGGACGCAGCGGGCGCGGGGGGCGGAGCTTCTCCGTCCGCCGGGAGGCGCAGGCGCAGCCCCGGCCGCGGAGCGGGAGCGGGAGCGGGGCCGGGCCCGGCGGGGCCCCCGCGGTGCCCTCACGGTCTGTACAGCCCCAAGGGTT
Organism: Apteryx rowi; assembly: GCF_003343035.1. Taxonomy (NCBI): domain Eukaryota; kingdom Metazoa; phylum Chordata; class Aves; order Apterygiformes; family Apterygidae; genus Apteryx; species Apteryx rowi. Next base: position 673,462 of record NW_020449863.1, on the reverse strand, counting down.
TGGCCTGTGATCAAGGAGTGGTCCTGAACGTGAGTCTGTGGTCAATTAATAGTCTTAAATGCAACTTCCGTGCCCAAAACCAACCAAMCAAACAAAAAGCAGCTTTACTAACTTCACGTATAGAAAATCGCACAAATCCAGGGTTTTGGCCTCAGATCCCTGATTTATGAGGTGGAGAGCCTGAACCAGGGCTTCACTGTAGCATGTAATGCGCTTTGTGAGAAATGGCCGTGGTGTTGATCTTGCAAAGGTTCTCTGGTTTCCTCTGTCTCTGTGCCAGTCTTTTCTTTCTCCCCGCTARGACTTTTGGAAATGAAGTTGTTGAACGTACTTTTGTCTCCTGCTAGGTATGGATAACAAGAAGGAGGAAAGAAGTAGGTCGCTATGTGCAACATCACAAGAAGAGCTGAAAGTCCGAGGTAGGTGTTTCTCTTTTGCAATGCTATGGTTTTATTTGTGCTATGCTTTACGTGAGTCAACATGTTTGAGTGTGACTTTTAKCATTGTCACTGATGGTATTAGACCATGACACACTAGAAGAGATCAAAAAGCCTCCTCAAAAATAGGGGTTCATTGTGTTTAACTTGTATGAAAAGTCATCTTTGTAGACCATAGTTATTAGCATGCTTGTCACTGCTGCCTTGTGTTATCCTAAGGAAAAGAAAAAAGGAAACGAAAACGTAGCAGAAGCAGATCATCATCAATTTCATCCACATCATCTTCTAGTACTTCCACTACATCCGCTTCTTCCTCTTCATCACGCTCGTCATCGAGGTCTTCTTCCAGTACCAGAGGTAAGCTGCCACTAGTGTACTTCAGTGTGTACAAATGGTGGTTACCTGTGTTGATGGCATTCTTAGAAACATTTACAGCTTATTTTAAATGTGGCTAAATTGCTACAAAATGATAATTACAAATACTGCATGTTCAGAGTGTTGTCATATAACCTTTGACAGTGTTAATGTACCTCCTTACACACTGTATGCCATGTTCCTGTGTTAATTTAAATGCCTTCAGAAATAAAAGCATTTTCTTTCATTCAAAGAAATGTTACTGTGTAAGAATATACCATATATATTTAAAGCTCTGTGTTTTTTAAATAAAATGAATACAGATCTTTTTCTACTTCACCTCTCTAGACCAGAGTTGAAGTTTTTGTTTGGTCTTACTTTGGTCTTGAAGTTTCAAATATTTAAATATAAGGACTTATGAAAGGTATATTAATACAAATGACTGAGTTCGATGGGAACAAATCCAAGTGTTGCAGGATTAAGACTTTTCATATTAAGCTCCTGCTTACTCAGAGGACTTGGAGTAACTTTGGTCTTTTAAAAAAGATACAATCTGGAAATAAGTGCAGGTTTTCTGTAGGGGTCCAACTCGTGACTTCAAGGGAAATGTAATGCTGATTATATCAAGACTGCATTATTTTAATGTTCTATTTTGAAATATTTTATATCATTGTAGGTAAAGTGAGAAAATTGCCCCTTTTGAATATGATGCATTAAGCTAAACACTGAAGTGTGTTTTTTCTTTTTACTGTGATTGGGAGGAAGATGGTATGAACCACAGTTCTCCTGACTAAAACTCTTTAGCTTCAGGGTCAGATGAAGTTTCACTCTCCCCTACTGGACCTCATATTTGTGATTATAAATTTGTTGCCATATATAACTAAGATTTTCTAATCTTTCTGTAATGCAAGGTTATAGATTGATTATTTCTTGGACGGTGCTTTGGGAATTACATATTTGCTAACATTATTAGCCCAATTAAACCACATTCACTTGTACACAACTCGGTAAAGCTGGAATATAGTAGAGAAGGAAGAAAAGGGAATACTTTTAATGCCATGGATTAACAAAGACTTAGTTCCACTTCTCTTGAAGCGGATTTACTGTCTATACGGAAATATTACTTGTTCTCATACTTCAGTGTCTGATTTGAAGTGTTTGACATTTATTATTTTCTGAAAATGTTCCTATTTGTGCACTTGTACATTACAAGTTCCTGTCTTTTTTAATTAATGTTATGCCATGTGATATGCTCTAAAATTTTTGGAAAAAAATTAAAATGTCATGTCAGGCACTGGCTATGTGAGGATTCTTGGTGTGCTTTCTTGTGCATTGTGTTCTTAGTTTTTGAGACTGTATCATTAGAAATATACTTTTTAATTCAGCAACATTTCTTTGTTATTTGTTTTCCGAAGTATATTTCTGAATGATTATTAAGAAAGTTATCAAGCAGTATCCAGAGGGTTAATGGCACGCAAAAGCAGACGGAGGGTTTTCTTAATGTATAAGCATGGCTGTTCAAGTGCTGCACTGATGATGAGCAATATAGAAGATCACTGTCATATGCTATGATTCTCTTACCCCGACAGTTACTATTTGAGAGTTTGCTTAGCCTTGTCAGCTCTGGCAGTTTTCTAGCATGAAAAATAGCATTTCTGTATTACATTCCAAAACCTTGTTTCTGATATTTTGATATGCCAACCTTGGACATCTTAGTAAAATTTTACATTTTGGCCTCCAACTAGACTAGGCTGAAAAAGCTGAAAAAAAGGCTGAAAAAAAAACCAAAATAAGTCATTCAGAATTTATCAGTCTTTTAGAAGGATGGCAAGAACTATGTATCTGGGGGAAAAAAATCATTCTGAATTAGGCGCAGGTTATCAGTTTGCGTGCTTGGAGATTTGCTAAAACTTCACAGACAAAAMTCTTCCATTCACAAGGGAGAGCAGAAGATCTAGGAAAAAAAAAGTCCTACAAGGGCATATTTAAACAAGTCAATTTACTCAGTCTAGAAGAAAAGACATGAGGCAGTCAAGACAGATATGTATGTGCAGGTAGTGGCTGCTATGAAGTGTAAGAGTCTGCCTGTTACTTTCAGGACAAGAAAAAATGACCTTATATTGCAACAGGAAAAATCTGAATTACATTTAGAAAAAACACATCCTAGCAGCAAAATGCTGGAATAGATTGTCTAACCTGCAGTTAAAGACCTTGAATGATAGAAGTTGCCCAGGTCTGATAATGTTGGCTGTAACAGAAGTGCAGCTGACCTTCCTTGGGATAGCAGAATGGAGGTTTCTTCTGGCCTTGTTTTTTATATTTTTCTCTTTTCTTATTTAGAGACTGCAACTGCAACTCTGGCTGTAAAATACTGGGCAGTGTCTGAAAAAACTGAAAGGAGAGTGGGGGAAACTCTTCTGCTTTCTGAATGATATCCCCCACCCGCCTTCTCCAAACTTCCTGGTGATATAGGTTGTATGGAAAATCAAGCTGTCTAATTTGAATGCAGACAAGACATTTCTGGAAGAAAATATATTGGGATATGGAAACTTGGCTGTAGCCTAGTAAAGAGTTGGAGCAGAGAAGGGCATTTTCCTTGGAAGGGGGACAAGCAGGCAGATCAGATGCCAGAATGCGGAGAGGTAGGGTGTCTGAGTACAGAAACTGAGAACCAGTGAGAAGGCAAGATGGGGAGGGATGATGACTCAAAACAAGTGAGCAGAAGGAAAAGTTGGCTGGGCCAGGAAGTCAACAGTTGGGAGCAGGATGGAAACTAACTGCAGCAGAAGTCTAGAGGAGTTGGTCTATGGTTTGTGATCATAAGGACTGTGGCTAGGATCATGGCAGATAAAAACTGAGGCTGGAGGAGATGTGGGTGAAGGAATCAAGCTAGGTGAATGGGCAGAAGTGTCTRTGTTCATCATAGTGTACCACTTGGCAGAGCCTGGAAGGAAAACCAGTGTTCTTGAATGTGCCCCTTTTCCTGATGTTGGCAAATACTTGTAAAAACCCTCTGGTGAGGTATATGCTCCCCTTTGGGCACTTAGTCCAGTCTGTTTCTACCAGGAGACTGAACAGGGTGATAGAATTACGATTCGCATCGTTTCTTTTGACATACCTGTGCTGCATTTGTTGTTAGGAGGCCAAAAGAAGCCTCCTTGCTTGTGCAGCCTTACCTTAGACTTTTCTAACTTTTGAGTCTAGCTGTGCTCCTGTATATTATGTAATGTCTTATCTTTTGCTTGGAATTTATCGTGAAGAAACTGCAGAGCTTGAAGGCAGTCTGTTGGAAGACTAGAAATTGTTTCTCAGTCTCTCTAGGCTTACAGTCCCATACTCAAAGACAGTGCTTCAGAATCAACTTCCTCATGTACCAGTGATAGTGTAAGATGTAAAATGTATGATCAGCTTATAGAATTTTTGGGTTTCTGCTCTACAAGGTTTACACCTTGGAGTTGAAAAGTGAGCTAAGTAAGTATGAAAAAGACTTTTTCATCACCTTAAACAGTGATAATGTTTTCAGTGGCTTGTCAGCCCCTACAATACGTTTTAGTGACTCCTCTCTGAGTTTGGATCCCTGGTTATAACACACTAATGTAAGATGTCATATTGGAGAGATTTCTAATCTGTAAAGCATAGCTACAAAAAGAGAAATTCTGTCTCTAATAATATGATATATTGATATAAGTAATCACAGAGCAAATCRTGTATTTTCAGTGTCCATATTAGACCAGTAAGTGGCAGTAAGTTAATGTGTTGCATTTCTCAGGATTAATTTCAGCCAGTGTTTTATATATTCATCTGAATTAAAGCATTTTCTTCTTACTTCATATAGAATCTTTCTTATGTTTTATGTTCTAGATGCTTTATATGTAAAACCAAATCTCTCTTTCAGAATACTAAAATTACAGGATTTTTTTTAATTTTAGATTCTCCTAAATCCAAATCAAAGAAGAAGAAAAAAGAAAAACACAATAAAAAGGTAAATGTTTGCTGAGAGAAATAAGTAGTTAACTGAACAGAAAATAGATCTTCATAACCTTAAATCTCATGTAAGATTTAATGCTTTTGTCTGTTGCTATGGACATGTGAAGCAGGCTTCTGGAACAATAGCAGATCAACTGATAGATAATTATGGATATACTTGACTGTATGTTAGAACAGAAATAATTTAAGATTCCTTTTGCCAGTCTGTAGATYTGTTTCAGCTAGAATTTAGAGCAGTCTTCAAAGAAAAGAGAAACCTGATCTTCATATTTTAGACAGTTTCTTCTGACAGAAATTCTATATAGTCAGTGAAAGAGAGTAATAGGCTCTCACTGTTTTAATTTTTTTTGATTTCTATAGGACCTTCTGTTCTGGGATTTTACATATTTGGAGTACATTAGAAGAAGAGAGAGAATCAGGGATCATACCATTTTCATTTCTCCAGGTTCTAAGGGTTGCTAACCTTGCTGCACTACTTTCTCTGTACTTCTGTGTATGTGTTCAGCAGTGGTAAGGGCAAGCAGTAGGGGCTGTCTGACTAGCCAGGGCGGTGAAAGGCTACTTGTGGGTTATTTTTATTCCCTTTTGCRACCGTAAACAGTTGAAATATATATCTTATACTTGTAGAAGAGGAAAAAAGAGAACAAAATGAAGAAAAAGAAAGAAAAGAAGAAAAAGAGAGAGAAAGCAGGACCTGTCCAGCTTTCCAAGGTATGCTTGTGTGCATCTAACATCCCATTATATTCCTCATCTACACAGTCTGTCCTGTCATAAAAATGTCTGTAACAACATCAATTTTGTCATCAACAAATGAAAACAATTTTTATTTTTTGGAGAGTTAGACAATAATCTTTTCTATAACTATCACTAAGATTTGTAACATTTCAAAATAAAGCAAAGCTTATTTTCTTCTAATGTGTGATTTCATTTTAGTTCTTTAAAAACAAAAAGAAGAATGAAAACTACAGCATGATAACAGGAAAGAAAATTAAGATGAAAATAAAGAAGTCTAAGAAGGATAAAGAGGTAATGGTTGAAAATAGTCTGTATGTCCCAAAGGACAATCATCTCTTTTTTTTTTTTTCTTTTTTTTTTCCTCATATTTGTCTTTTTCAGAAGAATAGATCTTATATTTAAGAGTTTTAAGTTGAATGTAGCTTTTAATGTGGCTATGGTGCCATCTGAGAAATCTAAAATCATTCTTTTGGGCATATATTTTGTGATATGTGAGTGGGCTTGGAATACTCAGGCAGGAATAGATAACCAAAGGATGCCTGTGTAGATACTCAGAATTAGTTTGTCGTGCTTAGCTAATTTGTAGCTTTTCCCATTGATTAACTTGCATCATTTTTACTTGTCCTCCCCTCTTTCCAGTCTCTTGTGATCAGATRTGGTAACTGCCGCTTTCGTCTATTTTTGTCTATGAGTGTGAGACTAGCCATTATTTAGAGAGGAAGAGAAAAAGATGATAGTGTTAGAACCACATGCTCACGCATTCTCTCARAGCAGTCAGATTTTTTGCTGAGGTCCTCGGGGAACTGGATATCATGAATAGCATTTTGTGCTATTGGTATGGGTGTTTAGACTCAGTGCATAAATAATAGGTAGGCTCTTTTCAGCAGTTTCCACACCTTATAGTGATCTACAAGAGTGTGTCTGATCCTCGTCAGTATATGTAAAGTGTTACTTTGGTGAGGTATCCAGTTTGGATTCTGATTCAGCCATAATAATTCATTCTGTAGTTGCCAAAATACACCTGAGCATTCTAAGTTAAATTTAATCAAAGCTATTTTCAGTGGCATTAAAGTCTGTGTTAAATTATGCTGAATCTGACTTGTTAGCCTTGTCCCAGTAACCTCTTTGTTATAATCTTTCGATGTCAAAGATGTTGTCCCTTTTTTGCTTGGGTTAGGTGGCCATGGTCATGAATGTGCTGAATTGAACATCATCTGTTATTCACAATATTTTAAGATGCAATAGTTGTTTTATAAATTGTGACTTTAAAACACTGGAACCAAGTGTTTTGACTGTTTGGGGCATTTTTTATGGTGCTTCTTTGCATCTTATATGATGCCTAATGGGGTATCTTTAGAAGAGGCCTAAATTCATGGTTCCTTTCTATTATTTGACAAGCTGCTGCTCATGCATCGAAAACCTGATGTTTCCCAGAACACAAGACTTGCTGTGTGTACAGTGTAAGGAAAGGGATGAAAAAGGTGGCAGAMCAGAGAAAGTTGACTCAGACACCAGAGAATTGCATCTATTCTGCTTGCGAGCTCCCTCCTGAGCAGGCTGTGAGCTACATGTTGACAACCCAATGGAGCTCTGCAGGGAGCCACTTAGAAATATCATGAAATAGTGACAGTGACAGCTTGTCTCCTACAGCATCTCTTCTGAGTGTCTGTTGCCTTGCACTTGCTCCAGACATGCACACATGTCTAGTAGCTAGTAATATCCAGCCGTTTGAATGTGGTAGCATTTGTTGTACAGCTTGCTGAGTTGTGAAAACCCACACAGAAAGCAGGCTTATGCAGCCTTGGCCCCTTGAGTACAGGTCTTTTGAACCCCTACCTCTACTTTTGTGCTCTGCAGAGAGACCGGAATCGTGCAGAGCTCCTTGAGTTTCTGAACTCTGCCTTATGATGGAAAGAGTGCTGACCAAGGACTTGCTGACCAAGCCAACAATCATCATGCCTAGCAAAACCCTACAGGGAAACTCAGGGAAAAGGGCACCAAGTTGGACAAGACCAGACTCTCCTGCTATGAAGACAATCAGGATGTCCTTTTTAATGACTGAATGAAGAGTAACTGATAACTTGTTAATGAAGATCCATGTCCTCCTTTTGAGATCCTAAGGTAATAGCCAGGCTGTGATGTTTTAAAAGAGCCTAAGCATGTGTCATTGACAATGGTAAGAAATGATACACTGAGGTCCTATAATGTAATTTGTACCCAACTGCATGCAGAATGCACTCTTAATTTCAAATATCTTAATGTTTCTAGTAGCTTAAATGAAACAGAGTATTTGTAAATGTTTATTTGAAAGATGAGACATTTCTATATGTATATTTTTTTTCCCCGGTAGTGGTTTTACTTGTCCTAAAGAGCAAGCTGACCTTTGTAAATAGAATATACTTTTGCATAAATGATTTTTTGAGAGTTCATTCATTAATACATTATTTTCTTTTGGAGTTTAAGATATAATCCTTCTCTGGACAGTTTATTACTCTCTATCACTAGAAAGTGTAACAGTAAAATATTCTGGAGTAATAAAGGTAGCTGAATATTTGTATCCCAAAATAGAAGCAGGAAAGGTGTTTGGTTTTGTTTGCTTATCTGGATCAGCTGTTCAAAGTCAGCATGCACTCACAATATATAGTTTGCTACCACATCTGCAGTTGCAGATATCAAGGCTAAAAACCTTGGAGATCTGGCCTGCCTTTCTGATCCTGTGAGCTGTGTTTCAAATCTTCCTCTGTCTGAGGAGCCTCAAAACATACCACATATCTTAGTCCAGAAGAAAGAGAAAGAGCCATAAGAATGATCCAGAGGCAGGCAGTGACAGTAACCTTCCAGATGTGTTGCTAGTCCACTGTGAGACGAGACTGGTCTGGATATGCAGCTGGACCCCAATATAACATGAGAGTGCGGGTTAGCTTCAATAGTTTGCTCACTGCTTGCTCACTCTTGAATTTTGATTACCCAACAGGCACCTGCGCTGAGTATGTGACATAGTCCCAGTGTGGGAATTCTGCTTGAATTGCTTGTGTAGCAAGTGCTCCTCAAGAACTACAGTTTAGGTACACCTTAAAAAAGGAGTAAAGGATAACTGACAAGAACATGAGGTGTACAGTGGTCAGTGTGGGGGATTTGTTAAAGAGCAAACAAAAAGAAAACTCTTTGTATCTGTGTCTACCTGAGTGCTCTGCGTAAATCTCATTGTTCAAGGGATAATTTTTAAACTACTTTATGTGTGAAACCTTCTGAAGATGCCAAAAGCCTGTCTTTTCTATAGTTTTTGTTGTGAAACATTTTTGTAATTGTTGCAGAGATGTAACTCTTTAGAGACTACAACCAGGATTCCAAAGAGCAGGTGCCTATGTCCTTGATTCATGAAAAGACATAGGTAAAAACTGGCGTTTCCTTGACTTTTATAACCTTGTGATGGAAACATTTTTTTGGAAGCACTCTTCTGAAATGTCAGTAGGGAAAAACAAAAAAGCCCCAAGCTCCTTCTTTGCTTCATGGGATCATGCTTTGGTTCATGCTGCTTTGGTATCTTGTATCTAGAGATGCCAAAACGTCTTGCCCAGATAAGCAGCTCTTATCTCTTGACTTCTCTTAACAAGCTTAATTCCAAACACACTCTTATAAGATACCAACATCCTTGCCRTTCCATAGGTTACGTTATATGTAAAACTAGTATTATTTTCTGGACAAAGGAGAAGAAAATGCAGCAAGATGGAAGCTAGTCCAGAAGCAAATAGGAAGTGGGAAATCCAGAAATCTCACTTTATGAAGAACTTCATTGGTTAGAAGGTTCAAACTTAATTGAAATAATCTGCTTTTTGCTGTCTTATTCAGAATTGGTCTGGCTTGTGAAATCTTGTAAAAACTCCTTCAGTATTGGGCTAGTAGGGAAAAGGCAAAGGACCTTTAGTAACCTTTAGTAGCATGATGTGGTTTGTTCTTTTTTTAGTTTAGGTTTTTGGTAATTGCCAACTCTGACTGTACAAAAATGAGTCAGACCTCTTAAGAAAAAAAAAAAAGAACTTGAGAAACTTTTATTTGCTGTTTTGAAGCAGAGGAATTTTATCTGTTTGATTTTGATGTTCTGAGTATGCCCTCGTCATAGTATTTGTATTGRAGTATTTCTGTGTTAGGATTTATTTTTAAGCTAGCATTTCTGTTAGAAAACCAAGCTTTGTAACTTCTGTTGCTCTGATTTGGTTTTATTCTTTCCTGCCCAATAAGGTATGAGTGCTGACTGAAACTTCCCTGTGGTTGTTGCTTTTATAAAACTCCTTTTCTTTCCCACCTTTCTCCATGTGGATTTTGGGTGTCTAAAGAGGGTGTTGCCTCCTTCCTTCCCCCATTCTTCACCAGAAGCACGGAGATCACAGGGGGCTGCTGTGCATGCAGCTTAGTGGGACTATAGTATCTGAGATTGCTGCTTGGAGCTGGCCAACAGGTACCAGCGTCACTAGCAGGGATAGGCCCATACAGCCAGAAGAACTGTACATGCCTTGTCTGCTCAGGAAAGAATTTCACTTGGGTTGCCTTTTAACTAAAGAATAGCTTCTTAATACTGCTTTAAGTTACTGTTGCAGCTGTTAGAGCCTGAAGCAGATGTGAAGATGACTGTAAGGTAAGAGAGATAGAGGACTCTGAAATACAGCTCTAGAAATGTACATGAGGGAACCATGTAGCAGCACAGGATGTCAACGTGATATGCAAATTGGAGATAGGCCTGTGTGTATATGTATGTGTGTGTATATGTGTRTATGTATATATGTATTTTTTAAACAACAGAAATTCCAGAAACAGAAGTCAGTGTTGAAAAGAAAGATATATTCTGTGAGCTGCTGCTGCCATGACCTTCTTCCTTGACTCCTTTCTTTATAAGTATTCTCTCCCATTATCAACAAGATGTGCCGCAAGCAACAGAACTGATAAAACTTGGTCCCTTGGGATTTGTGCCCTTTGCTCCCTAAGCCCTTGCTACCACACTAGCCCTGCCTCCCACTTGCGCTGTAGTTAGGCAGGCACACATGTATAATGGCTGTTTTGCTACGGTGGGAATGCTCATTTGGACCTCCTGAATCTAGTTGCTAATTGTCATGAAACAAGAAAGGAACCTGATATTTTTTTTAAAGATCTCTCCACCTTAACGTGGTACAAATTAGTAGTGGGCTTAAAAGTTATTGGGGGGGACAGAACACAGTTATGTAACTTTCTTTTCTTTGGGAAAACAGGCTAAACCCCAAACATTAAAGAATGTTTGATGTAAGTAATGAAGTGATTCAGCCCGTTCTTGTGGGCAATGCAGTACTTTGTTACTCTTCTGCTTCCTTTATGATTTGCCTGAACTTGACTCCCTTGCCTGTGCAAAAATGTACAAGAGATCAAAATGACAAAATACTAATAAAATACCATTTTCTCTTGGAGGTACTTGCCTCCATTGAACTAGGATGTATCATCCTGCAGCGCTGAGTGGGGCCTGCATTTTTGCCATCTGTTCAAAACCGAGTACAGTTAAACTTGGAGAAGTTGTGCTGTTTTGATGTTCTTGTACAGTTCATGTTGCAGGAGTATATGAGCTTCCCAGTCATCCACCTAATGACTCCATCTGCAGCAGGGAAAACTTGACTGATTTCTATATCCAGGGGAAAACCCAACGGCAACGAGCCTGACGTAACTTGTGTGAGGCCACCTAGAAGGCCTGCTGAACCAGCTCTGGAGAGGTGCAGATGGGGGCCCTGGCCGCTGGATGGCGCTCTGATGCTTACTGTACGTGTTAAACGTACTCCTCCTGCTCCTGCTGGGTGTATTTTCAAAATTCTTGCTCAGCTCTCAGTGTTGGGAACTCCACTCTTATTTGGGCACTCTATGAAATGGCTGAGTTTTAAGTAGTAGTGGGTTGTCCTGAAAGTATATGAGATCCTGGACACACCTGAATATCCTGCTGTCTGATGCTCATTTATATTTGAAGCTGTAGGATGATGAGCTTTTGAAGAGCTGCTCCTTAATTAAAAATATCGGTAAACACCCAGCTGTATATATCCATATCTGGACAAAATGAGTTGTCAACATTTGTTTTCAGGAGAGATTGTTATTTACTTGGCTGTTGAGAACTGGGTGTGTTTTATTTTTTGTTTGTTGTTTTTTTTCCTGTTTGATTCTGGTCTTGTGAATCACAATTTAAGAAGAAGTGTGCAACTTCCTGACTTTTCTGTGGCGGAGAACAGGGCATGGTGCTGATGGCTCTAAGGAAGCATGTTTTTGGTCTTTTTAAGCAGTGTGAAGAACATTAATTTCCAGTCTGATAAATGTACATTAATTGCAGAGGTACAGTGCTTAAGAAGACAACTGTTCTGATATCATGCCAACTACTGGTTCTACCTTCCAATAAGGTATTAAACACTACAACTAATATCAGTTGTGTTCATTTTGCTCTTCGTTCGTGAGCTATTCTCTAGGTGGCAGTGATGTGGAAGAACGGCAGTGTGAGCCAGGCACTGTGCAAGAGTGAGGAATCTGTATGCATGAGGAAAGGCCAGGTTAGAAAGTTGCTGGCTTTTTTCTGGTTAATCACTGCTTTAAAATGTCCCGGCAGATGGCACTGCTGTCCAGATAGACTGTCAGGGAAAACTTGTTTTTTCCTTTGGACATTGGCTTTGCACTTTCTTATTCTGAAATCCTATGAAGGGTTCAAAACCTGAAAAGACCTAATTATGTGTTGTTTACAGGGCACACTTTACTGCTGGCCTATTAATTTAACCTCATGTGTGCTCATTTCCCTTTTTTGGCTGTGCTGGGAACAGACAATAGCCTCTCATGCCACATCTTGTGTACAGAGGCAGAGGAGAGCATTTAATTTCAAAGCAGTTGAACGACACAGGAGCAATCAGCTGAGCGCTAGTAGGGACCTGGAAGGACCAGCTGTTCTCCTTGCACTGCCCTTACCTGGGACTGCTGAGTTCTTTAGAAACTAAACTGTGATCTTCTCCATCTGTTAAATAATTTCAGAGCTCCAGTGCCAGAATATAAAAACCTGAGGAGTATTTCACTGTCACTGCATCATACCACATCTGGTTATTTAAACTATCTTCAGTCTAAATCAGGTGGAATCTATTGCTTTAGGCAACCTTACACTTCTGAGGATGAGTACTTTGGAAAAGGTACTGTATATGGACCTCGACCTGATGGAGGCCTCCAAGAACATGGCATAATGGTCACTAAATTGTTGTAACAATAATTATGTTTTGAGAGTAGATATTCTGATAGAGAAAACACGCATGCTTTTTCCCATGTTTCTGCAATATCTATCACTGAGCCAGGTTAGATTTATTTGGTTGAGACAAAAGGTAATTGACTAAAATATAGAGGTGAGATACTATGTCAAATACTATAATCTGGTCCAGCTAAGACCCTAGGGATTCATAATTTTATTAATTATACTGTACACAGGTGTTCATGAGTCACTGTATAATTCACTGTGTTTCTTGTAGCACTTTTCCTCACCCTTCTTTGTTATGCTCATGAAGATCTGATCCTGGAAAGAATTTTTTCCTTAGGTTGGGAATATCTTTATGCAGCAACTGCACAGAAAATACATGCCAGGGTCTTTGGGAGACCTGGGTCTGAGGCCCAACTCTCAGGGTCAGCACAGTCTCGTTCTGATGTGAATCAGCTTGAAACCCGGCTTGTCTGAGTGTACAGAGGAACAAGCATTCCCTTGTGCTGACAGCCCACAGTGTGGATGGCAGTACCAGGGAAAGGCAGGCGTGGAGATTGCGATGTCTCTGCCTGGCCCACTGGGGTGGGACTGAGAGGGGCTTAATAGTCCTTCCCCTATGGCAGGCACTGCCAACGGTKTTCGCTGATTCTTGCAGTCTGGTGTGCTTCCCAAAATGCTTTTTTGGGCAAAATCATGGTGCAGTGGTATCCCTTATCTAGGAGGTGAGGCAGAACACAGGAACATGAGCGTGGCTTTCCATTCAAGGCCCAGCCCTCCATAGTTCTCCTCATAAGAGAAGCCTGTAGCAATGTTTCGGGGAAATAGTGTAAGAAACAGGGAGAATGTGCTTGTCCCMTAGTATGTTTTCACAGCTTCTGGTGAGGAATGGCTCAAGGCCTGTGCTGTCGGCTGCCTCCTGACCACTGTGGTTAACTTTTACCCTCTGAACTCACCTAGTCCCTTTTGGAACCATTTGTCTGTCTGATCTCCACAATGTGCTGAGTAATGTGATCCACGCTTTGGTGATGCTTTGGGGGGGGGAATATTTCTTCTTGTTTATCACATGCATGCTTTGCATATACAATGCTTAGCATGAGGAGCCCTGATCCAACTGGGGGCCTCTGCAAATAAGAAGGGGTTCTAGTATCTGGGATCAAGTAGAGAACTCTTAAAAAGTATCAGAAGACAAAAATGTYCATTTTGTGACTTATAACTTCTCATTTTGTGGTAATACTGATTAAACTAAGATGTGCTTGGAAGCATGTTAATGAAGACTTTAATTAAAGGTTGCATCTGTAAACCACTTAGCTTCAGAGAATTTCAGACCTTTGCAGTTGTTTAATTTTAGCTATTTATCTCCTTAAATCTTAGGAACTGCTTGTTTCCCTGTGTAGAAGTAGCAGGGTAGAAAGCAGGCAGCTGCATTYGTACCTTGTGGTGAGAGGATGTTTTCTGTTTAGCTGAAGTCCCTTTACCCATTCTTGCCCTCCTCCTTTGATACATACGCAGTTGTGCAGTAGGGCATTGTAACAGCTGTTGTGTTTGGCTAGATGTAGACAGATTATATTTCAAGAGATCTTTAATTAAGAACAACAAATACAAAAACTTGGTTTGYATTTTACAGCTTTGCTTTAATTCTCTTTGATGCTTCATGATGTAATGTATAAACAGTGCAATCGCAGCAGACAGGTATTTCCTGCGAAGCTTACTCCAGTGCCCCAGGGCTTGATGGCGCTGCCCAACTATATGCTGATACTAGTGAAGAACTTCACCTCCTGCACATCCTTGCAGGCTACCATGACCTGTGGGTCAGGCCTGTCAGCAGAAGCAGGGCTGCATAGTCTCTCTCAGGTGAGTAGCGACTCTGAGGAGTTTTAGCCCCTTGAAGGTGAGCAGTGTAGCTGAGGGGCAGTAGAGATATTGTCCTTACTTGTTTGAATGGATAGTAAGTCAAGGGCTGCTTCTTCCCTGGCGTAACAGAATGTCCTTTGGACAGTGTTGTAACACTAGCATCGATGGGGCAACAGCCAGCATGCTGGGTTGACACCAAAATCCTTGCTCAGTTATGAAAGAATAGTTGAGGATTTGGAACAAGTCTTGTTCAGTTCATTCGTTAATGGAGTTGTGCTTCTATTTGATGTYTTATTCTTCTTTAAGAATTAGGACACTGGACTAGCTCTCAGGAGGGGCTAAGCCCAGTAGAATGGAGAGTCACATCCAGGCTGTGTAGGAATGTTTGCCTAAGAGAAGCAGAGCTGTAGAGGAACAGTTGTTGTTGATGATCTGATGTTCAAACTGCACATGTTTCAGACCACTGTTAGTCCAGCATCATGGTCTGTTTGCCTGTATGCCAGCTTCAATGAGTCTTCTGGGTTAGCCTCATCCAAAAGGAATCCAGTATGCATGCTCTGAGCCTGCTTGGTACCATGAACCACAGCTCAGTAAGTGGGGACAATCAGGAGTTGCACGCTCCTGAGCTAAATTTGAATGTTACTATAGCCACACACTATGTGGCATTAGGCCAAGAGAAGCATGGGTAGWTACCTGTCACTGCATGCTTTGGCCAAAGAAACAGTTATAGTTTTGGCTATTGAATTCCTAAGCAAAGTGAGTGCCCCAAGCAAAATGCAGTAGTCATGCACCCCAGCCACCTCCCCTACTGTGCTTCAGTACCTGCTGGTGTGCACACAGTGCAGAGAGGGTCACTATCAGCCTCCAAGGAGCCGGCTACAGACACACATAGTACTCTGACAGGTGTAAAAGAAGCACCAGATAGCATGTAATAAGCATATATTCCCTATACTTTGGTACCTGAGTATCCCTTATGATCACATGCTGCTGTGAGCCAAGTGTAACTTGCAGAAAAGATACAGTGAGTGTGATACTGCTTGAAAGTTTGGATTGAGTTTTATTGAGGAAATAGAAATAATAGGTAAGTCAAGGCATGAATGCTATAGCAGGTACTGCCCCAGCCTGGCTTCTGTATGTGGCTTTGACCAAAGGTCAGATTTGTCTCCTCTTGCTGACTATAAAACAAGAACAGTGTCTATCAGGTGAAAGTTATTAATGAAGTGCACACTATGGTTGTAGGGTGCTCTGATAGTGTCACCCTTCAGGTGATTCCCTTGGCCTTGTGCACTGGTGTAGGGAAGTTAACCGCTCCCAATTCTCCTCAGGAAAGAGTGAGCACATTACAGATGCTGTACAGTAACAGAGCTTTATATCACTGTATCAGAATGACCCTCCTCTCCCAGCAGTCCATCAAATATTGCATCAATACAGTCARTACTGAAGGTGTTGAAATAGAACACAAATGCAAATAAAATAACTAGAGAGCCATAGGGTGAAATTCATGACCCCATCTCAGCCTTCAGTACCATACAGTGTCTTGCAAATAAATAAAAAGATGCTTACCATTTTTTTAAAAAACAAGATTTTTTTGCAAATTGTGGTGATCCCTTGCTTAAAGATCACACAGCTTCTAGATAGCTAAGACTATGCTAAATATGACAGGCTTTTGTTTTTATTTCATGTACACAGTCACATATTACTGCACAAGGACACACGGCTGAAAAACACCAAGCTGACTGTCAGAAGGCTTTAAACTCTCATTGACCTGGAGTTGAAGTAGCCCAGCCCAAACTGGATGCTATATTTGAAAGCCCTGAGTTTTTGATGAAAACTTGCCTCTGCTTGATGTCCATAGGAGGGCTGCTGGCAGCAGTATTTATCAAGGGACTAGAAGCTCCAGCCTGGTGCCAGTGGTAAGGCCACAGGTTCAGGCTTGGCTTGCCCAGAAGAGAAAGAGGAAGAGCCAGAATCCCATAGTCTTAGAGAGCTGTTAAGGATTTGATCTTGATTTTTGTTTTATGCTGTCCTCCCCTACCACTGGAAGAATTTATAGTCTAGGATAGATTTCAAGTGCTGGAATTCATCCCAGAGTTGGCACAGCCTCAAAGAGTTTTATCCTGGCTGTAGTACCCACATGCTGCTGCRAAGATCCCCAGGGAAAGGGGTCAGAAACAGGCAAAAGAACAACAAAGCTAGGGGGTCCTCCAGAAGGCTATATCCCACCGGGATGACTCTCCAAAAGCCAGTCATACAGGGAGATCTTCCTTCCCCACCTCCTGCTGGTCACCACAAAGCATACTTGCTCTTAGGTTCTCTACAGGAACCACAATTTTCAGTGCCATTCCTTTTCCTTTTCTGATGAGAGTTCTCCCTGAGGATGCTGAATTAGATTCTGCTTAGTGGCATTTTCCTGTTTCCTTGAAGCATCATTTTAGAACTGTGCTGGCCTACAGGCTACTCAGTCTGCATTAAAGATTGCATCTCCTGTAATGGTATCAGCTCACTGGCCAGCAGCCTCTGATACACAGAAAAGCTTCCTTCTGAGCACTCATGGGGGAAGGATTAGGGAACAGACCTTCATCCACTGGAGCCCTTCAGCTGCTCAGAGCAGCAGCTTGTTAAAGTGACCTCAGTTCTTTGGCCTGTACAAAGAGCCTTGCAGGTGAATGCTGATTTCCTTCACCCTTCTCCTCTGTACAGTGATACTGTACTCACGACTCTTTCAAGCTTGGTGATAAATATTAATTTCGGTCCACTGAGTTATTACTGGGACATGGGGTGGAGCACCTAACAACACAGAACACCGAGGACCGAGCAGTGTGCTTGACACAGCACTGATATATGTGCTGGTATATCTACACAGCAAGTTGTTAGATTTCTATCTGCTCTGCACGTGCCAGGTTCGGGGGTGTTTGCCTGCACAAAAAAGAAAATACTCAAGAAACCCGAGCATGCACAAACTGGTTGCTGTGGAGCAATGTTGGTTCTCCATCTCAAAAAGCTTGAGTCTGTTTCTGCTCAGATTTGATTGCTAAATAATTGTCAGCAAAAAATCTGATCAAAAGCAGTGCTGCATTTACATGTGAAAAGTCTCCTGTAGCACTAAGGAAGGTTATTAGTTAGGAAAGTTCAGTTCTAACTCACAGGCCTGATCCTGCAAGCCTTACTCATGCAAGCAGCCTCCTCGCTTTCAGCAAGACTGCTGTAGTCAGCAGCTCTCACTAGTTTGGGCCAAAAGCTTTTATAGATAACTACATCCAGTCTGGGGGAAGGAGGGTGGAAGAGGGAGAAGAGAGACATCATAAAACTAATTCATCTCCCACAAGAAAGCAGTAATAAAAATGAGATAGTGACCCTTGCCCTTAAGGTTACTGAATCCTACTAAATTAAAGGAAAGGCTAGCATGTTTGGTAATAAATTGTGTCACAGACTGCATACATCAGCAGCAGTTACTATGGACACAGCTTCCAAGAGAGGCAGACAGGAAGAGAGAGCTGGAACAGAGAAAAAATGGCAGAGATAAAAAAGGGTTAACTGGGAGTTTAAAAGACCACTGTCTAAAAACCTTGTTCTGTATAGAGTCAGTAATCCTTGGCATTCCGAAATTCGGGCATGCTCCAAACCCTCCTGGTAGGCRGGGTGCCCCGTTCCACATCCTCAGAGATGGTCTTGATGTCACTGATGAATGGGGAAATCCTGGACCGGGATTTAAACGTTGTTAAGGAGAGGCTGGTTTTGTTCTTTGTGTTCCATTGCCTGGCAAGCTTCTTGGCCTCTTCCTCCTCTTTGATCTTCTCAGCAGCTTCCTGCAGGACGGAGCGGAAGAGCCGTGATATTTCCTGCACTTCTGGTTCATATTCAGTAATGAGTTGCCGGAATCTGAAAGCACAGTCAAGGCACAGCTTTGATTAAAAACATCAAATTAGGGATCACTGCCAAGTCACAGTATTAAGCTTGGAACTTGTACTCCCTTGCAAAATGGGCCTCCCTGGATTGAAGGGGAAAACAACAGCAACAACATGGAGAGGCCATGAAGATATGCTCAAAGTCTCTAAAAATCACAAGAAAACCAGAGAATGTGAGGAAACAGTGGCGTTGTAATTCAGACTGGCAAATAGGTACTTACACATTGATGCTAACCTGAATTGTGCAGAGCCTGGACGAGCAGGAGAATAGGTCTTGCTGAGGGTTAGCACATACAGTGGTAACAGATTTGCGGTATGTCGCAGACATCCTTTCTGCCTTCTGAGGAGGCATTTCAGTAGCATTATTGAAGAGCCAAGAATCCAGTCCTCACAATAGATCTACTTTTCCCTTTGTCCTAATCAGAAGCTTAGACAGATGAGTCCATCAAAACCCAGGTCTTTTCCACATTATTATTATACTGGGGAAAGTGTCTTGAAAGCAACTTTTTTTGCAGAGGTGAATTTGATGACTCATTCCACTACTTTATCTCCATGTGTGTTTTAAAGAGAGATGCTTTCATATTATATATATCTAAGAGTACATCCTCTTCTTTTGTATAGGCAACTGTGCACCCAAAAGACCTCATCACTGCCTCCAGTTTTAGAGGCTGTGTATCATACTGCTGGTTGGTGTCTCCAGATCAGATGGCTGTGTGTCGGGCTATTGCTGGACCTGTGACTAACTCTGGGAACAAGAGGGAAAATGGGTGTAGTGTTCCCCTTAAGCACAGGCCTCTAAAGCTAATGCTCTGTGTTGCTAATAACACTCCTAACCAATATATCTGAAATAAAGAGTTTTCTAAAATCAGGACATTTTCCACCTTCACAACCATCTGTCTGCACTCTACTTAGCTACAGCAGCAAGAATCACGTGGTGAACGCTGCTATTGCAGATGAGCAAATTTACCTCTGACTTTTCAGGACCAACATAAGAACTACTTCATATGGATTTGAGCAGGTCTGAAAACCAAACTGAAAGCAATCCAAAAGACTGTCTGCCAGTTGCCCAAAGAAAGCTACTGTCTTTCAGATGGAGAAGGGAAAGGGCACCTTTTCCCCTCCCCCCAACAGCATGAACTAACTCTTCCCCTTTTAATGCCCACTCAACTCCAGTACAAGCAGGTTTATGTAGGGGACCAGCCACATATGTAGTTTGAAAGGTGTGGATGCAACATATGTTTCTCAGTAGAAAGAGGGGACAGGTTATCAGGGGCTGACGCTATCAGGGGCTAGCTATCCCAGGCCATGTGTCAGAAGATAGAAAGTGTTTGCTGCAGCCACCTACGCATAACTGAAGCTATTCTCCTCAGCTATCAGTGAAAGCCAGTTGATGCACTGGCTGACCCAGTGGTCTTCTCTCTGCACAAAACACACAACATATAAAAACAGTAAAACCACTAGAATCAAAGAATATGGGTTTGTATCCTGCATGCCATACTAGGAAACAAACACCACAGCGCTGCTCCATGGAATCAAGCATAGAAAATTGCACAAGTCTCACTTATCTTCTAGCATAGGTTAATGCATGAAATAACAGTTTCAAATCAGGCAACTGCACAAGCTTATCTAAAAATCTAGTAGGGTTTCCCTACTCATCAGAAAAGTATACCTGTTTTATTTGTGAAACAGGATAGAATACTACCAGTAACTAACCTGTAATGTACTATAGAAGTTTAATGTAAATGTCTCAGACGTGACTGTCAACAAACCTTGAGCCAGCACAGCAGCCTGGTGGGTATATACATGCACACATAGGGATGAGTGTGTTCCCTCATCCAGGCTGTGCTTTAATCACAGTTCAAACAAGTTTGTTCTTTAAATTGTGACTCTTCAATTTCCCATAAAGCCATTAGATTTTAAGACTCTGGCTGTGCTTGGCACATATAAGCACATTTTTAAGCACTGTCACCTGCCTACCTTGTTCTCTAGGCCCCCAGTTCAGTAGGTTTCCTCAGTAAGGCCTGAACTTTAAAGACCTGTTAAATCCAATAGAAGTCAGTGGACTTAAACTATATGCTTATAGTAAAGCGCATTCTTGAATGCCTGCCTGAACCGGGAGCTCTAAGTTTAGTCATTCAAAGAAAACGTGGGATGCTTAGTGCTAGTAACTAGCTGCTGACTCCTGAATCTATATTTTGAGCAAGATTTCTGATTATATTGTACAGCTATGAACAGCTTTGCTAGAGAAGGCTACTTGACTCTCAAAGGACTGTGGTATTCACACTAACCACAACACTCAAGATGCATCAGCTCAAGCTCAAAATGGTAAACAAATCCATTTCTGATTTTAGTCATTTGTTTTACATTCAGGCACATTATGAAGCCCACTTCCTCTATACATAATCCTTTACAAAATTACAGTTCTTAGCCTGTGGTATTAATGACATCGCAGATCACCAATATGTGGGTTTGCTTTTCCATATTAGGCTTTTTTATTTGTTTCTCTCTGGGCAGAGAAGGACAGAAGCCAACAGTTTTACTTTTGCTGAAACTGAAAGAAACCAAACAGCCCACAACAAAAGCTGAACAGAGCTAGATCTCAGAGTCAAGATAGCAAAATCTAGCATTCTGTATTTGCAAGCTGGTAGTCTACTCATTCAGTTTAACCATGGCACTTAGGTACTAAGGGTCTCACCAAAATCATTCATTGTCATTTCCTTCAAATGGCTCAAGGATTTAATTTTAAATATAATCAGCAAGTCTCCAACTCAGTAACCTTTGACTACAGCTGAACTGCACCTGAACATAATTGCTTTGTATGCATGAAGTGAATCAGACTCTCCAGATATTTGATGGAGGAAGTGATGGTATTTGAAGCGTATTTGAATCCTTCTGGAATTTCAAGAGACTAAGAAAAGTTTCAATGGATCCAAAATACAACTTTTACAAAACAGGCAACCTGGATCTGAAAAAAACCTCGCCTTTAAAAAGGACTCCTATCCATCCTCCTCCACATCCAAAGAAAGAAACATGTAGAAACGCTGCCTATCAGTAGATGTGACTGTAGCCACACAAAAGGACAACTTTGATTGATAATCATTTAGTTTTTTGGAGATGAAAGTGACATCTTTGACAACTCATACAAAAATGTTTTGTTCTGGCTTTGACTTGTCGCTGAGAATCTCACAAAAAAGGAGACTCGGCATGACACGAACAGAACAAACTCCGCTGTCTTCTAAAACACACACTACTTGTGTCATTTAAGTATTATATGTTTGCTGAGTAGATCAAAAAGGACATCAGCTCTTCAAATGGCGGAGAGTGAAGGGAAAGGATCAAGCCTGATATGTCAGAGACAGAACCAAGGCCTTCTCCGAAGCACATGCTCTGCATTGGAATTTCCAAATGCAAGATTGTAAATTTTTTTTTTTGGCAGAAGATTTTACTAAAAGTTGCTAGATATTAGAAGGTCACAGGGTATTCAAGAGGGAACATCAGAAGTGCAGTGATCTTGTGATTAAATACTTAATTGGAAGTCCGAAGATTTTAACTGAATTCCTAACTATCATACTGATCTTGTACAATTTTGGGCAAGTTATTAAAATGTCTACATTATCTCACTTTGAGATGGGAATTAATACCAACTTTGACTGTCTTTCAGTTAGATTGCATGCTCCTTCCTTATTCAGTACATGTTCAGTTCCAAGCATGACTGGTCCCATTCTTTTTCATTGTTTCCAGGTCAGCAATTGAGGATTTCTGAACCACAGACCTCTCAGTTAGAAGGTAGAGAAGGAGAGGAGGGTTCAACTGTTCACTGTGTCTTCCAATAGAAGAAAAAGTGGTTATTGAATAAAACTTGTACATGTTTAAAACAAACAAAACAAAATACAGTTTGCTATAGCAAAACTGTAGTTCAGATGTGGAACTCTGCCACAAGATGCCAAAATGCTAAAAGTTTACACGTGCTCAAAAAAAAAAAAACTGAAAAAAAACTAATGAAAGAAAAAACCACATAGGGCAATTATATACAGAGGTACCACCTGTGGCTGAGAAAGTCTCTAAGTCACAAGTCACAGTAGGTTGGAGGCTATACAGAAGATATTGTAATCATCCATCCTGTAATATTTGCATGCTTCATTCTTTTCCCTACACAGATGCTACTGTCCACTATCTCAGATACTAGACTGCACATTAGATCAAACAGACCTTTGACCCAATCCAGTTCTGTCATTCTTATGGCTATCACGTTCCTTTCTCAACCACTGAATTGAAATCATAAAGGCAATGCAAGCCTAAGTTTTTTTAACGTGGCTCTGCTAACCACTGAAACTCCATGATATGGAACAACAAGAAACATGTCACTTCTTGAATGATACTGTAATGCAATTTATAATAGCTTATAATGGCAATTTGCAAGAGTCTTTTTTAAAGGATGTTTTTGTCCTTTGCCATAGTTATGCCACATGCAGCCCACCAATACTGCTGAGCAGGTTTATGTACTGTTAACAGTAGGCTGAATCCTGAACAACACTGAGCAGCTATAAGTTGTGGAAAAACACAAGCACTCTTGTGCGTGATCTGGCTCAGCAAAGCAAAAAAATTCTTTTCTGAAGCAGAAGATGAACTTTGAGGCCTCCCATCTCCAATGACAAATGCCTGCTCTCATGGAAATACCTGCCTGCCAGACAGGCATCGCTCAGCGCCCCTGAGGAAGGTGAAAATAACCCTGAACCCCAAAGGGTTTATAGTGGCTTGTTTACAGCATGACTTGGAGTTATATAAGCAAATATAAGGCAAGTGCTATTCCCAGCAAACTTTCACAGGAGAGAACTTGGCCACTGAATGATCCCAAATCTCTGATTCTGCCACCATGGCAACCTTTGTAAGAGCCAAATCCTGGTGTCTACTTGCTTCCGAGGTTCAGCCCTGGACAAGACGGGGGTTGGAGAGGGAGCTTTGGCATCTCTGCCAGACCCCACTGTAAGACAGAGGAACAACTGTTCCCAGTGCTCTTAAGAGTTGCGGTTCAGAAGCTGTAGATCTGTTTGTTCAAGGGAAGCCAGGTGCCAGCAGATTGCAGTGAGGGACTGCAGGGTGCTGAGCACCCCTGCATATGTGGCCTGCCAGAATTATCTTCTTAATAGTTCCAACCACAGGACATGCTGAAAAGGGGCAGTGGATAATAAAGGCCCATTTCACTACTTCACTTTGGCTAGGGTGACTTTAGAGTCATTACTCCTCACCTGCACTGGGCTAAGCAAGAAGACAAACAGTCTTGGTTTTAAATAAATAAGTAAGTAAGTAAGTAAGTACGTACAGACACCTCTCTCCCTTCCAGTTTGCATGCCTACTGCAGGCTTAGATCTATTTCTGGTCACTGTCATGAAAGGTTACTCAGCCAGCAAGCAGCAATCCCATATCTAGCACTTGGCAGGCTCAACAGCAAGTCCATGAAACTGTGTCAACATCTATACTGCAAAAGACAGAAGCATCTCCTTGCTGTTCAGCCCAACTGCATGCCCCACCTGCATCCTACTGCATGCCAAGAGAGGCCCCAAACATGCACTCCCTCCTTTCCCTGGGAAAACAAGGCTCACAGGCTGAAAAGAGCAATAGCATCTTTTGGTTCCACTGGACACTGTGGGGACACATGCCTGTGTAGACCTGCTGCACAGCTTAAAGGATAGAAGACCCTAGTCAGAGTAGACAAACACTAAAACGGGTTGTCCAGAGGCTGTGGAATCTCCACTTTGGAGATATGCTACACTGGACAGGACGAGGCCCTGAACAACCTGATCTAACTTCGAAGTTGGCCCTACTTTGAGTGGGATGTTGAACCAGATACCTCCAGATGTCCCTTTCAACCTGAATTATTCTAAGATTCTAAGACTGAAGCAACAGCCTTCATGATACTTAATCTGTAACTGTTCATCAGGCAAAAAAAACTTTCTCAGGCTGGTCAGAAACATAAAGCACTCGAGCCACTCTCTGGGGGAAGTGGCATTTAGTAGCTTTTTGAAGAAAAGGATACCATATTAAACTGACTTAAAACATTAGATCTCTCTTCTTGCAGAAAGGTATTGTCACAATGTGATTTATGATACAGGATGCCAAGTCTTGGTTCTGTGTTCTAAGAAACTCGCTGTCCCTCCTTGCATACCGCAAGGGGGAGAGGGGGAAAGGAAGAGTGTGTATCATCAGATCTTTTACTGTACCTTAATATGACCGGCCCACAGTAGGAAGGATGTATTTTGGTACACATATCTTCTAGCTGCAGCCGTTCTCCTGGGCTGATATCATAGCTCTGCTTTGGATAGCTGACCAGCCAGCCGTAGTCCACCCCAGTCTTGATCTTGCGATACTCATTCTCCCGCTCTTGCTGCTGCTTCTCTGCCTGCTTGATTTGCCAACTCAGCTCCATCATTAGCGTCTCAACCACCATCTCTGTGGGGTTCCTCTGGGAAATCCGGTTTGAGGGCTCATTCCACCTGAACCAGGATGCCAGTGACATAGTGCCCTGCGTTCTTCATTGGGAGCAGGATTGGGGATGGGGCAGAGAGAAAAAGAACAACATTGCCATGATCAGCACAGTTCAGACAACAATATTCTCCCCCACACCCCTTGAATCTGTTGTTCACCTAAAAGTGCTACTGGATTAGCCACTTGGAACCAGCTGAGCACCTTGAGAAATCTCACCTGTAGCAGCCAGTTTGTGCAGAGGAAGAGGCGAAGCGCACAGGGGCACCATTTCCCTTGAACCTCCAGTCATCACATAATTAAAATGACAGTCACAGTCCCCACATTTGAAGGCAAGCCAAAAGGATACCTGCTCTCTCTAGGTTAGGCCAGGGAAGCACACTCTACCCCAGGGAAGAGCTGAGGCTAGGGCATGACCTCACAGCACCCTGCAAAAATTCAACGTAYGAAATCAAGTGTTTACAGGTATTCCTGGGAACCATGTTCCAGCCGGCAGTGGATCCTCGGCAGGGAGGTCAGGATAGACGACCTGGTCTGGATTGCTGCTACCATAACAGAAATGGTAGAGCTCATCTGTACTTAGCCTGCACTGGGAGGAGCAACAGTTGCATTAACGACAAGGTCAGGCAGAGCTTTTAAAATTATTTAGCAAAGGAGTTGCATGCAGAGGGAGAGGCTACACCATCTTCTGCAAACAGAGCCCAACTGTTGGTTATGCTGGAAGAGCACACTTTAGGCACTACCACCAGTGCCAAGGGCTGGGCTGGCTGGGAAGTGGCAGCACACCAAGGTTTACGTTGTTGTTATTTCTAAGAGAGATGTTTCTGCTGCTGGCAATTTATGCAGCACTTAGAAGGCAAAACAAACTGCACCAATCAGCTCAGCAAAGCACTGAATTAACTTCCCTCCCATCCAATCCCTTCATGTAGTCATTTTAAGAGGACAAGGCATGGAACAGAGTTATTAACTATTGCATTTGAATTTAAAGACAATGGAGTCCAAAACTGGCACTAGGGACCTGAACAGGAGCAAAACAGCACCTGTTTCTTCACACAGCACACTAACGTGCCTTGTTCCTCCCACCCATTAGACACCAGGGAGAAGGGGTGGCACAAATTATGGCTGCAGCTGGGATTACCGAAAGGCTATTCCTAGCAGCAGCCCAATCAGGACATGGCTTCAAAAGTTAACATACAGGCAATGGATTAAARAGCCTGATTCCACATGGTCTGAGCAAATTCTTACTACTTAGAAACACAACCACGAAGACAGATATAAGAGGGAGAAAAATATTGCTTTTGATTTATGTCATCTTGGGGCCTAGAGTCTTTAGTCACTGCAAATTACCAGAAGTTCATAACTACCCAGTATTCTCACTAAAGCTGAGAACTAGGAGCTCCTGGACTCCCTAGCGCCAAGAAAACCATTGCCATCTGCACTGGCTGAGAAGGTTGCTTCTGTTGCTTCCGTGCCTTTGCCATTTCACCTTCCAGTAATGCAGCCTTATTTTCTTTCAGAAATGTTCGTATTATGTAAATATGCCACACCATTAAAGGAAAATGCTCCAAACACCCGGATAGTCTGTACAGTGTCTCAAGTCTGAAATAATTTCAAGGTCTACTCCTTAGACTTTTCTAGAATCAGTAAGTTTGGCAAACTGCATGAAAGGACTGGTTTCACCAGTCCAATATCCTACCTCTCACAGCAAGCACTACCTGTTTCTTCAGAAGGAAGACATAAAACACTGAAAACTTCCACAGGACTCAGATCTAGCTGCCTAGGCTTGTAAGGCTGCACCTGCGCTTCTTGGACTGTATGAACAGTAATGCCTTTGCTAGTTTACAGTGCTCATACATGAGGGATCCCTGTAGCAACTGGTTTTTAGCCTTAAGTACCAGATATGATTGCTCTTATGATAGCAGCCATAGTCAGCAGCTGCTGGAAGTCATTCTGCTCTTATCTAATATCTGTGTTCTGCAGGAAGAGCAGCAGCAGGTCCTTTCATTT
Organism: Apteryx rowi; assembly: GCF_003343035.1. Taxonomy (NCBI): domain Eukaryota; kingdom Metazoa; phylum Chordata; class Aves; order Apterygiformes; family Apterygidae; genus Apteryx; species Apteryx rowi. Next base: position 646,481 of record NW_020449863.1, on the reverse strand, counting down.
GCTTTCATCCCCGGGTGACCCCAGCTACCAGCCATCTCTTGCTCTCGCATCATCACAGCGCTTTGCTGCCTGCTGCTGGCTTACTTGCCCAAGACATGTGAGTGAACTCAGGCTGGGACAGCTTCAACTCTGCAGTTCTACCGACCTAAAATGTACCAGGATCTTGTTACATGCCAGCCTCTACTCATCATTACAGGTTTTTAAGGGTGAAGATCCTGAAAGCCTAAGACCTCTTCCTTTGTCTTATCACCCCCTGTGTATAGTATAGGTGAGCCCCCTGCTAGCAAGTGAGCAGCAAAACAGATCACAAACTGTTGCAAAAGGGTTTAAAAGCTTTCTGTCTGTTTTCAGCTCATGTGATAACAGCAATTTATCATAAGCTTTTGCAGGTATCTGACCAATTTACATTATCATTGCTATTTTCATCTGTACCTTCACCTGATGAGGCTGAGCATGCCCTATTACTTGTAGTATTTTACCAGCCAAAGGGTTAGCTTACTCTGCTTTTATTCTGGCTGTGACCTGGTCTCACACTGGTTTAACTCCGCTAACTTCAGTGCCGTTAACCAGGGGTAAGTCAGTATAAAAAAGCACAACTGTGAAACTGAGACTGTTCTACCTCCTCCCAATTATTCCTAGCTCACCAGCTATTTCATTAGAAGAGGGACGAGGGGGTAATTTAGTGGTCAGAACTGGGAAACAGAACAAGGAGGAGGCCTGGGCTCTGACTTGACCCACCCTGGCTTTTACATGGTCCTGAGTTCTTCTTACTGCCATTTTTTTGCCTAGCACTTATGCTGGGTATCAAGGCAGTTCTGCAGAGGACAATCAGTTAGAAAAATATTTCAGATATATTGTCARAGCACAGCCTGCTGAACCCAAGCTTGGCACTAATGGAGAGCTTTCATAAAACACTGGTGACATGCAGATTAGCTTTTGCARAAGAACGCGTGTGATATAGGAACATGGATACCACTGATTCTGAATGGGGCTTGCACTTATCTCTCATGTGTTATCTGAAAATCCACTTCCAAATGAGAAGAGTATGAAGTAAGGAAAGCATCTCACCTGCCACTGAAATGGCCTGTTCTCAAACGAAGGAAAATCTTATCCAAGCATTTTATGCACAGTGGCAGCTTGTGCTGGCTGTTCCTAAGGGAGCCTTGTTTGTATGAGATTGTTTCCTTCCCTATCCCTCGTCCATCATCTCCTCCTCCTGGGAGCTGGAAACTGGCCATCTCTATTTAGCAGGATTGACAAGCCACCACTCTTCCCAATACTGGTCCTTGCAGCCTGCAGGAGGTACTATGGGCTCCACTAATTGTAGCTGCTGTTTTCAATTTAAAGTTCACATGCAGGCTAATCATTAAATGACTCAAAATGGCTTTCCTATTAGGGAAGATTCAAAGGACTGTTAGCAGGATGTGGCCAAGTAAGGGGAGGGAAAGGGTTCAGAATTACCTTCTTATTGAGAAAAAGTACAAAAGTGTACTTTGCAAGCATTCATGTTAAAATTATTAAAAGAAAGAAAGAGACACTGCCCCATCTGATATTTATGCTGTACAGCTGGCCAGTTTTCTGGTCCTTCATAACAGGTTAATTTGGGAGCTAACTTTAATCCAGCTGATGAACTGGTCAAGTGTTATTCAAGCAAAATTTTAGGGTGGTTTATTGAAATTCCATCCAGAAGCGTTCTGAGTTTCAAGATTTCTGTGTCATTGACTATACTAGAAGTCAAACCTTCCCTTCACACTGTTGACTACAAGTCTGGCCAACTACCTCACAGGGTTTTAAGCATCCTTTTACCTTAGTTACATGAAAGCCTGGAATTTCTGGCTTCCCTCTCACACACAGCCTCTGAGGGTTTCCTTCAATTTTTAGTGATTTTTGGTACCTTTGAGGCTTTCTCAAGTAAAAGTTTCCTTTTTGCTTTAGTTATAAAGGAACTTTTTGCTCTTTCCAAATCTCATTTCTCAACATTGCCAACAATTCCTGCATTTGTTTTCTTCCCACCTCCTCTAGAGCGTTCTCCACTCTGTTCTCACCATATGCTCTGTACTACTACCCCACTTCTTCCACCTCTCCCCTTTAGCTTCACCCGTATTTCCCCCTGTGCTTTCCACTTCTTGCTCCAGAGACTGCAAAAAGGAGTCAGCAGTAGTATCAAGGTCTGCYTGGCTTACTCAGTTTCTCACCTTCCCAAAACAGGATTGCAGCCTTTCCTAGCTCTTTTACTAACAAAGGGAATATTTTTTCTGTAACTTGCTCTCTGGCTATTGTTTGGTCAACTGGAGGCTGTTCATATAACCAGACAGACATCAATCTCCTTCAAGCAGGATCACCACTTGCTAAGACTTGTTACATCAGGGCTGCTTTCTGGTAAGCCATGAGTGAACCAGCAGCACCTGCTTCCCTTGTAGAAACTGAACTTCTGAGAATGAGGAATTCCCTTTCCATTGATCCTTCTTATGGTTTCTAGCTTCCAAAGTCCTCCAGGACTGGAAAGGAGTAGGCAGAGAGTGGGATCTGCATTTGTGAAGAGTGAGAATACAGACTGACTCTCTATAAAGGTATGTGCTCAGTTTGACAGGTCTCCTGTGGTTTGCCTTTCTCTTAGCAGTCTGTTAATCCAGGAGTACTACTGATAATCCTTACTGACTGACAGTAGTCCTAGGGGTATGTCAGCTGTGCCAGGGCAGAGGGAGAAAAGTCTTGAGGGCTTGGACGAGTAGGAGTCTAATCCAAAGTCTGGTGATGTCAGCGGAGATATTGTCATTCATTTCAGTTGGCTATAGATAAGAGTCCCAGGAAATCCACTGTCAGCCAGGCAAAGCATGCCGACAAATTGGGCTGAGGAGCTAGGAAATACCTTCTCTCCCATCTTGTGGGTGGTAGTTTCTCACTACTTGCGGCAGAGAGCAGAGAGAGAGAGAATTTGTTCATGCAGGATACCCACTCAACCTTTTTCCCCACATACCAGATCACAGAGTAACAAATAAGGAAGATGATTTCTAAAAGAACTGGGACAAGCCCCATCCCCAAATTGTGCTGATAATCTGAGACACTTTTTAAAGGAGCTGGAGTCACAGGAAAAACAGAAGATGTGAAACTGTAGGTCATATGAAAATAATGAATTAGTTTTTATTTTCTTCTTTGGTAAAGTTTGGATTACATCACTCAGAAGAGTCAGAAACCCAGTGTCCTCTGGACAGCAAAGGTATCTAATCATCTCTCTACACTGTAACTCAAAGGCAGATTAAAGCTGTTTTGGCTACACCCATCTCAGAAGTTTGTATGTGATAACTGATGCAACCAGCTTCTCAGGCAAAATGTGTTGTCAGGGCTGTGCTGCTAGCTATACCTGCGTGAGGCAGTGTAAGTAGTGACAGCATCATAGATGAATCCCAAATTCCGTTTTTCTTGTGATAAAGATATTCTAATTTTGTTCCAAACAAAGAATCTTAGCACAGTTCTAATTAAGAAACTGCTGTCAACACCTTCCCAATTTTATTTATATAACCCACCATAACCTTGTAATAGAATCCCTGCTCTCTGTTCTCCACCACTTTTCTGCAAAGTTAGTTATTGTTATCCTTTGCATACAGAGGTTTACCTTCCCAGGGCCCAAAGAACGCTACTTCCCCTCTGGCTGGAATCTCCCTTATTGTTTGGCAATGTGGAAGGCTACGGTGTTTACAATTACTTGCCGTGCTATTGTAATCTCAGTGGAAATTATGACCTTAGATTGAGAGCCCACACCTATCCCCCTGCCTTGCTGGGTGACAATTAGCACTGAAAAGCATTTGATAGAGCTTTTCAATCARGACACTTAAAAGCAATGCAAATATTCTGATAGTAATGCAACAGCACTCCTCATTCTGAACTGCCAAATAGAGAGAATTCTTGGGGACACTCAGCGGTCTGCTTTTAGACCACATCAGAGAATGTATTCCACTTTATGAGCATACTTGTTCTCTTGTTTTGAAGGACACAAGCTATTTGTGGACAAAGAATTTTCACGGTGGTTAATATATATCCAAGGATATGACCCTGTTTCAAGTAGCAGGGAGTTTTGAATAACAGAAGAGTAGSGGATCAGGCCAATGCTTTAAACGAAACATTATTTATTGTCAAGTCTTCATGGCTGCAGGTGTTAAAGGATGACAAATAGAGCCTGACAGCAATGTCTAAGAGAGAGCTAACGGGGGCAGGGACACTGTGGCACCCAGCAGGCACTCACATGCCAGGTAATGCTGACCCCCCCCCCCTTGCTTAGGGCTAGACCAGCCTGCTGCAGGCTGATGGTTCCTGCTGCTGTGTTAGTTTGCTTCTGAATGACAGGAACTCTCGGAGATGTGCGAGGTGCACGCTGCCATTCTGCATACAGTCTGATTTTCATATTCTATACGATTTTTTCTCCACTAGACTCTGCACTCTCAGCATTATAGAAATGGGCTGGCTCTTTGTCTGGTGTAATTGCCACAGAGTTATGAGTCACTTAAGCCATTTATGAATGTGCTCGATGGTTAAAAAATAAAAAAAAAAAAAAATCAGCTTTTAGGTAGCATAACAGAAGGGCAGCCAGAGCATATCAAGCTGCAGGAGGTGCTGCAAGATAAAAGAGAACTAAAAGTGATACCATTTCTACCAAAGGAACATTTGAGTGGCCTTTTGAAACTACCACAATGGTTATGGCATACATAGTTACGTCACATTTTATACAGTTCTGAAATCTGAAGAGATTTCTTTGTAATGAAACTCTTTAAAATTGAGAATACAAGTAAAATGTTGCCCTGACTTCCCTTACATTTGTGTAGTTTCTAATACATTCTTTGAGCATCAGTCTTTTAGATAAGAAATATTTCTGGTGCATTTCACATCTGTACTTAGAACAAGTACAAGCTGAAGAAACAAGAACTTGGCCTGAACTGGGCTCAGATGTCAGTGAGAAAGCTATTTTTAAATGACCAATCAAAACAACATAGGAAGAAAATGTAGCTGATCAAAACTGGTATGGCTTCATGATCTTCAGTGTGGCTGGACTAATATAAAACAGATTCCCTTCACTGAAAAAATAAATAAATAAAAGAGCTGTGTTGATTAACTCCAGGTGAAAACCCAGCCTACAGATTTTGAAGGAAAAGTGAAGGTACAGCCCAAGAGCCTAGAGCTCTCGTTATGCCTGGGACTTGCTACAGAAGATAATCTTCATGTTATCTGCAGTAGCAAAAGGGTGGGCGTTTTTCAAATCTGCTTACGGAGCATAGTAGCATTTTACAGTTTGCCTACTTACCAGAGCAAATAAGTTCCATCTGCTGAGCACCAGGACTATTTCTATGCCAAATTCCCACTCATGTTTTAAACAATAAATATTTTCTAATACCAACCATAAAAATATCATATAAGAGTTACACTAGACTGTTACTTAAACCTACCAAAGCCAGGAAGTTAAAACACACACTGATCTGCTCTGTTTTTTTGCTCAGACATGGCTACCTTGCTGTGGTGGTACATCAAACACATCTTCAATACTATACCCTAGTTTGATCTCCGCAGGCTGCAAAGTCAAGCTTTCAGCAGTATAAAGGGACCTAAAGTATTCTTCACCAGTCATGTAAATGAGAGATCACAAGTAATAGGGGCACAGAGCTTTCCTGTTATTAAAACTACACAAACCACAAAATGCTACCATAAAGCAACAATAAACATCTGATGCAGGTCTTCAACAAAAAATGATTTCAAAATTAAAACTCAGAGAGATCCCTGGCTCACCCTTTTCTATTCTACTATTATACTCTGTTATTAAAAGTGCAATAATGTCACAAATTTTGGAGTTTCTAATATTGTCATTCACAGCAGATACTTATATCTGTAGAATTATATGAGCTTAAAAATGTACGAGCTTGAAATTCAGACCCAAAAGCACATTATCACCAGCTGTCAGGTCCGCTGAAGTATTTCTTATTTATGTATTGTGGCATGGACCAGACTAAGTTCTGTGAAAAAGGGTAGGGAAGATGTGCATTCCTCATTCAGTTTGAGGTCTGATTCTGCTGTGAAAGCGAGAGTAACTCACTGCATCATAAGGTGAGAATCCATTTTAACAGATGCCTATATATTTCTGTTCAGTGATGAATCTTGGTTACAGTATCTATCAGAAAGAGCATTTACTGGAGAGCCTCAACATCTCAGTCTTAACTCACAGCAGCACTATTAACTTATGTGGGAGTTCTGCTCATACTGGAGAATACTAGGATCAGTGTTGAAGTTTGGTCCTTGTGACAGAAGTTACTTAAAAATACCCATTTTAGTGCTCATAAGAAGAATGCTAGACTTACAGTATGAAAACTTAAGCCTCTCTTCATAGAGATCACATACAGCATAGGGAGCAACAGGCAGAGCTCTGGGAAACCTTGTGCTTCCCATCTGCAACAGCTGTGTGACCCACCTACTGCCCATCCGCAGGCAGCAGCCATCCAAGGAGCCACCAGCACTGCTGCTGCCTTGAGCCAGACCTTAATTAATGTGGTAGCACTAAGGGATGTAGAAGTGCAGTCCATTCCTCACTCACACTGCCATAAATCCAAAGTTATCTGACTGACCTTAGCAGTACCACTCAGAGGGTCACTAAGTTCTGGACTTCAGCACAGACACTTAGCAGGGCAGGTGTCAGACTGGAGACAGGCTGCACAAACCATGCTTTCCTCCTAATTTCCTCCTCTTTACGCAACCAGTTACCCAACACAAAGCCGCTGGGAGAGCTGCCCACGTGCCCTGGCCCCCTGCCTGCCCGCCCACCCACCCTGCTCACCTTGGCGGCCGTGTGCCCAGGCAGACCCACACTGCAGCAAGCGACCAGGGAGAGGCCTGGTGCAGAGTCAAGCCCTCRCAACGGGCACGGCAAACTTAAACCCCCGTTGGGATGTGGATTAGACCTGGTGACCAGCATTTAAAGGGATAACAGCTGAGCTTGCAGCTGATTTTCCTTCGCGCTGTCGGGGCTCGGTCCAGTACCGCTAAAACATACAGCAACCTGCCAAGAAGGTGACGCCCACTGACTTGGCCGGACTTTGGTATCTGTTTAAAAATCCCCCCCCCCAAACTGAGAACTTTGTGGGGTGTTCACATCCGAAGCCGAGCCGATACTCGGAGGAGATGAACGCGTTTGCAGGATTTGGGCTCTACAGAGCCGTTAAGCCGGGCTCGCTCTTCTGCCGCCGCCGCCCGGTGCCGGGGCGGCCGTTGGCGCTAACGGCTCTAGCCCCGGCGGGGGGCGCGCAGCGCGCGCAACCGCCCGCTCCCTCACGGGGCAGCGCCCCGTCGCGCCGGGCCCCGGGCTCGCCCCGCCGGCGCCGCCACCCGATTTAGCTGCCCCGGGTCGCCCCCGCGCAGCGGGACAAGCCCCCCGCACCCTCCTCTCCCCTCTCGAGGGCGAAGCCGCCGGCCTCTTCCCAGAAAGGGCCGGGAAACACGGCAGTGCCCTCCGCTGCGCGCCACCCCGGCCCCGCCGCGGCCGCGCGCCCCGCGCCTTACCGCGGCCACCCGCTCCCGTCCC
>NW_020449863.1:581246-638631 GCF_003343035.1 Apteryx rowi | reverse complement strand
GGGACTCGCTGACCTGGGGCCGCCCTGGCTGGCGCTGCCGCTGCCCCGCTCTGATTTTTGAAGCCCTCCTCCGAGTGCGTTTGCCACACACCAAGTGCAGGACTTACCTCTGTCGATTGGATGTGCAGTGGCAGTGCCTGGGATTTTTAGGGTAAATGGATTTTTTATTTTTTTTTGCCGTGGTGTGTACAGTAATAAACAGCAATAGCTGTACAAGGTCCCACAGGCTTCTGTCTCAGGCACAGAGATTTTATTTGGGGTTTGGGAGGATGAAGAAGGGCGAGGTGTTGGCACAGTCGGGAGAAAGGTGCCGGGGCTGGAAGGACATGGGAAACATGCTGGCATGGCCAAAGAGGATGCGAGGGAGCTGGCGTAAATGGTCACAGGTGGGAAGGTGAGGGACAGGCAGTGTTGGAGGGTGACACTTCATCTGAGAAATAAGCGCACTGTAGGAACGGGTTTGGGCAGTGGGAACAAAGGAAAGGGTAAATTTTGGAAATATTAAGTGGTTGTATTTAGTAAGAGGTCAATAAAGAGAGGAGTCAAAAATGACCTGGAGACCTGAGAACCAGGCAGTTCAGTGGGGTTGCGGAGGGTGAGGAGCAAGGCCGCCCGCAGCACTCGGCGCCTTCCTTCCACCCACAGGCTGCTGGAGCCACATCCGTAAAGCCAAACACAGAAAAAGACGGCCGGTCCTCGCCCTGTCTCTGCTCCATGCCGCGGCTCAGGTGGGGTGTGAAAACTGAGCAGAGCCCTCCCCATGGTCACTGACCAAACCCCACCGGCTTCAAGGGGGGTTGAGCTGCACTAAGGAGTTGCAGAGCTGAGGCCTTGATTAAGGAGAGCACAGGCGCTGTGACACTATTTAAGCTCATGTGAAACCTAAGCATGTTTGTAAAGTCAGGTCCATACTGAAAAGCTTTGCTAAATCATGGCCAAAATTCTGGTGCGGTATTTACACAGCAGATACACAGCCAAAGGACAGTGGAGATTCAGTCCATTTAAGTATGTACGGTATCTGCATAAATCAAAACAGAGGGAAGGAGGAACCTAAATTTCCAAACAGACTGGCTAAACAATTACAAGTTACAAAGAGATTAGAAGCATTTTCTGCTCTAATTATTTGTGGAGGATTATACGTCTGTCTTCAGCTTCAATCCTAGCCCAGCAGACTCCCCAGTATATAGAAATTTATAGCATTGTGTGTATGCTCTGTTCAACACAGGATTGTTGGGCTTTCATTAACAGACACCTTCAATGGCTAAGAACCTTTATATTTTCATCCATTAAAACCTATTTCAAAAGTCATCAACTCTGACTAATGTAGAAAAAACTCAGTCTTGGGAACACTTAGGTACCAGGTAAATGAGCTGTTATATTTTCAGCACAGTGGATTCCTAAGAAATTCCTGCCATGACTCACAAAAAACAATGACTGGGGAACATCTTCAGGAGCATTTATTTGGAAATATATATGCTTCAGAACAGAAAAATCATTCATCTGTCCTATACCTAATTTAGCAGTAGGAACCAAGGATTCTTATATTGTTGTACTGAAATGACTTAGCTAATCAGTCAAAGTCATATCAGCAGTTGCTTAGTAGCACTACTCTGCTAACATAGATGGAGTAAAGCTTTATTTAGCAGCATGTTTTTGCAGATATGCCATGACTGTCTTAAGCAAGTAAGTTGTAGTACTGCCCATTTGCGATTGTTGTTTTCCATCATTTATCAAATTCTGCCCTGACTCGCCAGTGCCTCCATGATATTAGCTGCAGTACCTTCATGCTCCAGTGTCAAACTCATAGACTTCTGGCACTGGCACTAAAGATGGACTTCTTCAGTCAGTAGTAATCATCCGACCATTATTTTCTGCATGGGTCCAACCACAAGCAAATACCCTTCACTTAATCACTGACAGAAAAACAAGTATTTTGTAGTAGGGTTATACTGGGCCTGCTGTTTTTGGTTAATTTACCAAAGTGTGTCAGTGAGTGTAATGGGACTCACAGAAGGAGCATTGCCATTCTCAAAGGCTTAAGACCTAGCTTGGAAATGTGCCGCTTTCATAGTTATTTGTCATATTTTTGTAGTGCTTGTTTTTCCTCAGCAAAGCAGTTTTTCATTCACTGGGAAGATCTTCTTCCTGCTGTTCACTTCAGATCCAGTCAGCCCACCCACACAAAAGTGCACTATGAGGAAAAAGAGAAAGTTCATTCAGTCTTTAACAGCAGTCCCCAGCCTTTTCATAGCTGAGGCTCATTTGAGGAAAAACTGGCAATGTTACTGTGTCTCTTGTACTGAATCTCTCTTTCTCCCCMCTCATTGTGGGGCTGTCCCTTCTTCCCTCCACATGCTATTTTTGGGTGCCGCCATGAGATGCAGAGACATACAAGCTAGGGGGCTGTGCAGCATGTGTCCATCGAGGCTTTAATGCTTGGGTTCGATATATGAGCTGCTGTGGGCTGTCACCTCACCCAAGAGGCATCCCATCCGAAACTGCTGATCCAGAGGGTTAAAAAAATTCAGCTCAGCAAATATTCTGCAGTATTCTGGGTCACTAAAAGAGGTAGATACTTGGATATTGCATCCCAGAATGCAGCTGGATGAAGAACGGGTGTACGGACCTTCTCAGGAAAACCTGTTAGATGGGGAGATGTCTGCTACAAAGAACCTGATACTCCAAAAGGGACTCTTGTCTTTTGATAAACATATTATAATGTTCTTGCAAGGGCAGCTCTCAAGTGAACTGCCTTTCTCCTCTCACCTTATATCAGCTCCTGAGTTGATCCTTGAGTCCGATCAGACTCTGATGCTGTTCTTTTGCTCTCCTTCCCTCTTTTAGGAGAAAATGATAGGTGCTATGGTTAACTAAAACCTAGAGATCCTGAAGTCATAGAAAACAGAATCATGAGGCTCTAAAATACCAGGAATGGAAAGAGATCACTTAAAAGGAATATTAACTACAGTAACAGGAAGAAATTCAGGAAAGAGAAGGTAGGCAGATGCTGTGGCTTCAGAAAAAAGATTTGTATCATGGGTAGATATTTTTTGAGACAATGAGTCCCAAAACTCAAGCATTTCAAAGGACTCTGGAAAAGCACTAGACAATGTTTGCTTCACTGTCAGAGAGGTGGCATGAATTACCTGCGAGGAGCGTCCACCACTAACCGCCATGTCACTAGGAGGTCAACGCATACAAGCCTTTCTTTGCTGCATCCACTGCCCACCCAATGCTGCCAGCATTAACTGCATATTGCTACTGATAAAGTGTAGCCAGCAAAGGAAGGTTGGATGTACCCTGATCCCTGCGTACTTCAGAGCACCTTTAACCCTGGTGCACTGAGTGTAGTTAGCTGTGGCCCTCAAAAACATTTGTACTTGTGCATATTATCCAGAGCACAATACTTCCCAGCCATGACATATCCCCTTCTCTCTGAGTTATCCTGTAAGCCGGGGTTCAGAGCGTGGACCGCAGCAGCTGGCAGAACCAGTGATATTTTTACCACTGTGCATCAGAGCTAAGCTGCACCAGAAAATCTGATGGGCGTTTTTTAAAATGTTGTTGCTTCTTTCTTGCCTTTCTCTTCACCGTTATGAAGAGTCCTTTAGCAGAGGCATAGTTTTCTGTTTAACTGCTGGTTATCTTAACCGAGCAACTTAACCGAGCAAATATTAGTTCCAAATTTTTATCACTATCAGTGAAAATGATGAAGTGTCATGAAATATTCAGCCAAAAAACAGATGTAGAGAGGCAAGCTGAGCAGCAAAAATTACAACACAGATGGTCATGATAAATTAATTGAAGACACTGGGCTGCAGGGTGTGAGATGCAAAAAAATGCTATGGAGTCTAAAAGTAGACAGATGTCTAAAATATCTGTGATTATGCGCTTAATTGCACTCCTTATGATTGCTTGATTCCAAATTTCCTAATGTACACTATTAACAAATAATAATCTCGAAAGGACACTATCAAGGTTGTTGGCTTTTAAAATGACCATGTCTCAAAAGTTGACACAGTCCACAATGTCACCCTTACAGAGGGTAATAATTTTCTAAGCATTGATTTTCTTTATACTATAAAAATTCCTTTATTACTAAAGACATAAATGTGTTCACACCATATTTGCAGAGTTTTTTCCTCTGTCTTACCCAAATATGCATTATTTCATCTTACACCATTTGATGCAAAGCTAACTGAGAGCAACTGACAGATTTTCACTAGCTCCAGTGGGCTTTGAATTGCTCTGTTTTGGATCTGTTCAGTTTGACAGGAATTTTGCCTTTAAATTCAACAGGACCAAGACCTTGCCCATGCTCTGTTCAAGCTTGTTCTAGAGTCTACTGAAATCAGTGGAGGGATTTCAGCTTGGGACTTGGGAAGGAATTCTACAAAATATATATATATTGCTAATGCTGTAGTTTGTTTTAATACAAATGCAAAGCATATAGGGAATCTAATTGTTGCTGCATACAGTATATAACCTAATTAAATCACTTTATGGGATGTACAGTATTGCACAAGAAATATTAACTTTAACAGATACATCTCTTACAGGAGAGATCAGTGAGATGAAAGCAGACATGGATACTTGTAAGATGGCTTTTGGGATTTGAGACTGGAGGACAAGAGAGTGGAGAGAGTCTCTGGAGACGAGAACTAAAAACTCAAATAAGCCCCACTGGGTCACACTGTTTGTGTAGTGCCTCAGAAAGCAAGTCATGCCAGCTCTTCTCTTTCGGAGGCAGAGCGAGCCCCCTGGAGCATGCCTGTATCCTCAGTGGGTCTTACAAATGCTTCTTTTAAATACTTGAGAAAAGATGCAGGGTATAAAATCTCCCCATCACTACATTGTAAGACCTTAAAACCTGCATCCCACAGTTAGGGAGGTGGGATCACTGCTTCCCAATTGCCAGCACCTGCTTAAGAATAAAGGTTTCTGTGACAGTGGCACTCTGGAGAGGCGCACTCGTCTGGCTTTTGAATCAAGCCCACATTCCCTGGGATATCACTTACATCCACAGCTTGTTTCCTGGGCCACCCAGCACCTAGAAATTGGAATTGCACCGGAATTAAACAGGATTTAACGCTGCATTTGGCCACCCCCTTGCACTGCTCCTCCAACCTGTCAAGCACTTGCACGCTGGCTAGGGGCACCAAATACCCAAATACCTTTCGGCACAGCTGGAAGCAAAAGCTGGTGTACTGTATTGCTTACAGCCGCTTGGCCCTGGGGAGGCCTTGTCCTTCAGGGACGCTGCTCCCCCCTTTCCCGCTGCGAGGGAAGGGCAGGGGTTGCCTTTCGCCCGCGGATGGAGGAGGATCCTGCAGCAGGAGCAGCTCTGCTCTGGCTCGGCTGTGCTGGGGGAAGCAGGGAGCAGTGGCAGCAATTTACCCCTTCTTGCACATCAGGTCTTTGACAGATTAACTGAGTGCATTGCATCTGCAGCCTCCTGACTGCATATTTAAGGCCTGGAGAGCCTGAGTAATGGAGGGAGCAGGGGAGGCTTGAGCTGCTCCTTGTGAGTCACAGACAAGCCTTAATGAGATGGGCTCGCAAGGCAAGGGTAAGAACTGGGGAACCCCGGTGTGAGTTGGGCTTTTCAGATCATATCAAGTTTATTCTCTTTAAAATGTGAATTTTTAAGATAAATCTTTTGCTTCCTGAACATAACTCCTTCATTCAAACCCCCATTTCCCAAAGGAAATGTAGCATTACACACCCACAGACCTGTATTTCTTTCAGCGTGGGAGGTCAACGTTTGAAACTCCAGTCCCACAAACTTGGAGATTTATTCTAAATCTAGAGACTTTTTTTTTTAATTGCATTTAAATTCAGCTAAACGATTGTTGTCTACTCATGGCCAGCTCCAGGCCACCCCATTCATCCATTACCCAACATTACACCAGGACAGTCGGCAACCAAGGACAGCACATGCCGCAGGGGAGCTTCACAAGGGAAGGTGTTAACTGTAGTGATTTAGCAGCAGCACATGTTTTCAGTCTCTTAAGCAGACAGTGATCTATGGAAGCAGATGCATCTAGTAAATCACATTCGCAGCACGTAGACATTCAGTTCAGTCAGTCCCGAGCCTCTCTGCCCAGGAGTGAGCGGCAGCACCCTGCTGCGCTGTGGTCCAGTAAAACTCCATACCTGCTGCATGAGGCAGCAAGTGCAGGAGAGTGTGCAGATGCTGTTGGTCAGCAGCTCTCAAGATATATCTGAAACAGGCCAGGCTCGGTATAGATGAGATCTTCAAATTTGATGCTTATCTGCCACCCCACCCTTCTGTATGACAGAAATCTTTTTGAGCCTGCCAATAAAATGTTCTACACTGTAACTCAAAATATTAATTATTTGCCAAGCTAGTGCTCGTTTTTGTGGCCATATCGTTGCAGCCCTTGGGCTTCTGTTGTGATTCTAAATGGTTAAGCAAGCTGTATACCAGGAGGAGTAATCTGCTGTAATACACCGTGGTCTGATGCACGTACCTAAATTGGAGAGTTACTTAAGCTTTAATCCCCGAGAAATCAGTGATTACCCACAGGACACAAATGGAGGGCTGTTTATAGTATAGTTGCTAGACAACAGTGTGCTGTTTAAAGTGTATTTGTCCCAAGATTAATCACACTGCAGAGTCTGACAACTTTTCCAACCACCTGTGTGTGGAAGAAAAAAAGTTTAAAACATCTATTTGGTCAGAAGAGAATGGAGTGTCAAAATTATTACTTGGCATTTGCAGTGACATCAAGAAACACTGACCATGTTGCAGAATATAGAGGAATGGGCTCTTAAGGCTTCTTGGAGAGGACTCGGAGAAGTGTGGTGGAGGACTACGGCCAGGCCCCTGCCACCCCCATCCGTCGCATACACTGGCTAGCTACTGGCTAGCACAACTGGTGTTTCCTTACTTACTGCAGTCCTGTCACACTGAGTTTCGCCTCTTCTTACCTTTTTTGTTGTCGCTTTGACCATATTGTTTTTTTTTCATTTGACCCAGTAAAGAAAATGAAGCAAGGGAGAAACTGGGAGGGCATGTGTGTGAAAGGAGCAGAGGGACAGGAAACCCAGCAGAGGCTCAGAAAAGAGGTATTTTCCTGATCTGGCCTTCAATCCTGTTTTCATTTTAAGAAGCAAGTGTCTGGATTATATAGTCTTTACARTATATGGCCTCTGTGTTGCTTGGCAACTTTCTGAAATAATTTTGGTTTTAGAAGAAAAGGAGCTGTTGTTCAAAGTGTACGTGAGTGCTTCAAAGTCCAATCCTCTTACATTATTTTCTCAAAGTCAGTGCTCTTTTGTTTCTTCCTAGCATATGTCAACAAGACTGCCACTTTCCCTTTCATTTCTGCAAAGTCTGCCTAGGACTCTGCAGGCCCATTGTGGCTGCAATGCCCTCTTATGGCCTCTTTTTCCACACGGAGAAATTCAGCAAGTTTGTGCCACTGTCACACGATATGTGCAGAACAAAAAGCCTGTCCCTCCAGGCCTTATTCTTGCTGCCCACTGACATTGGGGGACTATTCAAGTGGCAAAAGCATAGTCCCTCAAATAAGTGTTTAGGGTAAACCTAAGGATGAGGCTCCCTGTTTCCATATAAAGGCAGGACCAGCTCTGGGCCAAGGCAAAGCAGACACCAGTGAGGTTGCACAGGCTCCAGAACACGCAGGGCTGCGGGAACCGGGGGTCGCCTCACCTGCCTCCTGCTCTGGGACACATTGAGGCATGTGGAGGCCGTCCCTGACAGGTCTTTGTCTACGATGTTCTTAAACCCCAGCGGCAGGGATCCCGTGGCCTCCCCTGGTAACTAACTGCGCTTCATTACTTTCACAGCAACAAAAATTTTCTTAGTATCTGGCATAAGTTCTCCTTCACACAAATTAACTTGATATGTCCTTGTCTCATACCAAGTAGACAGGGAGAACTGCCACAGCATCATGCTCATGAAATGTATTTCTCTTGTGACATACTATGATCCCGAGGTCTTATTTTGCAGTGCTTCTGCCACTTTTATATCTGTGCATTCCTAAATATATCATTTTGTCTTTGTCATTATTAAATTTCACTCTAGGCTGTTTCCTCAGTTAGTCCAGATCATTTTTAACTCAGGCCCTCACTCTGGGTGCTTTCAGTCCTTCCTGGCAAGCAAGTCATTGAAAAATGTTATATTCTCCAGTCAGTCTCACTGGACACCAATAAAAATATCCAGTAGAGCCAGGCTCACAGCAAATCCCTGTGAAACCTTACTTGAAATTACCTCCTACACTGAGATAAGGGGACCAGAGATAACTCTGAGAGCAATTTTTCAACCATCATGCCTTTGTTATGGAGTTTCATCTGCGCCACAGTGTCCCTAGTGCACCATTAACTTTCCAGTTGCTGCACAGACGTCTGCCCAACCAAGAGCAGGATTTGGCCTGCACATTACTAAGATTTGCTGCTCTGGTCCATGCTGCTTCACAGCCATCAAGATGAAGACAATCTATTCTTAGCCTGAGGAACAGCGTTAGTGTGCTGCACTGAGAGAAAAGCAGAGGAATATCTCCCTCAAAGCATGGACTTTTTGTGAGACAATGGCAGTCAGGGCCAGCCGTAACTCCCAGATCAGCCATTTAGACATATATACATAAAGCCTCCAAAGTACATGACATGCATCCTCCAAAGCTGAAGCTATTACTTGTTTGCAAATTTGGAGAAAGGTTTGACCCTGGATTATCTGCGTGAACTTGGAGGGGCAAATGGGAATCAATACCAACTTCACTGAAGATTTCCTCCCCATAGGTGGGCCAGGCAAATATAGCCACTGTACTGGAGAATTTTGTTTCTTTTCTATGATTACTGTCTCAGCAAGAAAATGCAGAGAATGCAGGCAATCTGATTTTGCAAGATATCTGATTTTGCAAGATACTGAGCTCAGTGTGTATCTTACCTACTGGGAAATCTCAGAAGTTAAGAGGGATCTTTGTACCTCATGTATGGTACTACCCCATTGTGAAAAATACCAGTGAAGGGGATCATTTGTTGAAATAAAGGCACTGAAGCTGCTGAAAACCTGAGGACTGAGTGATCAGACAGTACTGAGAGCAAGTGCAGAGGCAATCTGGAGAGAAAATGTAAAAGCAAGAAGTTTCTTTCATATGCAAAAGCTGTCCACCCCCTTATATCATGAAAAGACAAGCATTCCCTTGTGGAAGTTAGCAAAAAAAAAAAAAAAAATGTAAAATGTCATCAGGGCTCAGGGGTAACTGATTGGCATAGAGGGCAGCACCATCTTTTATCGCAGCAGTTATAAAAAAAAAAAGGAATATCTCTGTTCAACATTGCATTCAAGTAATTCTCTGTAAAGAGATAGTCCTTGTCCCAGAGAACTCACATCCTTTACAACATAACCAGCAGAAGAGTGGGCAAAGGGCATGAGGGAAAGGAGCAAACGTAGGTCCCAGCCCATCTCCTGTCTAGCCACTATCAGCTGGGATAGTTTTGAAGGCTTCATGAAGAAAAGAGCACATAAGGAGCTTTTTAGAGAAAATTACAGTTCCATGGTTTTCTTCAGTAAACCTTTCCCTGAAATGCATGTATTGATGCTTAGAACCCAAAGCATCGATTCTTCCCTCTCACTTCTCCCCCCMCMCACACACACACATTATATACTGACCATACATGTTTATGGCAATCAGAATAGACAACTACATACCAGAAGGCCAAGAATTTGGCTCGCTAAGTGCCTTTGGGAAATCACTTGTCCTCTCCACAGAATTACAGAGGAAAAATGGGGTTGAAAATGCAGCAGCGAGTACAGTCCTCGGTCATCTCTGTGAGGGTCACACTTCACGCTCCCCGTTTCCAGTACAGCCAGCTGCCTTGCTTGCAGTCAAGAGAGAAAGGCCAGCAGCTGAACAGGGCATGGAGCCAGAGCCATGCTCCCAGCCCCCCGGAGGTGATGGAGGCCCTTCGTGGAAGTGGTGCGCACAGACCGGCACAGCTTCTCCTGCTGCTCCGGCTGCTCGGAGGCAGATGCGACCGTCCCGCTAGCCCCAGCCTGGCACGCGGGGCCCGCACTGCATTCACACCAGTTACTCTCTGAACTCACAGCTAACCTGGAAAGAGGAGCAGAGAAAAAGCAGGAACTCGCCGCCCTGGGGAGACTCCGCTGAGCAAAGCCGTGAGGCAAGGAATGATTTTAAAAATGAAAGCCCCCTTTCTTTCCTGAATACTGATATTATTATGAAATGGTAAGAGCCGGTCTGCTCAGAGCTTGCCTACATGGAGAAAGATACTGGCTGTCTAATTTCAGAATAGCTGCTATAAGGCTTATTCTGCTCTTYGACTGCCTTTTCCCAATTCTCGGAAATAGTATATTCCATAATAGTCAGTGCTGGCTATTTTTTTCATGTAGACAAGCCTCAAGTGCTAGCAAACGATGAAATGGGGGCCTGAGTGATCAGGCTATTCTCTTGAAAAGAGAGGGCTAGAAGCTGCTGCTCTCTGAGGACCCTGCTTTCATGGTAGGTAGCAGAGCACAGAAATGCCCCTGGAAAATTAGTGATAAAAAGGAAAATGCAAAACAAATGACCTGTTCCTCTTCCAGTTGCTTATTGCTAAAGTAAAATTGCCTATCAGCAAGGAGGCAATTAACACGCAGTGCCACGTCCGTGCCCACCAGTTTGTATCGTCTTCCTTCTGCGAGTACAATACAGGTCAGCTTCCTGCTGGCTTGGATCAGCTTTCTTTGACAGTCTGAGTGCTTTTTAATAGGAAAGTGCACACACAACTGTAATGAGGAGGTAAAATGTATCTTCTAGAGTGGGATTTTAGTGGCAAAAAAAGCCACAAGCTACAATACTCCAGATAGATAGAGGTTCAGCCTTGGCTTTCCCTCTTGTTGCCTTTACAGGGCACCAGAAATCAAAGCGGGCCAGCGGTGGTCTCTGCGGAGGCCGCGGGAGCTCGCAGGGCCCTCAGAGGAGAAGCAGGCCGTGGGTCAGCAGCAGCAGATCGACTCCTTGGGTTGTGGTGCCCACAGCTGGCCTCTTTGGAACGTAGCACGTCTTCCTCGCTGCCAGGCCTCTTGTGACACCGGCCTTTGTCTGCTGCCCAGGGATGTGAGAGGCTCCAGCCAGTCCCTGCATCAGTCCAGACAGCTGAGCCAGGGTGGGGGAACAAGCCTTTGCACGGCTTGTCTTGCCCTGGTTTTCTGACGTGCTTATGAACATACGGCAGTCACAAAGTGGCAGTCTTCATATCTTGCATAGAAATACCAACCCCAACCTTTCCACTGCCTTTATGGGGACACCGCTCTTCAGCCGCTCTGCTTTCCTCCTTCTTGGTCTTCCATAGCCTACGACTCTCTGCCTCCCAGTAAGCTGGAGACAAACAAAGGCAACCTTGGGATCTGAGCTGAGTTAGGGTATGGACAGCTCCTATTCCTCCTCGGAGCTGAGCTCTACACACTCGCAAGGCGCATGGTGCAGAGAGCCTCTGGAGCCAGCCTTGGGCACACGCGCCGACTGGCCGTCTCGCAGGAATGGTGGGCTCTGCGCAGCTACGAAGCCCCTGCATTTAGAGCAGGGCTGCATGGCCCTTTGCACAAGGAGCAGGTGGAGAAATGGTCCTTGCAATGTTTCCTTGCTGACCTAGTATAGAGGAGCAGACAGGCCAAAATAAACAATGCAGCAGCAGTTAGTACTCTGTTGTGAAAGAGTGTGTACGTGTATGAGAGAGACTGACACCCACCCTGGAAGGTGAAACAGTGGATGTGGCGCCTTAATATCTGACTCATTTGATGGGGTACATTCCTGATGGCTACAATTCAATAACTTTTACCCTAAAGGACTTGTTGTTCAGCTTAGGGTAAATCACCACAGTTCTATTGACTTCACCCTGTTCACATCAGCTGAGGATCTAACCACACGCTCATCACAGCAGTCTGACTTGCAATGCCTGCCCCTCTCTCTACGCCAATTTCAGCCCTGCTCTGAGCAAATCAGCTGTGTCTCACAGCCTCAGGCTTTACACTGGAGATGAGCTCAAAGCAGRAGGCCGGATTTTAACCTATCTTGGCTTACAGGGAGCTTGAGGCCTAGGGTGGAATAAAAACTTCTTTGTTGAGGTCCCTTTCTGCTGCAAATATTTATCCAGCACATTCCTGATGCTTGGGGAGATAATGACAGAAGATGAGAACGATTATTATCTCTGCAGAGCAGCTTATCATGATTCACGAAACACAACTCAGCCAGGATGAACACAGTCCCGTACCAGGAGCTCAGATATGAGGAAGCTGAAAGGGAGAACTGCTGATGTGCTCTCTGTGACGGAACACTGAGCTATAGGGGGATTAGGTCTGTAATGTCTGAGTCCAGCGTTGCAGAAACTGCCTGTCCTTTGCAGAACAATTCATTAACTCTACTGAAAGGCTTTGCTATGGATTTGGAAAGGGCCACACAGAGTGGCCAAAAATTCACACTGACTCATGGGCCCAATACTTGGTGTTGAACTGGCATTTTTAATATACTATGGAAAGAAAGCTGCTAGGTGGAAGTGGAGGAAATTATGCAAAGAAAAAGTTCATATGTTCCTCCTCACGATAACAGCAAGTCTGACTTCACGTGACACCCCATCGCTGTCCACAGTGCACCTTTGGTAGCTGAATGGAATGCATGCATAGGGAGGAAGCAGAAATAACATACAGGTGCTTCTCTCCTTTGGAGCAGGAAGGTTTTTCCATCGATTACAGCAAGTGTTAGTGCGAGTTCATCCAGTTCTTTAACTCAAACTACTAGCTCATGCTTATAGCCCTGAAAGTCCTGGGTTCAAAGCCCTGGCAGCACATGCAAGACTGATCACCTGTGGGGTGTTAGGTGCCTAATCTGCATGTGCTACGAGTCCTTCAGTGGGACCTGCTGACTGCGCAGCCTCCATGCCAGCCTTGGGGAGCCCTTTGCCATCAGAGGTGCTGAGTGCAGCTGGGGAGGAAGGCAGGACAACACTGCCGCTCTGTTAGGCGATGCTATCAAATACGCAGGTGGTACAACTCTGCCAGGACCCACAAGACAGAGACCTGGAGAGAGGGGAAGGCAGACTGGGCATTGGCTCAACTGGGTATTCCTGATACCAACACTGCTGCCAGCTGTGCCATAGCAATGGGTACTCAAAAAATGGCTGAGGCACTAGCATGAAAGAAACACTAAGTTGTGGTATGCTGAGGTGTTCACTGAGCTTGTAGAAGCACTTCCTTTTTTTTTTCTGTAATGCCACTGGTGCCTGTCAGACAAAGACGGATAAATGCATGATATCAAATGTAATGAAGTCATAACACAAGCGAGAAATGCTGTTTTCAGCAGAAACAGGCTGGTCAACTCTCACAGGGATTTTCAGCATCCTGATTCAGATGACTATGTGACAAGATTTACCTGCACATTTTCTCCTGAAGGCATTTTCTGGCTATTGGAGCTATTATTTGGCTCAGGGGGTGGTGTATTTATTCTTTATGGAAGCTGTCCTGAAGACCAGACTTCTTTTTAGTTACAGAACAGGTACCATATGGGCAGCTTCTCACCTGCCATCTGCTCCAGCATGATTTGGYGGGACCAGCAGCAGAGGCAGCAATCATTCAATTTGCACTGACACTTAGTCCTTGAGGTTTCTGCTGATTGCCTATAGCAGTCCGGGAAGTCTTACTTGCGATATGCACAACTATCCGATAAGAATAGGATTAAGACCATCTGTCTAGTTAATGGCACAGATTCTTAAATGGTGCTTATGTGCTGCAGATGCAGGTGGCTCCTCGGAGGTCAGCAGAAGTATAGCAATTTATGTCAGCCAAGGATGTGGTCACTTCTCTGAACCTATACTCACAGAGGCAGTGCTACAGCATGCTGCTTGGCAGAGGGTGTGGGAGCCTTTTACACAGCCGACRGTGGTGCGACTGCTGGGATGATGTTTTGGCAGAGGTCAATCAGCGCTTACCAAGTGATGTGCAACGTGAGAGATGACACTGAGTGTGCAGCTGGCACCCAGTGTGTTGCTTACCCAGTGGTTTAGAAATGTGAAGTCCTGGAATCTGTAATGAGCAATTCTTCTGTAGTAACATGAAAATATGGGTGTGCTCTCAGCATAGTTTGGGATGATTTTATGAACATGTCTAGGAAAGGAGGTAGGCGGCATAAACTTTCCACACAGCAATTTTGGGAACTGATTACATGCATTTAGCTATCCTCTCAGACTTTGGAGTGAGTGATAGGACTCATGTCTCTGGGGTAAACTGTATTTCAGGCTCCAGCAGGGTCAGGAGCTGTGCTGCAGGAACTGAATGGCACTAAGGCTCAGCACCAGGGAATTCGTCTCTCAGGTCAGTGAAAAAAGAAAGAAATAGAAATGGCAAAGATAGAGTGTAATCTCAGTGCTGCAGTTTGCAGTGGTACAACTGTGAAGCACCTTGTTTTAGAGGTCCCAGAAGGCAACAGAAACAGCAGGAAACCAAGAACCCCTGCTGTACTCTATTACCAGGGCTCACTCCCACTTAGCCTGCTGTGCACAAGCCCACAAACATGCACCAGGGTTTTTTAAAACACATATTTAGCAATCATCTTGAAAGAGATGAAACATAAGGGCCACAGACATCTATTTTCAGAAAGTGTATCATTAGGAAACTTAGGCAGGAAAAGGTGCTCAGCTAGAATATGTTCCAATACCTTTAAAATTCAAAAACCAGTGCTCCCATTGCCTTACTAGCAGACTTCAGATTAGGCACTTACTCATGCATTGGCCCAAGGGAGGTGTTCAGGACCCTTCAGAAAAATGGTTGTCAAAAGCCAACCCCTCCGGTCTCCCTGCAACCCGGCTGCAGGAGGTTAGGCTGGGCACTGCTACTGCCAGGAGACCTCCGCTCTGCTGCCTGCACACAGCTGAAACACCACCGGGGCCAGTGCCACCGCCATCCTGTTATATTAGGAGATCGGTTTGGTCTAATG
The DNA here is from genome assembly GCF_003343035.1 of Apteryx rowi. Taxonomy (NCBI): domain Eukaryota; kingdom Metazoa; phylum Chordata; class Aves; order Apterygiformes; family Apterygidae; genus Apteryx; species Apteryx rowi. The sequence continues at coordinate 623,659 of NW_020449863.1, read as the reverse complement.
AAACTGTTCATGTTGAAAGCAGCTCCCTGCATGCAGCTGCATCTGCTGCCCAGCGTGACAGGACCCCCAAGTCCCCACCCCAGGTGGGCGAGGAGATCACCACCATGACAGTGGTCACCGTCCCGCCGGCACAGGCTGCATTCGACCACGCTGGCAGCTGAGCTGAAGTCTCTGCTATGGCCCATGAGGCCATCAGGAGACATCGCTGCGCTGTGCAGCGAAGCTGCCCTGGCAAGTACACTGCCATCGCCCCGGTCTGGAGCCACCACGGTACCGCGCCAGCTGGTGGGGATGGGCTCAGCCACCTGCAAGCAACAGAGGCACAAACTCCAGCTCCTCCTGCGTCAAGACACAATTATGGAAAGAAACTTTCCATCCCTTTCTTTAAAATATTTCTGACAGAGTGTCTAAAGGGTTTCATATAACTTAGGAAAACGGCAATGTCATTACCCAGCAGCAGGACCATCCGGAGCTTTTCGAGGCGCTGGTAACATTGCCTTCACTGAATAAACAAACTGTTATTCTCACTGGAGCATAAATCTAAAAACACTGRCAGATGTATGGAGGTGTAAAAAGCAGAATGAGAGGGATGAGTCACTGCTCACCCTGAAGGCTTGTAATGGGCGGGCAGGGGAGTCCCTAAAGTGACGGCTCTGAGCTCAGACTGGCTTCGGTGGTAGATGAGATGCTTTTCATTCATTCATATCACTGCTTTTGCATCCTCTGACTCTAGTGCAAGTCTCAAGGCTCACTGAGAAAGAGTCCAAAATTGTATTTTCAAGGAGAGAGGCATTATTTTAGACACCAGTGCCTTTCAACTGCAGTCATTGCAGTCTCTGGAAGAAAAATGCTTTCAAACCAGAGAGGAGCCAAGCTCCTCACACTCTGAGGGAGTCTGAGATCACATATGGGATGATTTCTGAGAGCAAAGATGATCTGTGGTGAGCTTTGACATCTCTTCCTCGATAGCAAACAGGAAAGGCCAGGAGTGAGCAGCCTTTCCTGAGACAGCTCAGATTAGAGGTGACAATAAGCAAAATGGCCCCAAACCTTGATGATCCCTGCCTATCGGTAGCATACATCCTCCACGTTGCTTAACTTAATTGACAGTTTCTGCTGAAAGAAGCCCAGCAAATATGACAAAGGTCAAAAGTGAACCACCTAGGGAAGGGAAGAGGAAGGATTTGACCCTGGCCAGTACTCACTATCAGCAGCACTGAAGACATACAACAACTTTTAACTGAATAGGAGTATATACTGCATTATTAGAACCAGGGCAGTTTTACTATAAGATAATGCATCTCCTGCACAACGAACAGATTTTTAGCTATTTTAAAATTTCCACTGATTTTTTTGAATGTGGCAGGTCTAAGTATCAAGACATCCCACCCTCATATAGCCTGCTTCCACCCACTGGTAAAAAACATGGTTCACAGTTATGTTTGAGCCTGCAACTACAGTTAGGAGCAGCTATTTAACATGAACTGCTAGAAACAACTTAAAGCTCAGATTTCATCACCAGGCACCAACTGTGCCTGAACACACAAGTACAGGTAACAGGTTACTAATGTTGCGTCCTCGAGCACTGCTGTGATAGGAATTGATGTGATGGCAAATACGGATCAGCTTTGCTGAGAAGAGGGATGGCCTACCCGTAGGAATGGTCACCGCCGTTAATGCTGGATTATACCTGCTTAGACCTAGCCTGTAGACTTGCACATGGGGACTGCTTGGAGATTACACTGTGGGTAAGATTCAGTTCACTTGGCATGTATTTTTTGGCCCTAGTGAGGTGAAGTACAGAAATTTCAACCTGGGGAGGAAAAGCACGGCCARGCTAGAGCTAGAGCTAGAAACTACTGGTGAAATCTTAAAATTAGCATTAAGCAGGAGGACTGTCTGAAAAATCAGAATGGCAATTTGTGGACTTAAGATATAAAACTGAAAGTGCTAGAATTTCTATCGGATGAAGTGCTTCAGCTGTTTTTGGACAGGACCTGTRTGTCAGCTGTGCATCAGGCAACACAAGCGTGCACAGAGTTTTCCAGCTAAGGCAGCTAAGCCTAGAAACAAATCCAGTTCTAGACTCTCCCTGGGCTTTTCACTCTCCATTTAACCCTGATGGCTCAAAGATGAAACCTGAGAAACTTTAGGACAAGCAAACCACCAAAGGAACACAATCTCAGGGGGCGTTTAGCTGAGTGATCAACCAAAGGCAGTCATTAGTCGAGCAGATGGGAGCAGTGTGGGTATCTCCATGAATCATTAGGGAAAAAAATTCCTCCAGGATCAAAATAGCCAAATCAAATGTGAACAGGAAGACTCGGAGCCACCTTAACGCAAATGAAAACACTGGCCAAGTTTGACAGGTCACCTGGGGTGTCTGTACTTGTGGCCAGACCTTCAAATTGGTACCAACAACTGTGCACCTGCGTGAGACCATTGCACGTGCTGTTTGGTACCCACCGCTGGTGCCCAGAAGAAATGGGATTTACATATGCAAAACCCAGGTTTCAGTGGCATTGCATGGTGCTTTGCTGGTCCCCGGTGACTTTAGCCCATTCCTTCTTTCCCCTTGTCCTYGGATCTCTGCAATCTCCTGGCGGCTGTGCAGGGCTAACTCCCTCCATCCACGCAGGGCCTTTGTCACCTCCGCCACCCGCTGCTGACCCTCCCTTCACGCTCCCTCTGACCTGTTGTGGCCTCACTCTTGCCTCTGTTATCACAGACTTAGGTTCAGTGTCAGTGAGGTCGGCTTCTTCTCATGTCCTCTCTTGCCAACTTAACTGGCCAGGTGGGTCGTGGAGCTGGGGTTACTACCCAAATAACACTGCCTCCCACCCGTTCGGAAAGGCTCCCTTGGGCTGGGGGCAGGGCCCGTTTAAGGGAGATGAGGGCTGGACCGGTTTGGGGGCCCGATCGCTACCGCTCAAATTCCACGCACGCGCTGCGAAGTATTTTAGTGGAAATTAAAAGCTTTGCAGAAGGACAGCTTGAATCTCAAGTGAACGACAGAAAAATGACAGCGTAATTTTATGTTTCATTTTTAGCAGCATTATTCTGATGTGTAGGATAATAGTTAACTGATTTAACTAGGTTCTTGCTTCAGGTAGCAAAGGCAGAACAAAGAGAATTACTCCTTTCCCCCCCCCCCACTTTGTCATTATAATCAATAAGCAACATTCATCTCCTTAGCTAGAATTCCATATATAAACTTGTAATTGTCAGTGTACCTGATAATAAGAATAGCTGTGGTTAAAAACAATAGATAGCACGATAAATATGCATTTTGTTGGGTTTGTGTGGCAACAAATAATTTTAAATTCCTTGTAATTTCAGTCTCCCTCAGGCTGGCCGGACACACTGTGTGATGTGCAATCCTCCAGGATGCCCAAAATCTTGCAGGAACCAAGCTGAACGCAGGCAGAGGTGCCAGCAGCTCTCCTGGGCCACCAGGTGCGGAGGGCAGCGCCAGGGTGCCCAGAAGGGGCAGGCTGCCCAGGGAGGGGGCAGGCAGCCTTCCTCAGCCAGCACGAGAGCAAGAAAAACCTTGCTTTCGACCCCACCGTCCCTGGGAAAGCCCGAGCGCTCGCATGGTTCAGAGGTAATCCTTCCCTGTTATCCCTTTATTATATCCCATCAAGATTTCCCAGCACAAATACGCGCCCTCATGACACAGGCTGGATGGCCGCAATTCCTCTTAGCAGGTCTTGCAGCTCAGCTACTGCAGCACTCGCAGCCTCGGTGGAGGGGACCAGGGCGTCATGTCCACCTCAGAGCACCCTCCGCGCCAGCTGCGCGCCCAACCAGGGCTCTCTGGCRACTTCCCAAGTCTCTAACCCGTACRCAGCCAACGCATGCTGCTGCCRGGTTCCCAAAGGGCCTCAAATTGGCAGGAAAATAGCTTGTGCTCCTCTGAACCCTGGTAGAAGCTGCCTCCCCTTCTTCCAATCACCTAAAACATGTCAACAGCTCTCCTAATAACATTTTAAAACTCGGAAGATCAATGATGAAGAACTCTTGCTTTTTTATGGTGGAAAGATGCTTGTGAGTCAGTGAATAATAATTATTATCCTGATTACGAAATGGCTGTATGTTTGCATTCATTTCTCCTGATCATCTAGCCCTGTGTGTCAATCCAGACCAGATCCTGATGAGCACCATGAGCATAACAGCACTGCCTAGGCTGGACTGGGTAGGGTTTTAGGGGCAGGAACTTCATCTGCTAAATTACGTGAGGAGGGGGATCGGGCTCTGACCTCAGCTATGACAAATATAAGCCCTCTAGACTCAAATTCCCTCAGAGTTCAGGAAAAGCCTGAGTCTGACACATGTTTCTAAAGGTGAGGTGTGTGGTGCAGTGAGGGAACGGCCCGTTAGCTCTTACTCCACGTCCCCTGGCCAGCCCTTTCTGTGCAGCCATCTATCGCTTGTCTTTTCTGCGTGGTGTGAGACGCCTTTGGTGGCAAATGCTCTGTCACGCAGTGTCTCAGCACTACCACAACAGCAGTGTCATTTCTAAGTGCCGCCAGAGCACGAGCAGCCATGGTACACAAGTGRGGAGAGGAAAGCAGGGTTCATCTAATGCCAGGAGAACAGGCTCCAAGCAGCTCTTTCCCGCTCTTCTTTTCCTGACTTTTGTCTTTGAAGTTTTCCTTCATGTCTGCACAGACCCGTTTCTGCTGTCAGGATCAGGTGCTGCCCCCACACTCCTCAGCTGCTCTTGCACCTCAGCAGCTCTGCTGCAGCCAGCCTTACAAGGCAAAACTGCTAGATAAAGCTGCCCAGGCAGAGAGGAAACAAAGTGACTGCAGCAGTGACAGATTTCTTTTTTTTTTCTCCTAATCAAACAAACAAACAAACAAAAGATTGAGCATGCATTTGATCTCCAAAGGTCGTTCTTTTRGGGTGAGGGGCACTGCTAGGGTGCACACCTTTACTTTGCTTTACAGTGATGGATTGAAAACCCCCTGCCATTGCTGCTCTGCCATGCGGAGCATGGGAAATAGGAGAGAAACACAATATTCCTTGATCCTCTGATCTCATGTAATCTGGCTAGCTAGCCTCCTGCAGCAATTTCGCCCGTGGCCTGCCGCACAAAGCGTGCCCTCATTACCCTGGGCCTGCTTAACTCGGCTCTCCCTTAATTTGCACTAGCAGCAGCATTACATGAATTGCTTACTTGTTAGTGATGGCTCTCTTAAGTAAGCAAATGGGATGACATCACCCAGCAGCAAWATACCAGCTGCTCAGAGAGGGAGGGAGGGAAGGGGTGAACACCCGCCTGCCTGCGTGCGTGGGTGCTCAGAGGTGGGTTGAGCCACAGCTGCATGGCAAAGCCCAGTCCTTCCAGGAGCGGTGACACAGGGTCAGAGGATAATTCAGGCTGGAAGGGACCTCAGGAGGTCTCTAGCCCAGCCTCCAGCTCAGAGCAGGATCAGTGATGAGACCAGACCAGGTTGCTCAGGGCTTTATCCAGCTGGGTCTTGAAAACCTCCAAGGGTGGAGACTGGGCAACTGCCTCTCCGGGCAACCTGCTCCAATGCTTGACTCTCCTCACGGGGAAATAGTTTTCGTTCTATCTAGTCTGAACTTCTCTTTTTCAATTTATGGTTACTTGGCCAATTATAAAACTGGTTTAAAATACTCCTATACACAAAAAATCATGTAGATGTATTCAAATCAATCCACATTCTACCCACAGCTTTGTTCATAGCAGCCCAAGCTTTCTCCAGCCTTTAATAAGCTTGTTATACAATATTTGTTGTACACAGCATCCATTAACTTATCTGTGGGAGGGCAGGAGTTTGTTCATCTCTAAAATACCTCAAGTGAGCAAGGCCATATGCATAAGGCGCACTGCAGCTAAAATGACTGCGCAGCTTATGCTTTGTCCAGATGCTCTGTTACTCCCTTCGCGCTGCAGAAATCTAGTGCTCGCGCATTGCTCACCACCTCCCTCCATCCCACGGCATAGCCTGCTAAACTTCAGCAGGCGGGAGAGGAGGGTGGCAAAGGCAGGAGTGAGCTGCAGGAGGCCGGAGGGACAGTCTGGGGGAAGATGAGTGTAAGACACTCTCCAGAGACTCTCATCGGAGTGTGCTTGGGAAATTTGGTGTAGGGTGTGCCTTTGCCTGCTGTGCAGCTCCTGAACCTCCCAGATGTGAGGAGCGTGGCTCTGGCACGGCTCCTGCCAGATGTTTCTCCCCAGAAAGCCTCTTCCTTTCTGGCAGGATCTGCCACCCAGCTCAGCTCTCCCCTCGGAGCTGGGTGGTCTCACGCTTGGTGCTGGCCAACAGCAGAGACATCACCCTTGCCAGAAGCCACACGAAGTCTCCCAAGTGCTCAGTGCCTGGGACTGGCCTCCAGCAGGAATAAGCTGTGATCTGGGAGCAGATGTTGAGACCCCTCCAAGCCACTACCTCTCTGCAAGCCTTCACCCCCCAGGACCTCATTTTGCACTTCACGGCAGGGGAAGCAAGTGGGATCACTTCCTTGAAACACTGCCTTGAAAATGAGTCCTGGGTTATTCTTGAGAACTGGGTTTCCATTGTGTCTATCTAAGGAGACATCTGTAGCCATTTAGCTGAGGATAGCATGCTCCCACAATTAACTTACCTGTGGGAATAGGGCCAACGTGTCCATAACAAGCAGCTTGGGGCTTCGGGAGCCCTGCTGGGCTCCAGGCTGCTTTTGAGAGCTGCTGCAATGTTCACAGAAGGAAACTGCATCCACCTGCCACATTCAGAAATCATCTAGCAAACTGACAGCTGGTGAAGAGGAGGGAGTGAAGAAAGGCGGCAGCAAGAACTGAAGCAAGTGATGCTTGTTAATACCCACCTGTGAGAGGGGAGCTTTGCATGAGCTGGGTTTGGTGGTGTACTCTGTGACAGGGATAGTGCCAGCTTGCTTTTTGGGGCCCAGATGTCTTTAAAACTAATTCAGGTGAGAATGGTCCTGCCAAGCCTCAGGACTGATCTTTTACTATTGTAGTTTTATACATAGGCTAGTTCCTCATTTGACATGTAATAGAAGCAAATACTTCCACCTGCACTGAAACAGCTATTTCCAACTCCAAAATCAAGGAGCAAATCAAAATCCACTCATTCTCCACCCCTGCACATAAAATGAGCTTTAAAAACTGTCAGATTTAAAATAAAAAAAATCAAACATGGGCTATTTTAATTCTTTTTTGATTTTGAGCCTCTTGGGTGGGTTCAATTTTTATGTTTTGAAGCTTCTTTCTAGAAAGATGAGTTCTAGAAGTTTTTCTTTCTTTTTTTTTTTAACCAAAAAGCAAGACTCTCACAGAATTTCATAATTTCAGCGGTGTGAAAAGGGAGAACAAGAAATTCTGAGACCTTGCACAGGAACAATAGCGGGTCGTACTCCCACAGCTCGTATCACTTGTACTGAGACCTGGCTGTATGGGGGGGGGGGGTAGTCCTTTAACCAAGTAACGCTTCATGAAAGGCAAAGGGCCAGTGGATGAAGCAAAGCCACAGGAACCTTAAGGAAGGGAAGAAGGTTACAGCTCAGCTAGTCTGGCTGTCACCACTTAAATTGAGGGCTGCTAGAAGCAGGGGGTGATGCACCTGGGGACAGACTGCCGTTTGCTTGCATTTTTACATGCTGTCCCTGTTTGCTACTAGCCCGTGTCCTATTGCCAGCTCTAATGATGGCTCCCAGCTGCCTGGCCATGACGCCAGGCAATGCCACGGCGCAGCACCAGGGGACGCAGAAGTGGGTGCGTGGCCGAGATGTCACACCACCACGCAGTCATGCAGCGTGCCGTTAGAAGGGAGCGTGCTGGGGCCTYGCAGCAGTGCAGTGCAGCGTCACAGCGCACGGGAGGCGAGGGCAGCAGCGTGGCATGCCAGGGGATGGCCTGGGGGCGCTGCAAAACCCAGCCACGACGTGTTGGGGTTGGATTTTGCTCCAGTAGTGTGCCAGGATGGCCGCGCTGCTCCCCGGGCTCTCGCTGCGCTGTGCTAGCCTCGCCACCCGCTTTCGAGGCCGCCTGCAACAGCCGAGGCAGGCAGACACCCGCACCAGAAGCGCAGGGGTGGCAGGGCGCCACGTGGCCAGCAGCTACCCAGGTTGCTGGCAGCACGGACCAAGGCTCAGCCCGACTGCGGGGCTGCACCGCTGAGCRCGTGGGGGGCACGCGAAAGGCGTGCTGGGTGCATTTGTCTAGCGAGACCTGCTTTAAAGTTCAGACGGAGGGTCATAAGGATGCACTTGGCAGAGGTGTAGCTCTCCTGCATCTTGCCTGGCAAGGAAGGTACTGGGCCGTGCCGGCCACACCAGCACCCTAAGCAAACAGCCATTGCAGGCTCATTACCACACCATGGATTAGCCTGACAGGTGATCTTCCCTTTTTAATAAGCGCCTGTAAATCCCAGGCCACCCCCCAAGAAAGACTGTGACCTTGTGCTTGCAATGTGATCTGAGTACCTATGCCGGGATGCCTGGACACAGATATGCAAACAAGAGAGGGGTGCTGGAGATCAAATATGTGCAGGAAATACTGGGCCTTTCCCTTCAAAGCTACCTCAGGTGTGTGAGTAGTATCAGAGGGCAGGAGCCTGCCGCAACACTGTTGTTCAGCGTATGTCCTGCTGTATGAAATTCTTGTCCGTCACCTTGATTTAGGTCTGGTAACTTGTCCAAACTGGAGGAGAAAATGGATTTCTGTGGGAAATCTCGAGCATCATAAAGAAGCAGATGAAATCTTCAAGCTGCAAAAGACTGTGCTTGAAATATTAATACTGACAGAAAGTAAAATGCAGGGGAAAGTGTGTCCTTCCTGGGGGCTGCAGAACTCAGCCTCCCCATGCCCAGAGAAAAGGACGCAGCACATGCAGGCAGCTACAAATGAGAGCCACCAAAATAGCATTAACTGCTCTGGGACTGCTTTCTGGTAGTGTAAATAGTCCCATCTGTAGCCAGAGAGCTGTGATTATTTTACCACGTCTGGTGTAAATAACTATCAGCAGGCAACCTGAGGATTGCCAGATGTGTCTTAGCCAAGAGAAATGTTAGGGCTGAGTTTCCCAGTGCCACCAGCACTTGCAAGGCACAGCAGGGCCCCCGGACAGCAGAAAGGTGGTAGCAGCTGCATGGGCGTTTGTAGGGGCTGGAAGCTGGCCAGCCAGAAGCTGCTCTAAAGGCTGCAATAGGACAGAAGTGAAAATCAATAATAATACTAATAAATCAGACAGCAATCATTTCCACTCAGCCCGGCTTTGCCTCAAGCTTGGATTAGTCCCCCTTGGTGAAAGAAAAGAAAAAAGAGAAAAACACCTTTCCAGGAGAATCCCCTGAGCCGCAGGGCGCCCCGGCCGCCCACCCTGCCTGGGCCGGCAGTGACACCGCGCGGTGGGCGCTGGCACCCGCACCGCATCCGCACCACATCTGCACCACATCCGCACCACATCTGCACCGCATCCGCACCACATCCACGCCAGCAACGCCCCCCAAGCCAGGGCCGAGCAGGGAGCACCCTCACCTGTAATCACGCCTGCCCTGCTTTTCCCCAGCCTTAGCCCCCGCCGTCCCCAGTCGACTCACTCTCCTGGGATGCTTTAAATGAGATTCTGGTTTCTTCAGGCCAGGGACAACCATTTATCCTGTCTCGTACGAGCCGTACCGCACCGGGGCTCGAGCAGCATGGCACCTGCAGGCGTAATTACAGGCCTGATGATAAATACCTGTTGTAATGTTGGTCTCCTCCGTGCAGGCCRCCACGCTGCAATGTATTCAAACTCKCTGATTGTTTTTAAAAAGCAGGCGTGTACTCTGGGCCTGACGAAAGGCTGCCCTAGTTTCTGCCCTGGGTCGCGTTAGGCTCTTTGGGCATGAAATACCGAAGAGCAATGGTATCCCTCAAGCCCGATGCACTGCGTGGCTCCAGCTCCCCCTGTCTTCCACGAGAGAGCTGAGACGCCCGCACCACATGGCACTTCAGCACATCACGGGGGTACGCCATTCACCCAGAGGTCAAAGTTAGACTCTCCATTAGTAACCCCACTTATTCGTCTGATGTAGGGAGGGGAGCTGGAGCAGTCTTTTCGTTTAACTTTGTGACTGCAGCACTGCTGGAAGGCCAGCAGTCTGGTGGTGCCCAGGATAGCTGATGTGCTGTGTTGCTTTCTCCTAATTTTATTATGAACAAGCATGTGGTAAGTGCTGGTGCCTGATGGCATGATGTGAATGATCACTCGCCGCACTGTCCTTCCAGACACCCATTACAATTACAAAAGAGGACAAGATGACTCCTCTCTGTCTCTCAGATTAGCATATGTCAAGTCAAGCTGGTCACCCCAGCTGTGTAGATCTGTACAGAATATATATCAGCACATCTCGAATTGCTGTTTTGCAATGGYGGCTCCCTGCATGTTCCCCGCCTGCCTCGCAGGAGAGCGGCACAAGAGCCGCCAGGATCCCTGGGAGCAGCCCGGCGCTCGCAAACGCTGCCAGTGTGCAACACTGCCGTGGAATTGGGCCAGAGACACAAAACTGCCAAGATTGGGATCCTGGGTCTTCCCCAAAGTGATTCTGGAGCTTTGGTTGAAAGGTGGGTCTTTGGCTGTGGAGAGAGGACCAAAAATGTCACTGCCCACTCATGTCCCGTTGGCAGATCACTGCGGGAAGGCCTGGGGGCACGCTGAGGCCCTGGCCCATRCAGGGGGAGGACAGTCCCTCTTTGGTGTACACCTCCACCACACCAGCAATCCTCCTTGGAGCTCAGAGGCTGACAGGGCTGCATATGCCTCTGCTCAAGCCCCCTTAATGTGAGTCATCCCACCCTGGAGGTGAGTCACCATCACACTCCCAGAGCTAAATCTCAGAAATACATCCCCTCCTTCTGCTCACTCTGTCCTTTGAATACTAATCATTTCTTCTTATTAAGTCTCTACAGGGACCTCGGATGCTCATTTTCAAGCCCACTCAAAAACATGGGTTGGAAAATGCAGAACGCATCCACACCTGGCACTGTGCAGATGCCTGTTTGAATGCTGGAGACAGCTACAGAAGAGCCTGTTCTCCGAACATCTCCAAGATCAGAGGGAGCTGGGCCTCTGATCTGCTGAGCAAACAGCAGTTGCATAAATTGAAACTGCCTCAGGCTTGCCGGAGTAAACTCACACACCCAGTGCATCCTGGAGTTCGGGCGTTTCAGAGGAGAAAAGCGTGGAAATCTCCTTGTCTGCTAGGGCCAGTTCAGCTGCTCCACCTTTTTCAACTCTCCGCTGGCAGGTTGTCATCCCTCCTCCTTGCCTCTTGCACCGTCCTCCCCTGCCATGCACTCTGGGCATGTTTCCAGGCTCCAGCTGGAGAATACTGACTTGATTAGATTTGATTCGTAAAGGCATTTCACAACACTTGTTCACCTAAATGAAATAAAAGTCCTGGATCTGCGGACCATAATTAACGGCAGAATAGATCCTTTTGAAGCAAACTACTGGTAAGTCACCAAATTCTAAATAATACAGTTTCCTGCCAAAATCCCCTGCTGGAGAAAAAGTTCATATAAGTTCAGCTGCGCAACCCATGATTTCCTGAAAAAGCAGGTGACATCTTTTTGGCTTTTGTATCCCTTAAAGATACAGGTTCACATTTCAATTTTATTGTAGTAAGCTCTCATGAGGTATGCAGGAGGCTTTAGCTACCTCTTCAGGCCTCAGACGAGCATAGCAACATGTTACAGAGGATCCCACCAAGGATGAGGGAAACACTGTTTCTCCTGCTCTTTCACCACTGGTTCTTTTTGCTTGGACTCCCAACTGATGTGCCCATCATGCACACTAGGAACACGAGCAAAAGGCCAACATACAGCAGCAATATTAAATTCCCAATAACCTCTGCTCTAGCCCACCTGGGAGGGGAAGACCTCACGGCCTAGTTCCATGCTGGGGTATCTTTATCATGCTGAAAATCAACTTTTTTTTTACCTAGCTTTTTTTAAAGTAGCTGCAGATAGGTGGAAATGAGCTGGCTCCTTCTTTATGCAAACTAGGAGCCTTTAATGATTAAAGATGAATTAACAGCGTGGCTAGGCACACCAGCCTCGCCATCTGAAATCATGTTCAGTCCCACTTCTCGCAGCATGCTGCTCATCTCAGCCATTTAAGAGGATGCCACTGGAACTACTTAAAAAAAAAAAAAAAAAAAAAAACAGAACATGCTGCACAAGGAGAAAAGCAGTGGTGACATAATAAAATCCTTCCTGGGTGCTCAGGGAGGAAGACAGAGTTTGCCATGCTGGAAGGAGGAGTTGGCAGTGGCAGCAGCAGGTCCCCAAGTGCTGGTTGTCCCAGGGCCCAGGTCAGCCTCTGTGGCCASGTTAAGCCGTGACCCCCTGTGAAAAGCTCTCAGATGCTGGGGCTGGGCTGGACTTGGCTCAAGCCCTTCTGGCAGCTTCATACTGAAAGGAAACCACAGTGGGGACATGTTCAGTTTCCTCTTCGTGTGCCCACTTAAACCATTCCAGAAAATAATCTCTACCAAATGTATTTTTTTCAGAAAGCGCACAAAGCCTCTCTGTGAATCTGAACAACAATGCGCTCATTAAAAACTTCCTGTTATGCTGCAATGAAAGTACTGCTGAGGAATGGGGAAGAAAAGGGGGGACAGTGAAGAGCACAAAAATAAATTGATGGAGAAAGGGATCCCGTCAGCCACGCCACTGGGGATGGAGGTGCTTCAGGCTTGCTGGAAAATGCTCAAAGGCCAAGAGAGAGCTACCACCGAGCAGAGGAAAGGATGCAGAGCTGTGTTTCATTGGCCTTGGACACTCCTCACATGATGGAAAGGCACCTGAGGGACTGCATCATGGGTACYGAGGAGACCGTGGTTCAGGCGGACATCTGAGAAGCAGAGGAGACAGGCCCAAAGCTCAGCCCTGCTCTTGTGAGCTCTCAGCCTTGCCCTGGAGGTGGAGGTGCTCCACGTTGCGTTGGCCACAACACGAGGCTGTGCCCTCGCGGCGGCCGCAGCGCCCGTACCCAGGCGCTGGGGCTTCCTGGTGGCCGTGCACACCTCTGCTGCTGGAGCCTCGTCCCCCCGAGCCCCTGCTGCTCCTCTTGTGGGCGAAGGAAGGAGGGAAACTGCTTCCCAAAGTGGAAAAACACACTGTTGCTCTTGGGGGGACCAAGGCTGTTGGCGTGCTTGACCCGCACCGCCATGGCCGGCTGCAGTGAGCAGCTCTGGTGGGATTTCCCATGTCCCCCAGGGAAGCACGGCCCCGTCGGGCTGCTGCCGGCCCCCAGCTTGCCGGGTAGGTCCAGTGCACTGTACTGCAACGTGAAATGGGAGGAAATGTTCTGGACATATCAAAATCATTATTTTAACTGGAAATTTAAGCAAAGTTGAGACCATTGTGCAAAATGTTTCCACGTCGATGAATCAGCTTCTTCCAAAGGGGAAAAACTGTGTTATTTGAAAACTGTTAGCCTGTTATACATAACAAGCCCTTCCCTGGAGACCTTGCAATTAAGGCCTGAGACGAGCTGAAGCAGGCAGGCAAAATAAACCCCGGGTTCAGAGGTACCAGCTAAGCAAGCAGAGCAGAAATCTGAGTTTACCCCTGGCCTGACCAGTGCCAGAGGGGAAGAGTTCGTTGGCAAATTTTGAAATTAGACTTAAAAGAACAACTGGTTAAAAGCAGCTTTTCTGTGCTGAAAAGTGATGAAATAGCCCTTTGCATGTTCCTGCCTTCTCCTTTATGCATATGTCATACGTAATTAACTTGTTCTTTGTCTTCAAGCCTTGATGAATTCTGGGGTTTAATAACAGGAGTAGCCGATTGTATCTTGACTGCTCTTTCTTCAGACAATACCGGGCTGCAGTAGTCAATCCTGCCGTGGTACGGAGCAGGTTCTTGCTATCCTTCAGATCGAGTTTCTGGTCTGTTCTCCTCCTTTGCACACAATTATCCTCCAGAGCAATGTTCGTAAAAGCAATAGGCATATATGCCACTCTGCAGGGCCATATGGGCTGCCAGGCCTGCTAAGGATGGGCTGTAATTATACAGTAGATGGCCTGCGGAAGCAACCACCAGTCCCGGGCAATAACAGTAAGCAAGTAACACCCTGCAGCCAGCTTCCCAGTTATGGTTTTTCATTAATTCTGTGGTCATGAGTAACACGGGAACACCTAGCAGGCAACATGTCACTCGTAAGAGCTGGGCCTGAGGACCAATGTCTGACATAGCAGACAAAAGCATCTTTTTTAACAGTAATTTGAGTAATTTGGTGTAAAACCCAGGAGAGGTCTCACCCCAGGCGCTGGCTCAGCAGCACGAAACCTGTAGGCTTTGGCAGGGATGTGGGAGCAGGGGGCACCCAGCACCGCGCTTCCCGGCCCTGGCTCCCAGGAAGGGCACGGCTGAGCCATTCCCCAGACCGCGGTGTAGAGTGTCTCATAATGGTCCCTGCATGTCCCTGCTTCTCCTCAGACCGGATGTGCGTCCATCCGTAGCTGGGTCCCACCATGACCAGGAATTAGAGAGCCACCAAAACTACTAAAAGACATGGAGCTGTGTAATTAAATCCAATGTATCACCACTGCAGGCAATCATAGCCCCTGCTGAAAATAAGCAATAGAGAAGAGGAAATACCAATATAATGCAAATTGCATACCTTTCATGTAAACCAGTACTATTACAAAAGACATTGTCTGGGTCTCCATTAAATGGCAGCTCCCTTTTGGAAGGTGAGGACATCTATTTCTTTCTGATATTTTCATTTGCTTTGGATACATATACCACAAACATGAATATAATTTTTCATCTTTATGCCAACTCTCAATGTTTTAAATCAAAAAGAAGCTCCCAACCCAGAACACTACCATAGATAGGACTGTTTCATTCCACTTTATAGCAAATGATTTACTCTGTCCAAGGCATTGGAATGAGAAAGAACGAGAGAGAACTGAGTTTTCTGGAGAAGCGGACAGAGTATGGTTTCCTGCAGAGAGCACCTACAGACAGGAGGGTTGGACCTAGTCTGTGTAAAACAAGAGAGATTACTCTGAGATTTTGGGGGCTGATTAGAACATGAAGCACAAAGGAAGACTCTGAGAGTTGCATGAGCAGTCCTGGGCGAAATAGTACAAACAGGTATCTCCAGTCTGGGCTTCTTTCTGTCTCCCCCGCCTCGTCCTTCCCCAAGCTCCCTTCTGGGAGGGGAGGGCTTCTGTCTTTCCCATTTGCCTCATACCAGCATCGTCCTCCAATTTCAGCTCGTCTTCTCTTTCCACCTTTCCCACATTTTTCTCTCCCTCATTCCTAAGCCTTTTCGCTTTGCACGCTTTCCCTTCCTGTGCTGCCATTTTACACTTCCCAGTCAAGGCTTTAACTTGCTCCGCTGCCTTTTYGTTTTGCTTGCCTGCTCCCCTCGGTTAGGGGAGAGCCAAAGGCTGGTGCCACATCCGTCGCTCTTCCTGGGTGCCGGCGGGGCCAGCCGCAGCCTCTCTGCCACCTCCGCTGCCCTTTGCCTCCCCAGCTGGGTACCACTGGGCCACTTTCTGCTGTACGGACGGCTCCAGGCCCTCCCTGAATTATGTCTAAAAGCACTGGTGACATTTGCCTGCCCTCAGGCATAAAGCTGATCTTGGGCAGTTGCTCCTGCATGGCCATACCAATATAAAAAGCAGTGTAACACCATTTCCATAAGCCTTGTTATCATTAAGGTCAGCGGTACAGCAAGGCGCTAAGGGACGGACTCTGCTTTCTGAAAGGTTTCATGGGAGAGCCTGACTTTGCCGAGCCCCGGCAGCTGGTGCCTGGTGGGACACGCTCCCCTGCCCCGAAATGCCCCACACTTGCACTCTAGTCAGGGATCAAGCCCCTTACCCGGGGAAGAGGGCAGCTGAAGGAGCATCTGGGGATCTCATCTTGGGGCATTTTGTGCATCTAGCCCTTTCCTTATCATCAGGAAAGCTCATGTGCGGAAAAGACTAACCCAATCCTGCAGCACTCTCCACCTACCTGCTCCCATAGGCCTCAGGAGGCGCCGGGTTAAGCACAGTTAAGTTTGTGCCTCAAGCTCTGCAGTATCAGCAGATGACACCCAGGTCCTGCCTCCGACAACCCACACATCAGTGCCCGCACAGAGCCCACAGACGGACCCAGCTGGCGTCGCAAAGGGGCAAGAGACACCCACCCTCATTTTGTCCACTTTCTTGCTTCTGAAAGGGCTCCTGTGAACAGCAAGGAAGGAGCTGAAACTCCAGTAGTTAATTTTTTTCCCTTTCATCCCATATAACAAGCCCTTTGTGAAAACACAATAAAAAAAAATTAATAAAATAAAATGAACAGAGACATGACCTCAGTCTAGCTGCTCAGAGCAAGAGGTGGTGTCTAGACCTGACCTACTGTTGCTACACCTATGCCACAGCCTCATGGGCTGGCATTACACAGTGTACTCAGAGAAAATGCAGAGTTAATGCTGCATGCTATTAATGTTCTTCTGTAAAACAGCAATACTAAATCCCCTATTTTCTAACTTTCCTATGGAGGACTTAAGGGTTTGACTAGCAGTTCTTTAACTAGTCACTGGCCTTTCATGGACCTGAAATGCTTGTGTTGCACCCAATAAACCACTCATTTTGTTTCCTTCAGAACAAATAAAAATACAGTGTTAACAAAACATGCATTTTACTTTGGTCTAGACAGTGCCCGATTGTCACAGCTTAACTAAACACATGTCCCTTCAGCTCTGTGAGTCAAGAGCATGTTCACCAAACACAGCAGCTATGCTGACAAACTCGGTAGGCAAAGACAGCTCAATGGCTTGTAGTTCTCTGGCTGTACCCCACACTTTGCCTTTTATTCCCTGTCCAAGAAAAGCCTGGAATTCCCCAAGGAAAACAGCGACTATGCTAGGACCTTTGCTAAGCTCGTGTTTCTCTAGAAACAGAGGTTCCTGGGAGAGATCAGGCAGGAGCAGACAGCAAGACCTCCTGGCAGGTATTAGGCAGACAAGCAAGGGGCGACTGCTAGCTCTGGGGCGAGCTTGACCGGGGAGACCGGTGCTCGCGGCGAGTACCGGCGCCTCGCCCCAGGTGGGAACCGGCAGGACCTACTGTCGGGACACACACACCTTGCACACAGGGTGATAATCAGCGCGAGGAATGCCATCACCATGTTTTTAGGGAGTGTATCCAGCCCAGAATTGCTGTTGATTGCAGATATGTTAAGAAACATGTCACCATTGTAGACAGACTTGTACTCAGCAATGTCTGATTCAGATCACTGCTAATTACCCTGGCAGAGCATTTGAGGTGCCTTCGAAAGCCAACACCCGCTGAGCAGACACGACGCTTCCTGGAGCAGTGCTCCACTGTTTATCGCAGCTTGGCTGTTTCAGCTGCCACTTGCCTTTCCTCCTAAGAGAGGGGTTACAACTTCTTCCAACCCAGAGCACCCGGGAGACTTAAATGTAGCGTATTCACTCATCTATCATCAAATTTGTAATGAAAGCACTGAAACCTGGCGAATCAATACCAGTCTGACACTGAGCTATAGGTAAGTGCTCTTGGAGTGTGGGTTTTTCACCCAATTGTGCTATTGTCCAACAGTAAATTCAGTCAGGAACCAGGCTAAGGACCCCCAAGGGAAAATTATGGTGTGAGCCATGCTCTAGGCAAGGAAGGGGGATGAGGGAAGAGGGAAGCTTTGCCTGTGTGTCCATGCAGAGAGGCTCTAAACAAGGCAAAGCAGAAAGAACAGGACAAGAAGCAACGATGGGCATGCAAAGCCAGAGGGAAGTATAGCTAAGTATCGGGGGGGGAAAAAAAAAAACTTGCAAAGGCAAAAACAGTTAAAGGAAAGGAACAGCTGCTGGGAGAGGTGGTGAGAAGAGGAGCAGTAGCGATGTACCCTCTAGTCTCAGTGCAAGAGCTTTACCGGTGACACAAAGGGACTCAGGTACCCAAAGGGACTATGACAAAAACCTCCAGGGAGAGAGGTGCACCTGGGCACCCCTTCTCCACAGCCGGGACGTCTTGTCCCAGCAGGCCACCACTCCACCTCCAGCTACTTTGTGGCCTCTAGCCTGCAGCAGGGACCTGAGAGATGTCCGGGCCACCCGAGTCAAGGCTCTCTGGGTGTCCCCAGGGCATGGTYTAAGCCTGCCCAGCAACCTCTTCACACCAGCCCCTGTGCTTGGAGAGGTAAATGCAGGCTCCCCCGAAGTGACACCAAACCCTGCACCACAGGCACTGGCTCCTGCAGGGCACATAGTCTTCTGAAGGGCCAGCACCCTGGTAAGCTGATTTTAAACCTATTTGCAATTTGTTTTTAAAGGCTGGAGAAGCCTACGCATAGAGCTTGGAAAGCAGTGTGAAATGACCTCAGTGGTTTTCTGATTGGCACCTTCTTAACACTGCAGTGTTGTTCCTCAGTGCCCACATTTGCAATAGCAAAAGATCCAAGCCACAACATTCAACAAAAATGGGGTCACTGGAACAAAACACCCATTAGGGCCAAAATCACCTTGCCTTGCCACATAACTGAGCGGCAAAAGGCACTGACTCAAGCCTGAAAAAAGGAGGACATCCACAGCACACATTTCTCAAGAGCTCCCACATCGATCCCACTGGCCAGCTGAACTTCAGCCTCTCTGACAATTTCCATGTTCAGCAGGGAAACCTTTTATTCAGACCCCAGTGCCCACATTACCAGTCTGCTAGTGTGGTCCAGTGTTTGCAGTAGGACCAGTTGCTCTTGCTCCTTCCGCCCTGTATTTCTTACACACCTACAGCATTGCTTACGGGACAGTCATGCCTCTTCTGCAATGCTGCTTCTTCCGGTCCTCCTGCTGCTGCCAGTCCCCTCCCAGATGCACAAGGAAGAGGTTTTCAAAAAAATGGAKCCAGCTCTGGAAATAAAATATTCTCAGTTAATAGATGATTGGCAGTGTTTCAGACTGACACAGAGTTTGGCATTTCAGCTGCAGAAACCTATCCCACACAAAGGCTGTGTTTTTCCATCACATCGCTCACATGTTTGTTTTCATACATTTTTCCTAAGAGGAAAACTGAATATATTTTTCTTCCTCAGGTCTTCTTTTTTTCCAAGAAGCATCTTAGTATCAATGGTGAAAAAAGGACTTGCATGTTGGATCTTGAAAAGTGGTGCAAATGGCCATGGGTAAAAGGATTCACCATTCAAATATCATCCCAAGGCCATGCGGCATGGGGAATCCAATCAGAGTATTTTCTTTCATGGTTATGGTGAAGACTTCAGAAAGACACCACCATTTTGCAACCTTACAGTTCCTGGCACATCATGATAAATCTGGTTCCCAGCACTGGGAGAAAACAGCCTTGTTTCCTTGCTCAGATGGCAAGTGTGAGCAGGGACAAGGAGGGTGCTGGAGGTGTGCGGGAAGGGCACGGCTGGACCAGGGCCAGACCTTGCTGCCAGCCCCATCGCTCTCTGTTAAAACGGCAGGACCGCACTCCAGCGGAAACATCTACACAGGTGTCTGTGGGGAAACTCCAGAGCTACGACAAARTTAGCAAAGTCAGATTAGAAGAAAAGGGAAGACTTCGACTGCAGCTGAAAAGCACTTTTTGCCCTCTAACAAGGTTGCACCTTGAAGCTCCCCGGAAGATCTGAGCTGGCCTCTCCCTGGCTGCTTTTCTGGAGCAAGCGATGTGGCAGGTGTACTGGAAAAGGGAAAAGAAAGGTTAGGAGCAGGATGTTTCATTAATGATAAATCATGATGTCACTCGGCTTTGCAGGGAAACCAGGAAGTTTCTCTCTCTCCAGTGTGCCAGGGTCTCAAGGAGGAAGCGATTGCATGTTGCACTGCTGAGTCTATCACAGGTAATTGTATCTGTTTTTCCGCTGAGGCAATCTCATCAGCCTTTTGCGGTTCAGCTGGAGCGACAGCTCTCAACACCCCAGTCAGCACCATAAAAAGGCAGCGTCCAAAGTCCTGCAGGGCGGGAGAGGCGTGCGGGGCAGGGGCACGGGCTCTGCSTCCCGCCGGCAGCGCCAGCAGTGCCCGCGGCTGCCTCGCGCAGCCTCCCAGGCAAGGGGATGTGATGTTTTCCGAAGCATTTGCATCTCAGACACCTGCATATTCCTAAGAGTCTGCCCTGCAGCCGGCAGGCGTGCGAGGGAGAGGAGTCGCCACAAACATTGGACAACCGTGCGAGCCGGCTGCAAGGGACCGAAAGCCACGAGCGCGCCGCTTAGGGAAGTCACGAGCCTGCTCGGGAGCGCTCCGGGCTCCAGGCATCGCACGGCTCTGGGGAATCTGTCCCAAAGGTGGTTTCAGCCTTCCGGCGCACTTCCCCAATATTTTTCCTGGATTCACTGACTTTTATAGTCTTCCTCAGTGTCTAACCTGCGCCTTCATCTCTTCTTGGCAATTCATTTCTTTCCTTAAAGAATATCACTAAAATTTAAGAAAAACACAACAGAAGGGTATTCTTGCTCCTCAACAGAAGGAAGACCAGAATTAAACTGGTCCACCTGCTAGTGGTTTCCATTCTATTCAGGCTAACATTAAACACCATTTTCCTTTATATTTGAAAGCAGGAAACGTACAGACAAAGATTTCACTTCAGGAGCAGGAAATACCAGAGAGGGCTCCTGAAAACAGCTTGCAGGCTGAACTTAGCAATCTGAAAATTAGGACACGAACAGGAATCAATACACCCAAATGAGTATTTCAGCTGCAGTCGCATCCAGCTATTTCAGGCTGGCGATCCATCAGGTTTGGCCACTACGACAATCTTGAAAACGGGTGCACATAAAGGTACCGGGCAGCACCGCGAGTCCGGCCTTGAGGTGGGTCAGGTGCCGGATCCAAAGCAGCCAGGGAGCCACGCGGAGCTGCCCGGCGAGGGCCGCTTGCGGCAGGGTTGCTGCCCGGCATCCCAGCCATGCTCCTGCCCAGAGCTGGGTTTTCCTGCAGGCTTCAGGGTGAGTGGACGGGACCCCAGAGGAATTAAGGCCACGGTTTTAGCATGCGAGAGAGGACGCCCGTGTGCATCTCCCTCCCCGCATACGCTTGCAAATTCCTCCTAGATCCTCATTCATAACAACTCTAAATATGACAGCTTCAGCTGATATGAACGGTGCCGAGGAAGCGACCACCCCGCAAGCAGAAACATTCACCTCCCCTTCGCTGGGTAGGTTTTAAGTCCTTTTGGACCAGGGCTTCCTGGCTGCCCTGAAGCGCCACACAGATGTACTGACTGCTATTGCCCGAAGGCAGCTGGCACACTACCACTCTTATTAATGCACCCTCCAGGCCTTCGGCACACAGACATGACGCGGGCTGTGATGCAGACGGACTCTGTTCAGCTGTGGATCTCATCCATTAGGTCTCTCAGTTCTGGTCCGCTTCAGAGTCATTTAGAAATACAGAAGTACAAGAGCACTATTTTTTTCCCTTTTTAAAAAGTATAACACTGAGTAGCCCTGTAGGTCTTACTCAGGCACGTCGCGTTGTCTCCTAGGAGTCTGCTACTAATGTTTTTTCTCGGTAGAGCATTCAAGAAAAATTGCTTATCTAAACATGGCAAGACACATGAAACCCTGGGAAGATACTAACAATGGTGTTAGCCAGGCTTGCGGCGATTAATGCAAAGACAACACGTCCTTAAGGCCTTCATTAGTGGATACGGCAGGGACCCGAGTCACTGCCTGCCCTGCAGACAGCTACCTGGCATGCTGCAGCGCTGCTGTTCGTCAGCGCCTCGTGACGTTTCCCCTGGGTCGGCCACCTTACCCGCCTTGCAATTTCACTGCGCCCCACATCCAGAATAAAAATTATACCCCAGCTGCACTGGAGGTTTGAAAAACTGCTCAAACCACCACTTCTTGAGCAGTGTGCTGACTTACGGAGTATATGTTTCTAATCTCGCAGCACATGCCTGAATACCACATTACCCAGATACAGGAGTTGCAGGAAAAAAGCCACAAATGAAGATCTATGGGCTTAGCCCCTAAGCAGAAAGTTTCTTCTGCTTTCATGGRGTCAGAGCTATCCCACACTCATTAATTCATAAGTCCAGGGATATCTTTGTCACCCAGGGACTGTCATACTGGGTCTGACAGGTCTTTTATCGGGTATCCTGCCTCCAAAGGAGCCAGCAGCTGGTGCTAACGGGAAGCGGGTAGGAAACAAGGCACGCACAGCCCCATCTCCCTCCGGGCACGTCCACCTTTCCTCTCAGAAGCCTTCCTCTGTCTTACAAGGTGCGCAAGGCTGGAGGCACACTTACGCTTGCAGATAACTTATCTCCTCGGTTCATTCCCGGGCCCGGGAGAGGGCCGGCGCGCAAACCGCGTGCGCTGGTCGGGAGCAAACCTGCAGCCCCCGCGGGCAGAGGGGCCGCGTCTGTGAGAAACRAGCATACTGCCTCGGGGCTGCGCGGGGGCTCGGGCCGAGCGCCCGCCGCRGGGACGGGCAGCCTGCGGGTGCTCCAGCGTCCTCCTCGCTCGCCCCGTGCGGCGCCAGCTCTCGGGCTGCTGACGCCTGCGGGTGGGGGGATCCTGTGCCGGGTCGTTAACTATCAGCTTAGCGAAATGAAATGGCTGTTGATATGAAAGGTTTTGAGACAAAACCGGGACAGGGTTACCTGAAACGAGGGTGGCTTCGTTTTCTTAATGACAAGTACGCTGCTAAGGCGCATCACGTGCCGCCTGTGTGCACGCAGAAGCTGCTTCTGCGCCCAACCCTGCTGCCGCGGCGAGGGCTGCAGCGAGACGCAGCTCGCCCGCTTTGAAGGCCGGGGAAACACGCCCCGGCCCCTTTCCTTTGAGTTTCTGAGAGCTTCCACCTGCTGCTGAGCGCGTTATCACCTTCCTGCAGGAGGAGGCGAGAGGCGGCAGGAACAAACAAACAGGGGCGGCGGGCRCTGCCGCTGGCCGGCCGCTCCGAGCGCCCCGCGGCTCCCGGGGCGGCGGGAGGCCGGGGACAGCCAGCACCCCGCCGCTCCTCCGCTCAGTCCTCGAAAACCCGCTGGCCTTCCTCAAGTCTTTTTTGTTTGTTCTAATTTTTCCCTGGTTTTAAAGAGGGAGGGGGGAGGGAAAAAAGCGTAACGTGCCATCCATATTTCAAAAAGAAATGTTGATTAACTTGGCTATTCAGTTGCAGAGAACAATTTATTGTGTTTTCAGCAAGCTGTAGTTTTATTTGTATTTTGCAGAAGAAAAGCTTTGTATTTTGCCAGCCCAGCCTTACTGATTATCCCTTCCAGAGGCTTTAGATAATTATTTGGTTCAACATATATCATTTAAAGAGTAATTCATGTGCTAATATGCGTAATCCTACAGTACAGTTTAATTGCAAGATTTGAGCGCTACCATTGAATCGCATTGTTGGAATTCATTTCTCTCATTCTTCAACGGGTTCTAATTAGTGCAGTGCAAATAACTGATTTTCTAGTGTGCTAGCAGTTCCAAAAAATCTTTAGAAAAAGCTCTTGGGGTCAAAATGCTTTGCTGTACTCAAAATGCTGAGAAAGTTTGAACATATAATTTCACTGATGGAAAAGAGTTTCAGAATGAAAAGTGACTTTGGACTCCTTTTTTTTTAATGTTTCAAAAAGCCAAAGCATTTTGCAACAAAAAGTCCCCCCAGCGCCTACCACTTCAGTGCAACCACCAAGAACTAAAGAAATGTTTGTACTGGTATTTTTAAAATCTGGGGGGGAGGATGTAGAATCTCTCTACTGCTCTTGCTTTAATCTCATTAATAGGAATAGAAGTTGAAAGCACAGAGTAAACCAGTTGCTTATAAATGACCTGAGAAAGGGCTTCGTATGCCCCAGTGCCCCAAATCACATCTATTCTTTCCAGCCGTGCCAGCTGATCTCACAGAAGATATGATCTCTTCTATAAACCTTGCCTTGCTTGGTTATAAGCTTTTTTTTCCAAACAGAACGGTAATATTTCCAGGACAAGGTCAATCCTATTTAAAGCAAACAAGCATACGTGGACACGTTAAGGAGCCTAATTCTGCTAAAAGTTGCTCAGGACTTCAGCTCCCAAAGTGCACAGGGGTGGAGGTGCGAAAGCCTGGAAGCACGTCAGAGCACAAACTGGTGCCTACTGGGATTTTCAAAGCACCTGAGCAGCACATTAAGATGGGGGTTGTTCTCGCACCCTGTGAGGCAGCTGGCCCACGGGAGCCTCTGCCGACTCGCACCATGCCCCGYGTCCAGCTCTCCGTGGGGCTGACGTGGTCCTCCTCCTGGGAGGAGACAATGGGGCAGCCTGGGATTAGGTGGGGATGGATCCTGCTGTGGCCAGGATTTCCCAGCCCACCAGTCTCGCCGGCGCCCCAGGTAACCCCTTCCTCTGAGCCCTTCTTCTCCGTCCAGCCTGAGGGGCCAGGTACCTGTGGGCTCTTTCAGTTCGCTGCACCTTTGCCGCGTTGCCTGCAGGCACTTTGCGGAGGGCTCTCATTTCACCGCCTGACAAAATAAAAAGTCAGAAACGTTATCTCCATGGAATCATTTTGGATGAACTTCGTCCGCGATGAAAACCAAACCAGAAGCATTTTTGGCATGGCCGACATTTTCCTTAGCTTCCAGAAAAGAAAAGTATGAGTCAACAGGCTAAAGAAATCACAGAAACAGGTGGTGAGACACCCTGTGCGGGATTTAGTATTTGTACAGTTGTTGTGGTCCTTACTTAGTCTTGTTTTAAAATGAATAAAAATACCCCTCTGTGTTTGCTACTGATGCACGTTTGCAGCCTTAAAGACAACGGAACCTTGCGGTTTTGCTCCAGCAATTTTATTTATTTTGAGACAGCCTCTTAACTCTTCTCTCCAGAGAGCCGTTAAGAGAGCCAAAGTCTGGCCAAATCAAAACTGAAAAAAAAAAAAAAAAAAAAGTTTTTTCTGGCTCTTCTGGACATCAAAGAGAACAAAATGAGGAAAACCTTGAGTCTAACGGCTTCTGTATCCCTCCTAATTGACCTGCACAGGAGTCTGTCTCAATATCACTTTCAGCCTGCTTTAGCTAAATAGCTTCAGGATACAAGAGGTTAAAGCATCCTGCCGTGCAGAAAGCTTTTACTTGAAAGGTCCAACAGCCTTTCCCTTAATCTGCAGTGTGTAGCTGTGATCACACAACAGCTAGAGTCATGAGCCTGTTAATGCTAAAATGGCAGATGTTATAACAACAGGGTATTTATTAAGTTTCCCGTTATCCTGCTGTGTTCTCAGACCCCAGTTTCTTTCCAAGACTGCTCTTTGGTTTTTAATAACCAAAAGTTAACAGAAGTCTGTTTCCACCAGTCTAACAAGAAGTCAYGCAAAGTGGGAAAGGAAAGAAATTGAACAGAAAACATTTCATAAACTCTCCTTCCCTCATCTCAGCTTGACTTCTATTAAAGAAGGAAGTAGTATTAATTGTGTGTCTTTTTCTGCCTTGATGTTGCAGTATAGATTTATCTTATAGTAAGTACGGTATTAACCGTCTATCTAAACACTTTAAAACATTGCACAAAAAGTTGGAATCCGCGTCATTTATAGTCCTGGCCACTTTAGTCTCCCTTCATATACACCTTCTACTACTTTATTTAGCGAAGCGCTGCAAGCTCTGCGTTGTGATAGATGGTTTTCAGTGTTACTGGATGATGAAGAAAGCAGAGGTCCTGCCTCGGGGGTACCGCGYGCTCAGTACTGTGCTGTGAAAGGCGAATCCCTGCCCAGTGCGCTGCCTACGAGCCACTGCGGAAAAAGTGGACAGCCTGAGAAAGCTGGCTGCAGAGAGGAAAGATGCAGTAACCAGGCTTGAGCAGCCATTTCTGCACAAACTGAGTTTTGAGACTCCTTCACCGGGTCTAAACGCCCCGGCGATGTTAACCGCAGCAGTAATCGCGCTGGTGGCCCAGGCTCAGCGCTGCTGCGTCGCTGGTGCCGTCACGTCCTGCAGTCGCTAACTCCCTTACACTTGTGATGTGCAAGGCCTTGGTTTGGAGGCCTTTGCTACCCAGAGCGAGAGAGCTCTGAGCGTTAGAGGATGGCTCTGTATACGCAGCCTGCCGCTGGGTGGCCGCTTTACCTTGCCCTCCAAAGGCCAGAGCGGGTAGGTTGCCCAGCCTGCATGTTTCGGGGCTCCCGGGAATCACGCCCTCGCTCCTGTGCACGACGGCTCCAAAACCAGGATGACAGCGCACCACGGCAACGACTAACYGGCCGCAGTCTGGGCTTCTCAGGAACATCTCCCAAGAGGAATGCCGATCTTCCGTCCTGCGGCTACRTCTGGCTCGTACCTGCAGGAGGGGTAGTTTCTTTCCACAGCACAGCTGGAGTCCCGCTGGAGGCCCACGAGCTTTCCACAAGCCGTGTCCCGCTCCTACTTCCTAAGCCACCCTTCAAGTGAAATTCTGGCTTCTCAGGGAAGCCGAAAGCTGGGCTCCCTGTTGTGGACCTGCTCTGCTCGGCCCCGCCGTGACTGAAGTACCCTGCTCGCTCATATGGAGACCAGGCACGTCAAGGCGTGGCTCTCACAAACAGGACTTCTCGGAGACCCACGGTTCCTATCAAGTAAGCCACCACGTTCCCTAGGCCCAGAGAGTGCTTCATATTTCTTTGCGCGCGGTCTAGCGAGGATGGTGGATGGCAAGCGTGATGGAGGTCAGAGCCACACGTGAGCCATACACAGAGAGCATGTCCCTCATCYGTCAGAGTTCCCAGCACTGCAGCAGGGCCGGCTCTTGTATTTATAATCCACTCATCACGGATGCTAGGAGATGGAAATCATTACCTGAGGGGGTCTGTAATAACCATCACCATCGTATCTAATTTACTTAATAAAGAGCTTAGACTCACCAAAAAGTGCCGCAGAGAAATTTCATTGAATCTTCAGCTTTTCCTCCTTTGAATATGAGTGACTTTACTTGGATTAATCATATTTGCAGAAGAAAACTATTCTTAGCAAAGGGCTAAAGTGTTGAGAATTAATCTAGCCCCATCTTCAGGGTATTCTTCCACATTCCCAGGTCTTTAATACATTGCTTCCAGGACTTGAGCTGGTTCAGAGTCTTTTAATCTCACTGAGCATGGATACATATACTAGCATTGGCTCTGGCAGCCAGCACTCGGGACCTGAAGGTGTTGTTGTGGCAAAGTACTCTGAAGTCAATTCGATTATGAATTTCTCCTTTAAAAAGAATCTGTAGAAAGAAGATGTTCAAAAACCAGGATGATTGTTCTTGGTTAAAATCCCCAAAACTTTCACTTTATTGAGAAAAAAATGCGTGTACTCCAAATAATAGCTGAAGTACATCCTGTAGTGATGGCACTACATAAGAAACGCTCTCCACTCTTCTCTGCTGTACTTTTACTGCCTGGAAACACTGTTGTAGAGGAGGGGGCCTACCCTGGTATTTTTGGACAAATTTTCTATGAAGGCATCCTCATGTAACCAGTATTTTCAACGATTAGTTTTGCTGGACACTATGTAATACAAGCAAAAATACATCTTAGGAAGAGATATGTTTTCTTTCATAATATTGAAGTAGTTTCTTTCTTGTAAAGTTTTCTTATAAAACAAAGGGAATTTTCCACCCAATTTTATTGCTCTGGTCCTTGTTTTCACATGTTCCATAGCCACTTAGAGCTTTGCATAATGCTAGAGTAATCGTTAGTGGTGAGCGACCAGCTACCAAGATTGCTTCATTAGATTAAATTTTATGACTGAAATCTGCCTTCTTTATAGCTGATATTTAAAAAATACTATGCTCAAAAGAATTAGATAGGTTTTGGAAAATGAAGTTTATTTCTGTATTTTGCGAACTACTTGGATTAGAAATCAGAATACAGAATTAGTAAATCATTTTCTTGTTACCCATGAATCACCTCATCAGGAGGGCTAATTATTTTATTTGAAAACATCCTTAGTAATAGCTTAAAATATTTGCATTTGAACTTTAAAAAGCATGCAACTATTTCTGTTACCTAAAAGGACTTTCAAGCCCTCATCATCACTGAAATATAGAAGACCTATAACAATCTAGTTGTTTTCAGTCATTGCTGATGCATGGCACTGCATTAATCTCAGATTTGTAATTTAAGGTTAAAGTTTAGAGATAAAGGGGAAGGAAAAGATGGCAGCAGTCCACCCTAGTTGTTTGTTTTATTTAAGCATTTTTGTTCTAGCCCAGATCAATGACTTTGCCTCTTCAAGCTGCTGTTTCGAAAGGGGAACTGTGTTGCATAAAGTAAAATAAAATGTAGAGTGTTCTTAAGTCATTTGCAGAAATACTGCTGCATCACTATTTTAACCATCGCAAGCAACAAAACCACAGTACAAAGCCATTGCTTTTGTCAAGCTGCAGTCTCTTAATGTAGGTTACTCTTCATCTGTTCAGGTGCTAAACAAGACTTTTGGTGTCTGATTTCTACACCATTTTTACAGCAGTCTGCTACGCTTGGTGCTCTGGACTATCCTTTTCTGATGGAATCAAGGTTACGCCGGCTACCTTCTTGGAAAGATTAAAGTCTCAGTTTCATCTGTGATGCATTTAAGCCTTTTCTTCCAAATCTTTGACTATCTTTGATTTTCACAGACATCACACGTAGGCCTCACAGTAATAAGCTTTTAAGCACTGCAGAGTTATAGAAGATCAAAGAACATCATTGCTCTCACCAAAACAACTGCAGAAAAAGAAAAAAAGATAACCAGTCCAAACCAAAAATTCCATACCCTTGCAGTTGCTCATCTTTCTTCACTGATGCTGTAATTTCACTTGTTCTCTGCTAACCAGAGTGTCCCCCCACAAGAGAAGTGATCTGCTTTCCCGATACTACCTGAGCAGAAGGAACTCTTTGGCAACAAAAATCTTTCAGATCAAATTCTCCATCCTAAAAAAAGGCTAAAAACTCCACCTCCCCCCTTCTTTTTCCATGTGACACGCATTGCTGCAACACTGCCGTGAAGTAATACCTAAGCTAACCATGCAGAGAGAGGCCAGCAGCTACGCGTGGCGCAGGTCCTGCTCTGGCTCTGCTCCTGCAAGGAGGAGCACGCGCGGCAAGGAAACAGCCCATGGCTCACTGACACAGCGCTACTGCACACGCTGTTGAGTTCATGAACCAAACAGCTTTCAGTAGAGAAATGATATTTTCACATTACCTGGTTTTCTTAGATGCTCTTTAGAAAGGATGTGCAAGGCCAATGTCCTGCAACTCCAGGTTAAATGGCACATTTCCTTCCTGAAGCAGTATGCACTTTCTAAACGCAGGTGAATTACACATCCGGGGCTAAAGCCTTCCAGCTAATCTCGTAAATTGGTAGTGAGATGCTTAAGCTTCATGGCTAAACCTCTCTAAATATTTTAAGAAAGAAAAATGTGTAAGTCTTCAGCAAATGTTATCAAGGTTTTGAATAATTTATACACCTTTGGTGATCCTCTAAGCTTTTCACATACTGCTAGCAAAATCATGCTGTTAATGTTATGTAAGTGCAATGATGACACAAAAGTTCTGCCCATGAAGCTTGACTCAATATATATTTCTGTAGTTTTCCTAGTCTTTGAGAAAAGATAAGTGGGACATTACAGTGCCAAGTGTCATTCCACTTCCAAGCTGAAGCATATGTCCCACACACCTCCCTGCTCGTGATATCTGGTGGGCTAACTCATCAACGTCTCTCCTGCGCACCTACTATCTGCAGAGACAAAACTCTTAAACACAGCTGCTAAGGCTGGCTAACACTTCTTGTGATAATTAAACACAATTATTTCTTAATTTTTTGAACAGCAGTGTGAGGAGAAGAGCAAATTCCTGCCAAACAGCACCACGTAAAGTACAAGACTTTCACCACTACGGACATTCAGACTATAAACAGTTTAAGTCCAGATTTTACCTGGTGTTTTAACCCAAACTCTCAGGAAGCATTAACCCAATTAATTTGGGTCAAAATCCTATCATATTGCCATAAAAAAACAGCAAAATGTTATCACCAAAATGTTGCTAATTCCTTTCTCAAGGGAAAATGAGTTCTTCTGCAACTGACTGGGAAAGAGTCCTTGAGCATCACAGGACTAGAGCAAAGGGCAGTGCCTTGAGGCAACACTGGCTCCTGCAAAAGTCATGAGGGTATAGTAATATACACTGCATTTATCTGGGAGAGTATTCACTCCTGAGCTAGGATGCGAGTGATTAACCAGGGAAGTGCCAATGACCTGGTTAACTGCTCAGACTTGACCTTGCTGTCCTCACGGTACGTACCTGCCGCACTGCTCCCTCAGCTAGAGGGATGGCATGGTAACTTCAAACAAATCAGCAAAGCCAACACCAGGTCCACGGCCCTCCCCTGCTGCTGAAACAGCACGCTGTCTGCAGCGGGCCGGCAGCACCAGGGTACGCCCAGCAAACACACTCTGAAGCAAATCAGAGTGGCGGCGAGTAAATATCTCACTCTGCTGAGGTTATGCCTCTACTGCAGGGCCCAATTGAAACGAGTGTTGGCAAACCTGAAACGAATCTAATCTAATCAATTAAATCTAACAAATCCACCTCGCAATTCCAGCAGCGATGGCAGGGAAGATGGTGCAGAACAGACTTCGGCACAGGCCAGCAGTGCAAGTACAAACACAGGAAACCCAGCAGGCTGCACATCCTGCTCCACAGCCTCAGCACGGCTATTCTTAGCTGTGCTAGCTTAGTGTAAGGAAAACGTGGGATGCCCACCTGCACTGCAACCAGACGTGGAGCATGTATGACATGAGGGTGGATTAAAGTTCGGCCTGACCAGCAGGGCTAACAACACTATTTTGAAGTTTGTACTCATTATCCAAAATAAATAAATAAATAAATAAATAAATAAATAAATATATGTGTGTGTGTATATATATATAAAAAATTATAAAAAAAGAGGAGGATTTTCTTCTACCTCTCTTGAAGGACAGTTTCTCCAGTAATACAGCATTCCCTGCCACCATGCCAAAGCATTGCCAAATTACTAGCTCAGGGCTACTACCCAGCCTTTGAAACATCATCCCACATCTGAAGGCTTGAGGACCTCATCCTGAAGTTTCAGTGCCAAAGGCTTCATGCCAGGTTTGGGATGCTCACGCAGGCCAGACTGAGACTAAAACGCCTGCTGAAAGCACTCTCCTGCATGGAGTCAGATTCGGCTTCACTCCCATCCTACCCTTCCCCTGTGGCATCAGCTCCTCCAAAGCAAAAGCAGCAAGAAGGAATTGTTCTAGGAGCTGGATCCAGTCCTTGAGGTGGTCAGGCAACAGGTCTCCTACTTGTCTTGGGTTGCAGATTGCAGTCTAGGATTGGCAGGGGTGAAGATACATGTGCAAGCAAAAATAACCTACAGACCTGAAGCTTCCCATCCCATCCTATTAATTAAAAAATCCACACTAGCGTGTCTCACAAAGAAGGCCTATTTAAGGACAGATCACTTTTTTTCATGATGATGTAGAAGTAGCTTTGGAAAATGGCAAAACCTATTCACAGACAACGTTTACAGTAAAACCAAACATACCTTCCTACAGCTGTGTAGAGCCTATAGCACGGAATCACTTTTCCTCTTTGAAGCAGAAAAGAACAGTTGCTGAAGTTGCATCAGTGAAGGGCTCCATAACGAACACATCATTGCAAGTTTATGGACAGCTCAAGGCAGACCTTAGCAACAATCCTGCCCTCCACAGTATTATTACTGACAGCTATATATTCTTTTTCTGTAGTCAGTACTTTTCTCCCAACAAATTTTAAATACTGTGATGTTTCTGAATTGAAACAAATCAAGCTACAAAGCAGCACAAACACCTGCTAGCAAGCCTACCTTGTTGACCTGTACGTTAGGATACTTAAATACTGCCAACTAACAGGACAGGAAGATTTTTTTGATTCTTTCCAAAGGCTATTTTTGCTTGAAAAAAAAATGCATTCTGCATAATTCTAATTAGCTCTTCACATGATATTAAAACTGAGCAACTATTCTTTTAACTGCACCTGGAATGCAGACAGTTGGAGGCCATGATTTTACAACCCATGTATTAACTCTGCTTCTGCTTGTGCTCCTTGTGTTTGTTTCTGAGATTCTGGGAGACTGTGGAAGTGCATTCCTACTAGTCACGTCTCTTCCTAGAAATTAACCTAAGAAAGAAATCCCAGCTAAAAGTATTTGACACCACAGAGCTCCATTTATTTTCTCAGGACTTTAGTACTTCATACAAAAAAAAAACCCAAAACAAACAAAAAAAAACATTTGCATTTATTTAAAAAGAAACCAAGAAGAAATTTCATCAATGAAATCTAGCTATGTCGATTATATTTCAACATTGCTCAGAAACAGGATCCAGGACACGAAAAAAAAGAAGCCAAATTTATCCCATGTGTTTTTTGGAAACATGTAGATGAGAGATATTTTTCAGTACTGTGGTTTTGCTTTTAAACTACTTAGATAACACAGTGAATGTAAAAAGATAAACCTGAGCCTGCTAAAAGACGGTACTGTACCTAAAAGAGGCAGCTAACCACACAAACCAAAGGTCATAAGGAATAATCAGACCTCCTGTTATCAGCAAAGTTAGGTTTAACTTGGAAAATTATCAAGACTGGCTTTGGTTCAGGCAGATGAAGCATCCACCTCTTTCCATCCAGCAGAGAAAAAGCCAAAATTAACACAGAACTGAACAACTTAAACACAGATCTAAAAAGGGAGTAACCGATGCTGTGCTGTGAAACTAAAATAGTCAGAGCATATTTATATGCTCTTAAAAATAGTTCACAGTATTTCCCATTCCCTTCACATGGAACTCAGAACATCTAGATATAAAATTTGCCCTGTCTGCCACTGCCCTGCTGGTTTCTCCATAGCTGAAGAGATTAGAAAGTGCAAAGGGGGGACAGGGGAAAGAGAAAGGCAGGAAGCCTTCTCCCTCCCCCTGAACTCCATCAGTCAGTGTCTAAAGCCTGATGGCCCAATTTCAGAAGCACAAAATATCAGTTTAGCTAAACTTGGTACAAGTCGTAGGACATTCAGTGCGCTTTTCTATTTTTTGGACGGGAGGGGAGAATGGGGAAAAGGAAAAATCCAGAATTAAGAATTTCTGCAGCAAATTGAAAAATATCACAGTACTACTGATTTTAAAAAATCCATTAAACTTAGGTATTTTCAATTGTTCTTCAAAAGACAGCCTGTACTGGCAGAAGCTTTGGACTCACTCCTGCAGATAATTCTTTGCATGCAAGTAACTACTCGTCAGCCCCAGGAAACTATTTATGAATTCAGACTTTTACAGGACTGAGCCCTTCCCATGACTTTTTGGGAGTCACAAGTCAGAGCTAGTTTTGTCTTTTACATAACTATGTGTACCTCCATACCGAATACCTGCAGCATAAAAGATATTACTAGAATTCTAGAGCGGATGTTGAAAGCAATCTAGCTAAAACTGTAAGAACTGTAATTGCGTTCCACAGACACAATTTACTCTGCTAAAAAGTAAAGCTTCATGATACTGTGGCCCACTGAGTGTCTGAATTAGTTCTACACTGCAACCTGAGTGCAGGTATAACTTAAGAAATGACTCTAAAATAACATGTTTCTGGATGAGACATGTACTAAATATAACAGACTTCACCCAATGATGTTGGTACATCTGACACATTTAATCAGAAGCATAAACAATCTAGACATTGAAATACAAACTTTTTTTCCTTAAAATCAGTGTTCCATATTTTTTATTTTAAAAATTCAGGAATGTGATACACAATACAATTAGCTCCCCACCACTGCAGTGTTCACTTACATGAGATTCACTAGTTTCATGCTTTGTGGAAAAAAAAAAAAGACAGATCGCGCAGTACTTTTGAATGCTCCCAGTATTCTGGAACTGTGATCTTCAAAATAAATCCAGTCTGTGTAACCACAGACAAGGTTAAAAAATCAAGCTATATTGCAAGTTAGCAGGCTGCAGTTGCATCTAGTACAGCCAAAACAAACACACAAATTGTGGCCCTGCTGCTGTACAGCCACCACCTTGACCTGACTATATACTTAGAGTGAACTTACCATTGAGGGCTAGAGAGACCCAAGGGCCCCCGTTAACACCAGCTGGTGCTGCACGTGCACAACCTCCCGTGACAAAGAGAGGCCACGCAACCCCCCTTCTGCCCCATCACCATCACCACCATCACATTTGCATCCTGTCCTGGTAATAAAAACAATGTGGGGGAGAGCTTTTTGTCTTTTAAGCTAGCCATTGCCTGCAATGGACACAGTAATAGAAAAATATGACTTCTGGCAGAAAAAAAGATTAAATAGTTACAATGGAATTAGTGGCTACAATTCCATCTATTTAGATGCATTTACTGAGACTGTTAACCAACAGTGACAACTGTCAAGACTTAACAGTTGCTCTCTTTTTATAAAAGCAACAGGAGAGAAATAAGTCAGGCTTGTCAGTGCTACTATGGTTTGTCTTGGGTTTTTTGGTTTTGCTTTTTTTTAAATAAACTAAAGAGCAGTAGTTCTACAACGCATTAGTGATATACAGCAGGACCTAAACAATTCATACTCATAATGACTGAGACCAATTTCAAACTAGCGAGCAAAGTAATTAGTGAAAGTTTACCATAAAAAGCAAGGATACACATTTCAAAAAAAAAAAAAAGTACTTTGTTCATTTCAAAATTTACTTGGTTAATACTTTGTAGTATACTAGCAGTGGTAGTATATTTTGCAAATGTAGTCTCATACAAGTTCTCATTTAACAGTCAACTCTAGATCATATACAGGTAACAGGAGAAAGAGTTAAGATAATTCAGACAAAAAACATATATAAATACTATATTAACATATTTAAATTAGTCTATGAGACTATACAACAAGCATAAACACAGAGAAAGGTCAGTGATGCTGATGACTGTGAAGCACCAACATCCCCAAGCCAGCGTGAAGCTTAACTGACACATCCACACAGCACAGCTCTCTGTGGATGCATCTGACCAGCCAAGAGGCAATATAACTGCACGGTGCCACACTGCACCCAAGCTGCTAAACCCCGGGAGAGCAGGCTCATGCCAAGCTGCCCTGAGCACCTCCGGGCTGAGCTCCCCTGCTTTGCCAATGCTTTGGCACATAGCATTTGGCCAATGCATTGGCATACACAGAGCTAGTTTGGCTGTGTACACTGCACAGTTAATATACAACACTGGTAATCCACCCATGGATAATCGAGAGTTGACTGCAGTGCTCTGCTGAGAAGTTGAGTAAGACCACTGACACAACCTGGGCAATCCAGGTCTAATGAGCAGCAGGCTATTTTGAACTACACAGGAGCAAGTATCATATGAGACGCATATTAGAAATGCAACTAGCAAGATGTTCTGAAGGCAAAGCTACATTCCCTTCACTAAAAAAAACATTCTTTAAAAAAATCTACATTTAAATACTGTTAAAAACCTGAAAACCACAGCATTGAAGAATTTGATAAGGCCAAAACTATCCTCAGTTCCCTCTGTTGTGCCTAGGTATTGCAATATATTTGTAGAAGGAGTGAACACTAAGTAATTTAACATTTTACACTCCTTCCAGTGCCTTCCAGTAACAGGTCTCAGAGCTCTTCACACACGAGTTAAGCCTCACAACACCCCTGTGAGGTAGGTATTATCCCCATTTTAAGACAGGGAAACTGAGGCAGAGTGTTTATCTGACATGTCCAGAGTCATACAGCAAGCAATGGAAGATCTGAGTTGTTTTCCAGTTTTGAGCGTAGGAGGAGTCAATTAATTACAAGGCATTATTTCCCATATATAAGTTGAAGGTGGAGCTAAAGGGTCAGGGAGTTTACTAGAGACTGAAGTTTTAAATTCCTTGTTTATTTTATCTTCAACTCTCATCTACTCTCCACCAAATTCAGAGTCCACAGATCAGTTTCTCCTTTGTGAAGGTGTAAGGTGGCAGCACACTGTAACAGCTTCTTTAGAGCCAGTTGTCAATTAACTGAGTTAACATTTTAAACCATAGATTTAGATACTCAGTAAGTGAAATCATGTGATGCACATCTTAAAGTGCAAAAATACAGTGAATGAAATCCTACCCACCAGACTCCCTCAGAAGTCAGTGGAAAGCTTCTACAGACGTCACCGAGGCCAGGATTCCTGCCACTGCAAGTGCTTATGGATACACTGAACCACAGCAGAAGGCATCACTGAATGACTTTTTAGGGAAGCTACAGTTTATGCTTTTGAGAAGCATGAGTTACACTGTCAGTGCTTGACAGACTTGCCTCCCGACAGAGATCTTATTGACATTACTGAGATAAAAGAATTGATTAGTTAACTGAGCATCTGTTAAAACTGAAGCTCCAACTCTTCATTCACAGCACTGTGAGTCAAGGATTCTTTAAACTCCAAAAATTTTTTATGATGAGACACACAACTTGAAAATAAGGAAGAACACCAGAAAATCCAAAAAATATTAAAGTATGTGTTACTCTATCTGCCAGTCTCACGTCTTGATCAGAGCAGTATACAGCAGCTTGAACTTCCATTTTGATAGAAAAAACCTTTCACATCTGCTATTTTCATAGGCAGTTGATTTTAATTACTTATGACCTTACCATAAAGAGATGGGACAGTTTCTAACAATCACATGATGTTTTCTTTAAAATATGCTATATGATAAATTCATTAGAAAAGCCTTCACATTTTTTATTATATAGGTTTAAGAAAAATATGTGAAACTGACAAAGTGGTTTCCAGTTTTGAGTAGTTATAGCTTTAAAAATGTTCTACGAACTTTGGTTTCCTTAGGGTTTCTAAATAAACAATATATTAAAATATCTACAAATCAAATATTAAAGGAAAAAGCAGGTCCAAGAAATCTGTAACACATATTGAGTTCCTATATACTTATCCCTCAAATATCCTTTCACTGGAAAAAAAAAATTCAATCTGAAGCACAACAAAAAGTGTCTCCGCTGAAATGTTGAAACTGGTTTTCTGAAGTTGTTACAGCATGGTGCACTTTCTGTCTGTCTCAGTACAAAGTCAACACAAACACATTGTATCATGACAGTGACATTATGTTCTTTAAAACAAGCATTCTAGATTTAGCAATATGACAAGAACAAGGACTTCAGCAATTACACTACTTGGCAGAATTGCATCTCAAACGTCTGTCCCTTCCTCCTGCAATATAGCTGTTGTCAAAGTCATCGAAACTCAGGTAGCACCATTCTGGGAGTTACAGAGATGATTCAAACTGCTCATTTTGATCAGCATTTGCCTCCAGCCTAACCGAAGGTATGCTCTCTGATTTAGTCCTTCTAGTTTTGTTATGCGGAAATTCAATGACAACTTCTGAACAAGAAATACTAAGTGACGAAGATTTTTCTGTCTTCTTTCCAGTATTATCTTCTCCTGTTCCGCAACACTGCTTCAAAGCACACTGAGTTCTGCAAGGAAACTCGCATTTCCCTCTCCCTGATTCAGAGCCAACGCTGGCAAACTCAGGCTGAATGGTAGTTGCATGAATCCCTTCATCATGAAAGATCTCTTTTATGCGTTTTGCCACCATCATGTATGCGGAAGGGTCAGTACATTTTATGTGAGCAGTGCCAATGATCCTA
Organism: Apteryx rowi; assembly: GCF_003343035.1. Classification (NCBI taxonomy): domain Eukaryota; kingdom Metazoa; phylum Chordata; class Aves; order Apterygiformes; family Apterygidae; genus Apteryx; species Apteryx rowi. The sequence goes on along the minus strand of NW_020449863.1, from coordinate 586,074 downwards.
CTGCCTGCTAGTTGCCAAATGTGTAATTCATGGACTGCTTCAACCCCTTCAAGGGTACGTAATTTTGAGTTCAAAGAATGAACATCTATTTGTTTGGGAACAGTCTGCAGAAGTATAAGGGCTGACTCCCTAAGTAACGGATAAGTTGTGTAAAGGAGTATACAAACCATTATCAAACAAAGGACAGGATCTAAATATAGTAACCAGCATGGACCAGCCACCATAATGCTCTCTTGCTCAGACTGGTTAGTTTTGCCAAGTGGTTGGGATAAAGTAGCATTTTCCATGCAATGATTATTGACACATGGATTAATGCAGGGCCCGTCTCTGGGGCATGGATTCCACAAACTATAAAAGAGCAAGGCATTCACCACCACAATTACTGAACCTAAGGCATCTCCAAAAACATGCAGAAAAACTCCACGCATGTTAAGTTGCGCACTAGAGTCTTCTTCAACCTCCTCTACATCCAGAGAGTAATGACCAGCATTCCCATTAACTTGTAGGTCAGCCGTGTTGTCTTTCATATCACCTGACAAGAAAGCAGGAAAATGATTAGACACATGCTACAGTACTACACAATATTACTGCAATTCCATATAAAATAATAACCAACATACGTTTGTCATATTCCATAGAAAACTGGATAACAAGCAACTCAGCCCCTGACACTTACCAACATTTTCTCTGTCTGAGAAATATTCAGTTATCCCAATAAATGATGTAAATATTGTAGAGGGCAATTGTTTCTATATGGAGCTTAAAAATGTATAGTGGCAAAGTACAAAGATGAATGCATTTGAATTTATTTTACTGAAAGCTGGTTTCACATTTTCCAGTTGTTTAAGCATTTGATTACTTGCTGTTCATTCCTTAAAATACAGAATTACAGAGCTTATAAAAGCTGGTTAAGTAGCTAAGTAACTTATGATGTATTTGCTCCTTCTTTTAAAAAGCCAGAAGGATAATCACATTGCTAAAATCTCTCTTAAACCATGGTAATGCATTTACATTTTATATTAAAATTTACGAGGTCAGAAGTTTGAAAGCTGTATGGATACTACTTCATAGTCACTTCTCTTCAGGTTGAGGGGTTCATTTTCAAAAGACTTCTGAATTCAAGTATAAGAAAGATTTTCTGAGATGGAGCATGTAGCCAGCAGAACTGATACACTGAGCTGAGCTTTTAGGTCTAAAATACAAGACTTATCAGCAGTACTGACTACAGGACAGTACAAGTCTGAAATACAATACAATCTCTGAAGTTCTCAAAGGCCATGAACTAGTGTTCTTTATATATCAGAATACACAAGCAGATATATTTTTAGTACTCATTTTAAAATATATATATATTTTTAAGTGACATATAGGCGTTGACATCCAAAACCATGTGCCATGAACCATGTAATGCACAAACGAACATTTTAGTACACTCCTTTGTCAAAAGTGTCTTTCATACCACCGCTCCATCACATCTAACTAGTTATAGAGGAATAAATGCACACATCACTACAAAGAGGTGCTGTCAAACTTTTCAAAAAAAAAGTATTTTCCAACCTTAATAATTGAAAGTATTTTACACAATCAACCTCTAACTTTTCTTCAGAAGTTCTTCTCTGGACAGAAAACTTGCAGTGTTAAAGAAATCTAATGGGAACTGGCTACTGGCCTTAAAAACTGAAACAAGGACTTCTTACTGCAGCCAGGGTTATTCAGTTTAGAGCTTTGTAAACATTAACATGTTAGTATGACCTATAGCTTTTGCCACTCCGCTATCATGGCTGTGGTTCTGTAATCATAAAAGTGTCTGCAAGTTCCTTCTTTTATTAAGAAGGGACTGGGCTCATAACGAAGAAGGCTGAGTGGGTAAGTTCCAAGCCCAGGATTCATTATGCCGTTTCTCACACTTCTGTACTAAAGCTCCAGCTACATTTTCCATACAACTTCTAGGAGTTATAGAATATGGAAATGTCACTAGGGCCTGGAACTTTCCAGCAGAACTCAATAAATCAGAGGAAGATATCTCAGGTTACAGATTTCAGACCTCTGGACTCACAATGAGAACAAAGACAACTTCTCTGACACTCTGCAGTGCACCAAGTACTTGGATCAAAGGAGATTCGGAAAATCAGTAGACCTATCCATAAGGGGTGGATGACAGGAAGCACAGTTCCAGGAAGTTCTTGAGACTTTTTTAATGGCAACTGGTTAAAATCTGTCAATTTGAAATATGTCTGATTTGAATTTAACTATAAACTGATTACTTTATATAAAGTGTAGGCATAAAGATTACCTGCACAGTACTAGCCCCCAGGCTATCACTACATTTCCACTTCAACCTTAAGAAAACAGAGCCTACCCCCATTTGTAATTTCCAATGAAGGCATAATGCTACTGTTAATCATTTCTCTAGTCTTCACTTACACATCTTACAGCTTCTTTTAAGTCTTCAAGCACCATTACCTGTAACATTTCCATAGGTTAACTATGAATAACTCAATCCATTACATAATCATGACATGGCACAGAGGACATACAAACTTATTTGAAAATTTCACATATGACCAAAATTATGCCCTATTACATACTAAATACCCACAACAAATTATTGTTTATTGCTAGAAGGATATCCATGAGAAACTCCAGAGAAGTTAGCTGAAAACAATGTATATTTTAATCCATACTAGAATTCAATCTTTTAATAGAGAACTAGTCAAGAATTTAGCTAAAAGCACAACTCAGGTTTCACTACACAAGGACAATGCACAAGTTTAGATATCAATTAAGTTAATGGCGAAATGAATTTTATATTGCTTGAAACTAATTATTAGGATACCTACCTTGGAACTGGCACAATATTAAGAGGCTTATTATGCGGTCAAGAAAATGGTGTAATGTATTCAGAAGAACTTTCCTATCTTCTTGCAAAACCTGACTTTTCAAAAGCAACATGGAGCCAAAATACTGAAGAAGAAAAGACAGAGAGAGGAGAGATAGAGAAACTGCTAAGTTTCTCAAATATGTAATGGAACCTCTGACCACAGAAGTACCAAAACTGTAACAAAGTTCACCCTGTGCAAGTAAGCTCAATTTAATCTAAAACAATGGTCTCCTGATGTCACCCTGAACACGGGCCCTGAAACCCCTTCTGCACAGTAACAGGGATGCCATATGATTAAAGTAGGGAACTGGCAATTACATACCTTTCACTCTGCTAGTATGCAGCACTTGGCTTTGACCAAGTGATTTCAGAATAAACTATCCAGGCCTTTGGAGCCATTAAAAAATAATGAAAGTGGCTCCCTCCCACAGAGGAGACAGCTTGATCAGAATTGGGGAGATTATAAGTTTATGTATGCATGCAAGTGAGTGGGAAGCCGCATGCATTAGGGAGCTAAAGGAAAACTAATTCAAAGAAACCATGCCTGTACTTTGAAACCAGCAAGCTCCACTCAGCACCTATTATGTGACTTCTGCAGTTCTGACTTACATTTTTAAGATTTCTTCCTACTAATAAGCATATCCTGAAGAAGTACAACACTATTATGATGGAATATACTTCAATATGTATACTTCACTTCAACATGAGAAAATTTCTCAGGTAGCTAATAACCAACCCAACAGAGAGATCCGACTGTCAGGACCAAGGTGTTGAGCTGTACTCTATTTGATGTACAGCCAGTTCAGAAGGCATTAGGGCAAGGTCTTGTGACAGCTTGTGTCACTAGGCAAAAACATTTGTCATGTGCCTTCTCCACCAGCATCAACTTTTTCCAGGGCAAACTGTGTTATCCTAAGACTCCTCCGCGTGCTGCCCTGTCTACAAGACGAAGACACAACTTAAAGCGCGCTTTGCGGCGCTTGGAGAAAAGGCACAGAGATGCAACTACTGTGCGCCCCAGAGCACTGATAAGAAAACTTCTAGCCTCTTCCCCTGCAGTAAAGAGATGGTCCCCACGAAGTCTGTGCCAGGTGGCAGTGGGGTGCCCACCGCCTTCCTCGGGGAAAAGACCTCTCCTCCTTTCCTGACACCTCTCTGCTGGGATGGGAGAGGGCAGAGGTGCCGCAGAGCTTACCTAGCTTCTCCTGGCTGACTCCGTTGGAGCTGCTGCAGTTCTCCACCAAGGTGCTGGTCTCCTCCCGGTGCAGGGCAGCATCCCCGTCCCCGGGTGGCTGCTCAGGCTTGAGGCCACCGCGGGGGTGCTGCCTGCCGCTGTGCGAGTGCCCATGGGCATGGCCGTGGCCACCGACGCCATGGTGGTTGAAGAGGCAGAGCCCCAGCAGGTTGATGATGAGTCCTGCCACCCCCACACCGATGACCACCAGCGGCTGCTGGATCTCATGGGGCTCCGTGAAGCGCTCGATGGCCTCCAGCAGGATGGTGAAGCAGAGGGCAGTGAGGAAGACGGCGTTGACAAGGGCGCCCATCACCTCGGCCCGCACCCAGCCAAAGGTGTTCTTCTTGGTGGCGCGGGTGCGCTGGGCGAAGCGCACGGCCACCAGCGCCACGACCAAGGCCATGACATCGGAGAGCATGTGGAAGGAGTCGGAGAGCATGGCCAGCGACGACGTGACCCGGCTCACCACCACCTCCACCACGAAGAAGAGGAAGGTGAGCGCCAGCATGCACAGCAGCCGGGCCCGCCGGTTCTGCCACCACCGCGGCCCGCCCGGCCCCTTCGCCGCCATCCCCCCGCACATCGCGGCGGGGCAGCGGCCGTCGGCGCAGCGCGGAGCAGGCGCGCGGAGAGCCGCCCCGCCGCCGGCGGTTGGCGCGACCAACGGCTCCTGGGCGCGGCGGCGGAGCCCCGAGCGCGAGCGCGGCCCG
>NW_020449863.1:487206-580955 GCF_003343035.1 Apteryx rowi | reverse complement strand
CGCGCCCCTCAGAGCGGGCTGCGGTTGGCGGAGCCGGTCCGCCTCTCTTCTCCCCTCCCCTCCTCCCTGCCCGCTCACCGCCCCGCGGGCCCCGCCCCGCGGCGAGCGGGACTCGTGCAAAGGTGCGCTTCACACGGCGCGCGCGGGGGGCGGGGCTTGCCTGCGGGCCGCGCCGCGGGGGAGGGGCCGAGCCGAGCCGAGCCGTTCCATTGCGGAGAGCCGCGCGGGGCGGGGTGAGGGGGGCTTTGTGACGTCACGCGTGCGGGCAGCGGGGCCTTTGTGACGTCGCGCGTGGCCGTTGCGGGCAGCAACGCCCGCCCGGTGGCGGGGCCGAGGTCGGCGGGGCCGGCGGCCCCTTGGGGCTCCCCGCTCCCCGCGAGCCTCTGGCCGTGCTGAAGCCCCTCCTTTCAGCTGGGTGTTTTTTCTTTCCGCCGGGTGACAGGCACGAGAAGGAGCAGCGCCGTCCTCGCCGGTCCCGAGGCTGTAGGAAGGGCTGTGCGCGGCCGCGGCCGCTCCGTCCCTGCCTGCTCGCCGAGGAGGAAGCAGCCGGCGGTCGAGCTGCTCAAGCCCAGCACCCATCCCCAGCCCGAGCAAATCMCTGTTCCCGTTTTCCAGCTGCCGGGTGCTTCCCAGCTGTGTGTCCATCCCCACAGCTATGTCTCGCAGCCCCGTGCACTTCCCCCGGCCTCCCCTCGACACCAGAGAGCTTCTGAGCCCCACAGTCCGGGCATCGCTGAAACGTTGCGCTCACAGCAAGTACGGAAGAAAATAATACTACGCTTAGGTCTAACTCTCACAAATGCAACAGCCGCCTTTTTTTGTTTCCCCGTCACCACCGTAGAGCCAAGAGAACGAATCCATTGATCGCCTGAAGTTTTTGAGCTGCCAGTGAAAGCAAAGCAAGAGGCGAGATTGGTGGGGCGACAGGTGGGGCTGGGGTGGTGCCCGCGGGTTTGGCCCTTCGCTCCTTGCAGCCTGAGCAGTAGGGGTTTTGGTCGTGGTTTCACCTTCAGAGCCACTGAGCAGGAAGAAAGGTGGTTTTCTGGGAGGCAAGGTGATCTTCCTTGCAACTGGCTGTTAATTCGATTACTCACATAGCAACAAAGTTATTGTTATGTTGAATGCATTAAATATGTTATTCTTGTCAATCTGTGATCTTTCCTGTGCCCCCTAATACCTTATTGCACCTGGACGCCCCCCTAATCCCCCTGCCCCAGCCTGAAAATCACCAGCCAGGCACTGTCCTTACTGTGTCGTGGGCACATCTCTGTTCTGGGGTGCGGACACGTGGTTCTCCATTTCCATTAGTTGTTTCTTCCCTGTACAGAGCCCTAAACTATTGGATAAGCGTTATGAAGCTTTTTAAAACATATAACTAGGAGTAGCAAATATTAAGAAGTGGTATCTAATTACTTCTTTCATTCCTATATGTAGAATCAGTGAGCAACTAATAAAAATTTAATCAGTGTTTTGATATCATCATTCCTGAACATCCTGGATGCTCCTACTCTCTGCATGGTAAACATTTTGGTCATGCTAAAAGCTTCTGTTTCATATCCTTGAAATGGCAGCAAGTTCATCATTTCACATCTTTTCATGAATTTGTTTTTCCATTTTTAATTTGTCTGAGCAGGACTTAGGGCATGTGTGCCTCAGCCCACTGCAGTGAGCTGAGCAGCACATCAAATGGGAAGGATCCAGATGAGCTCTAGCAATGACTCCTTACTTTATCTGCCACATTCCACGGGGCCAACCAACAAGGTAGCAAGAAAGAAATTGTCCAAGGATGTTCCATGAGTGGAAAATGGAGCAAGAGGAAACAAATAGCCATAGCTATTTGTAGCTGTACAGCTACAGCTGTATGTATGACTATATGGAGGAAGTGAGAAAACTGTGATGCTCCACAAAGAAGATGTAATGAGATTGCAAAAGCCTGTTGCTCTGCTTGGAGTTTCTGAAGGGGCTATGATTCAGGGTCTATGCAAAGGTCCCTGACAGCTGGAGCTGGAAGCTAGTTTCATTTCATTAGTAAGGTGACAGGAGGTGTTGACACTTCCACAAAAAAAGAGTATCAACAAGCATAACCGAGACCTTGGAACTGGCTTCCGCTACACTCAGCGGAGTCCCAGTGAGTCCACATCTGTTTTCCATGTTGCTCTCATCTTTGCATGCTATTCCCTCCTCTTCCCTTACTCTACAGTGTCATGTTCCTTGCATTACAGACACAGCTTAGGCACTACAGTTGCTGCTGTACTGACCTATGGCCCTGAACCCCATTTTTTGTGAGACTGTTTATATGTCAAAATCTAGGTCTGCTACATTTTCAGTTGTTCAGCTGTAGGAAACCATATGGAATGCTTTAATGACCATGGTAAACACTACTGTAAGAGAGGCAGTAATTAGATTGCTATAACGTTCTTCTCATGTACCTCCCTTCCCGTATGCCATAATATCATTTAATAAGATGTTATATGTAGTCAGGAAGCTGACCATCAATTATGCTAAAATGGAACATGCCCATGTTCTCTCCTTCTCGCCCCCACAAGAAGCCATTAGTTAATAAGGAAGGATTATCAGAATTTAGGAAATATGGGTCAAAAAAACTACTACAGCTTGAACCCTTTAAAATTCCTGCAGATAGGGAGGGTTATCATTTTACAGGAATTTCAAAGAAGTGTGATGTCTCTTCTGTGCTGGACTTCAGGGATTACTGAAGCTGAGTGTTAGTTGGTTGCCCCAGTGATGTCGTTATATTTTTCCCAATAACTGGAAGTACTGGGTCCCTACCTCAGTGATATAGGATATCAATATAACAGTACGTCCTTACCAATAGAACTTAACCAACATTGAACACAAACTTCATAAAGAGTTTTGCCTGACTTATAGGAAGGGGGTTATGACCTTTTTTTGGTTTATTTCTTATGTGTAAACAATGTCCAGATCAGTCTGTAATCCCTTTAACATCTCTTCACCCCAGACCTCCTAATCCACTCAAGGATACCATACAAATACTCAATTTGTTGCCATCTTCCCTGTACGAGATGGCATGTTCTGCGCTTGTCCAGGGATAGCCTGTCTTCCTCCTCCACCAGGCTGAATACTGAAATCCTCCTGGGGCTAAAAGCCACAGGACATGGACTGTGCACTTCAGGAGAGTGGGAGGCCATGAGTCCTTCCCAGGAAGGAGGTGACAGCGTATCCTCAGGCCTTCTGCTCCCCGATGAAAAGGGCTGGGCATGCAGCGTTTTCCTAGGGGATCCTGGGGGACCCAGCCCCTCCCTGGTCTTGGTTCACTTCAAGGGCTTGGGTACCTGTGATCCCCTGTGGCAGTTGAGTGTCACTGCTGGACATGTCAGGCACAGACAGGCAGCTGGAGCAAACACGAGCTCACGTCCCTGCCTTTACCCCGGAGTCTTTCTCATAAACCAGCATGATTTACACTGCCATTCCCAGGCTTTTCTGTTGTGTTACCGTATATCAGCATCCAAGAGGAACAGGGACGGTTCCTAAATTTAGGACTGTCCACATGGCAACCTTATAAATTGTAGGACTAATAGGAAGGTGACTGATAAAGGTCACCTTTATCAAATCAAGTCTTCACCTAAGTCAAGCCATAAGGCATTGTGCTTACATGAGAACATTTTGTTCCTGCTTAAATATTTGAGAAGAATACTGTATCTTCAAAGCAGGGAGAACTCTTTTTTTTTTTTTTTTTAAGGCTTCCAGGCATTGTTTGTGACTCACCCAGTTCTTCTCTCAGTTCACCTTCCGGTCCACACATGTGAAATAAGCAGTTTTCAAATTTATTTGCTTACTGAAAATGTGTTCTGAGGGGAGAAACAACTCTGAACCTTCGTACTGCCCCAGAACTGGATGGCAGTGTAGGGAAAGGCTAGACTGAGAGCTTCATCTCGTTGCCTCTTCTGCAGAAAATGTTTTGCACTGAGTGCTCCTCAACTCCCAACAAAGTCAGCTGAGCACTGCGGGAGGAACGGGACTTTGGTTGGGAGATTCACTGTTACTTAGCATGTTTGCTGAGTAAACAAAGTCACTTCTTTTTCCTTTGAATTTCTGTGCAAACTTGTAAGTGGAGAGAGCTCAGCCACAAAGGGCAGGTCACCGCTATGTGCCTTTTCCGCTCGGAAAAGGTGAAACCCTCTCTATAAACCTGTAACGCAGTCACATATCACAGAACATACTGCCTCCTTTTAACACCTAACTTGTTCCCTTTCTCTGCAGTCATCAGACCTGTCTCTGCTTTTAACAAAGGCTTGTGGGACTCTGGCAAACATGACTCCCTCTGCCTGTTCCACTTCAAGGCTGTCAGTGTTCATTTTAGGTTGTGTTTCTTGCAGGCAACGTCTCTCTCTGTTAGCTGTCCTTACAAGGTTGCTTCAAATTAGATCCAGTCAGCAACACCACCAACAACAAAAACATTCACTGTACACTTATCTATACAAACAAGTTTATTTCTTGCAATGGAAAACAATACAAATGAAAAGTGAATATTATTATTCACATAGCTCCATGTCAAATTCACTATTATATCCTGCTTCAGGAAAGCAGCTTTATCAAGGAAAGGACTTAAACATGTGTTTGCAGTCAATTAAAAGGCCTTCTTTGAACAGGGACAGAGTTAAGCATGCTCTTAAATGCTTTCACTTGTGGTCTGTGAAGAAAGATTATTGCTGTAATTGGCATAAAGATAAGAAGTGAAGAGTGTCTTGCTCTACAAAGATATTTCTTCTTCCACCTAGTTACTGTGTCTGAGAAATTTGGGGTCTTTAGAAGTCAATAGCAGAATGCCAAAGAAGTTGAGTGTGTCAGAATATCTCATTATTTTTCTTCTGAATCTTGCAAAGCAGATGAAAAAAAATCTTCTTCTTTCTTTCCCTTCTAAAAACTTTTCTCCCTAATAGAGAAACAGTGTTTTTAGAGGATGCTTTTCTTACTTTTGATTTTGATCTTTTCTTTCGAAGTTAGCTATTTTGTTTTCTTGCCATCAATTCATTCATTTGATCAAATAGTATTTGGCAGCCTTGAACTCATCTGTAACTTCTGCCACAATTAACTGAACAACCAATCTGTAGCTGTTTTTAATGAGTATGTGTTTTTCAGTGGACTTTTGAGCATTTCCTGGCTGATTTGATTACCACTTTGTCTGCTTATGGTACAATAGGTATTTTCTTAAAATTCACAGGTAGGCAGGCAAAATTATTGCTCTAATCAGCTGTGAAGTTAACAGACTCTGTGGTTTTAGAGCTAATAATTTGTTCAATGTTTAAGTGGATCCTACGAGAAAAATCATCATCGTATTAATCATTACAAGAAAAAAAGTCAGAAAAATGTATTGTTATTCACTTTTCTACACAACCATCTCTCTGCAGGAAAGAAAAGTAATGATTCAACAGGGATGGGAAAATTCTGTAAATATTGAAGTCATAGGATGAAAAAGTGTCTTTGCAGCTGATTGGTGGGTAACATTTTGAGTATTACTGAAATAAATTATCTGTCATGTCATTTTTAATAAATCATATTGTTAAGCTCTGCCTTTTATTACCTTTAAAAAGAATGAGAGCTCTAGCTGTAACTGAAGCATTATCTAAATCAAAATATTCTTCATTAATATAATCTAAGTATTCCTTATTAATACAAATATTCTTGTTTTGAACATTTACTCACAGTCTAATATAATCACTGGCTGGTGTCCCAGAATTCTCCGCTCAACTCTTCACTGTTCTGAACCACCATGGCACAAGTGAGCACCTCATATATGCTCTGAAGATATGTTTTAAAAGAGATTCTCTTGGACCTGCAGCCAATGTGGTCAAACTTGGGTGGTTACACTTTCAAGCCACCTGCCACTTTCAGGTTCAGGACCCCAAGGTGCCGAGCACCCCAGATTCCTCTGAGACAACTGGCAAGTGCATATGCCCAGCACCAGAAACGATATCACACTTCTAGGTGGTGGCCTGTGGATGAATGTGTCTAACCAAAGTGTCCATTTCTGAAAATTTTACTCTAGGGCCCTATCTGCTCTGACTTGGGGATCACACTGGTCTTTTTGTAGGCACAAGGCTCTCTCCCCATCTCTACCGCTGTTGTAGGGAGACAAAGTGGGAGTAGAAGGAAGAAGCCAGTCCATCACTTCCAGTAGTACTTCAGCATTTCTACGCTAGCATCTGTAAGGACCTACTTCTGCGGACACCACCAGTGTCAGCAGCATGATTGAAGCCAGGTAGCTTTGAACCCCGATGTTTGTTTCCTGCTGTCCTGGGAATAGCAACCTTCAGGTTGCAAATCCCTGCAGTGCCACTTCCAGTTACTGCCCACTCCACATACCTACAACATCTGGCCCTGTCAGAGAACATACATAGTATGGCATCAGAGTTGGTTATTTGAGGGCAGGGGTTTCCATTGTCACTGGAGGGTGCTAAATTTCATTGGGGTAGGATTGCTAAAGAACTCCTGCAGGAAGAATGACACTCAAGTCCTACAAAGGTAAGTCCCTAGAAGTGCTTGCATGAACAGCTAATGTTGTAGGGAAATCATGTGCATGTTCTGACATTTGAAAAGTCTTTCAGTTCAAAACTAGTTCAACAAATGCAGCTTTGAATTGTGTGAGACAAACACCTCCGTGTAATGCTGCCAAAGAAGAAATGCCCTATGATGGCACATTTTGCCCTGATAAATGGGGTCACACTGGTACACCACCATGCCTCCTGGGAGCCCAGTGACATCAAGGGCATGCCACGCAAAGACTTGATTTCAATCCCAGGGATTGGACTAGCTATGAGAATGCAGTACAAGAACAGTATTGCCACTAGTCAATATAGGAACTTAGTACAAGAACAGTATTGGCTCACAAGAGGAAAATCCCCAGGCAAATTAGGACGGAAGCTGTCACGCTGGCGGTGCCTATACCAAGCCTACTGAGTGGTTCCTGTAAGTGCCAAGAGTGCAGGATATGGCACATCCTACCATCGCRGCTCTGCGTACCCGGCTGCCTGCCTGCAGTGTGCCAGCTTGAGCCTGGTGGCACAGGAGTTGCAGGGCACGCTCAGGCATGGGGACCCCTGCAAAACACATGTTCACAGGCTCCCTTTCTGACCCAGCACCAACAGGTCTGGTCTTGAAGGCGGCCTCAGGCTCATCCTCAGCAGGCTCCCCAGGTATACCTGGTGTTTCCAGCTGGCTCACCTACCCACACAGCTCTGCTACTCTTGCTGCCACAGCACACGTCATGCAAGAACTGTATCCAGCTGTCTTGGTGCTGCAAAGTCTGTTTGGGGGCTGAGCTCTAGCCTGCTCATCATTTTACCATTGATATATTACAGATATGAGTTGTATCAGCTTCAGAAGGACAAATTTTCCAGTCTTACACAAATGGATATGTCTGTAGAAAGGAAAACACCGTTTTATTTGCTGTTTGAAGTGTTTTCATTATAAATCTCCCCCCAAGTTTAGGTCTATAGGAGCTGTTGATTAGCTGTTCGTCAGACATTAGCCAAGCTCATGACAAAGATTGTCCTTACTAAACTGCACATTTTCAGAGAGAGGCCATTCCAGCAAATGGTGTCATATGATCAGTGCCATCTATTAAAAGCAAGTCTGCAGTCACTATAAACACCTTCTTCAGATAACCACTTTGGGAAGTGTTTGCACAAAAGCTTTGCCCAGAGCCAAAATAACACTATTCCAGCCCTGATCATTTAAAAGTGGCTCCCCCAGAACTGATGCTGTTGTTTGGAGCATGCTGCAGTTCTGACTGAGACCTCCTGGACACTGCTGCTCTCCTCAGGAGCTAAATGTGGCCTTCACATAAGGATGGAGACACAAAGGTGTACCTCTGCTACGTCTCATCACCTCTTTTTCATTCAAGGGTCATATGTTTCTGATGTTTGTCAAATCATACCCCAAAACAGTGAGTCAACATGTTGACTTTTCATTCTGTAACTAAATCTGTTATCATAACTGCCTTCCATGGAGGCCATTTTGTGGTCAGCTTAAGCCAGTCCTGCCAAAAAACAGCTGCTGCCAAGAGAGGCAGTTGCCTTTCCCCATCACAAATCACATTCCTTCTCCCAACCAGGCCTCAAATCTAGCAATTATGCAACCATGAGGGGTGTCAGATCTGCTTGCTAGTGCAACCAAAACCAAATCCTTCTTCTTCAGTGTTAGTTTTCAGCTAAATCAGCAAGTTAATCCTATTTACCCAGGGCTGCTGGATTGCTGGAGCTGACACACAGGACCATGTGATTAGGGTAGGGAAGAGTGTGGGGCCATGTATTGGCAAGAGCCCATGGTTGCATGAAACCACAACCTCAGCTGGACAATAAGGGAGGGACTGATGCCTGGGAAGCAGTAGCTGACACACAAACATCTTCAGATCATGAGGCTCCCTTTAGAGCTAGCAGAGATCTAATCAGCTTTGCCAGAGGAGTCTGCAGTGTGATTTATCTCCTTCCACAGTTGTATACACTTGATCAGATGAATCCCATCCTTGGAGTGCCCATTTCTGTCCACTGATTATAAAGAAAGCCTGGTGTGAGTAGCTCAGATATGAAGTCACAGGCTAATTAGGTGTCTCCTGCCCCCAAGTGTTAGTTCTGCCCATTATAAGATAAGTTATTTTTTAATTATTTATTTGTATCATTAAAGCAGATGAGTTCAGTGACTTTAATGCCACAAATAAAATAATGTCAGAAACAAGAGTAGTATACAGTGACCCTTCCTGCTAATAGTAATGCTCTTACCATTATACCAGAGATGCGATTTTTCAAAGCTGTGTCTCCAAGCCAAAATCACATGCATAGAGGAAATGTTTTGATTTAAATTACTGGGCATCCAGTTGTTCCCTCAGAAGCAAACAGGAGCTGGTGTCTGCTTTTGGAAAGCAGGTCATTTATGTAGACAATTAAGGGTGGAGGACACTCACTTTAGGCATGAGTTTTCAAAAAAACTTGATCCAAATCTCTTATAAGCTAATTCTGTACTGTTCATCAAGAATAACTATTCACATAGCAAAACGGTGACTAGAAACATTGCTTCTTGAGAGCTTTACTTGTGTTGGCCTGCTTTATATCTACCCAGATTTTCCTGTCTTAACGTTTGGAAAAACAAAGTTCACAGCAGCCTGGGTTGATTAAATGAGGTGCCACAGTATCTGCAGAGCCAATAGAGGGAACCCATTTCTGCCACTGCTGAGATGACAAAGCAATTATTACATACAGCAGTTACCGTGGCTGTCCTGGGAAGGACTCGTCCATCAAGTTTCCAGGTAATCTGTTTGTGAAATACGTGCTCCATCTCCTTATTGACTAACAATGTATATTATCTGGTTAGTTAATAGGTGGGGATAAAGGTCTTTTTCCTGCCTTATGTCAAGCTCTTGTGTAAAAAGCTGCAGTTAAACTGTGTATAACCTTAGGAGCATGAACAGTGCCAACTAAAGTTCGAGGAATATGCTTATTCAGTTTTTATTAGCCACATGTAATAGACACGTTTTGTGCCTTTGCCAATTAGATAAGCCAAAGCCTATCTCTTTAATTTCCTTAAAATTTACCTTTAGGAAGATATTCTCCTTGTAAACAAGGACTACATAAAAAAGCAGAATTTGTGCTTAGTTGACGAGCAGCATACCAAGGTTGTTAATGTATATTTTATATCACTAATTCATTACTGCCTAAACAGCCAGAAATCAATGCATTAGTAGATCTTTGTCAAGCTGGTCTTCAGAGCTTCTATGCTTGTTTAAAATAACAGTCAACGCCTTTAGGTCTAAATGGGACCAATGTTTCCCATGTGTTAGCTGGGATGCCTGGAGGTTTTGGGYGTAGCCCATAAGCAGCAGCAGTACGAGTGCAGGGGCTCCTGCTGGCGACTGGGCCACTGACTCTGCTCTTTACTGGGGTGACAGCAGATACCGCAGTGTCCTCCCGGCCTTTTTAGGCCGTCGCTCACCTGCTGCATCCGTGTCACACAGCCTTGTTGGGCCACTTGGGGGGATAGCGCAGGCGGCACAGGACCGTATCAGCAGGCATCCCTCTCTGGCAGCCGAAACCCAGCAGCTGGCATGGCACTTATCCAGCCACGGGTAAAAAAGTGAGCGAGGGTCACGTTCAGCCTCCGGACAGCCTCCGCGGGCCTGGGGAGGGGGCTACGAGCAGTGCCGGGGCTTGTGCTGCTCTGGGAAGCGCCCGCACGGGCTGGCTGCCAGCGGCTGCAGCCTCCGACCCTCCCCGCGGCGGGCAGAGCGCAGCCGCCCGCGGCGGGCAAAGCTCAGCGAAGGTACCCTGGCTGACGTGCCCCCATTTAACCCCAAACTCAGAGGCAGCCCAGCTTCGCGTTTCCGTATGAACTGCTCCACCCAGCTAGGAAACCCGGCACGGATCCGTCCCACTGGGCCTCTGGGACAGCGCGCACGCCGCGTGCTCACTCGCGCGCGGCACCTTATCTGGGATAGACGTGCCCCACAGAGGGCAGCCGTCGCCTCCAGCGTCTGCTCGCAAGGCGCCGCCTGCGCAGCCCGTGGGTGTGCCGGCCTGCCGTGATCCGCGACGGCCGCACGCGGCCTGCTGCAGCCACCGAGGTGGCACTGCAGCTAATAATTAAGCCTGATTTTTTTTATTTTTATTTTTTTTTACTGCTAGAGAAATGCTTCCGTAGCAAAGCACTGAGGAGAATACAACGCTCCTTTCTATCAAAAGATTGTTCAGATACCCAAGGTAAATACTGGCCGGCATTTAGCATTGCTAATTTCTGAGCTGCTATCTACTTCCCTGGACAATTTCAGTGAGATCAGTCACTTCTTCACCCCTCTTAAAAATTCACCAGGCTGTTGCTTTTAAAGTGAAAAGGGGAAGTAGCTGCATTTCCAAGATGGCTTGGAACGAATCTGAGTTTGGGAAATTTCCAGTGACCACAACTGCAGCATAAAATGTACACAGGCATCTGTTGCGCACAAACTGGRCAATTACAAACGTGATCATCTTCCCTCTATCTGAATGTCTTTTAGAGGCATCAGTTTTGTGCACATACACAGACACATGCACACTGCAGATACAATTCAGTAGGAAAGTTAAGAGCAGGACTGCTGATTTCTGAAGTCCTGGGAACACCCTGTTGGCTGCCTGGTGGTGGAGAGAGTGTTGTGTAACTAGTATAGTGGTCAAACTCAGCAAACTATCCTGGGGTTTATTTGTTCCAGAGAAAAAGCAAGTGTGACTGAAAAATACAAAAGAGATGAAGCAAACAGGCAAAAATGGAGCAAAGATAGCAAGAAAAAAAAATCAAAACCAAATAACAGGCAGTTAGTTATTTCTACTAAATCCAAGGTTCCTGGCTCCTTCTGACAGACTCACTTGATTGCTGGGACAGTGGGGGCTTTTTCTACAAGTTTCTCTTTAGCTGAAATTGCTTATTACTAAGATGCATATTATTTGTGTTAGCCATAAGGGTAACACTTCATGAAAACATTCTTTTTCAGGAAGTAATAAAATATTTGCTCAGTTTAAAGTCTGTCCTCAAGTGTTTTTGCTGGATGGGTGTTACACTTATGTGACCTTATTCCATTGAATCATCCCTGAGTAAAGTAGAAATGAGGGATGGTGAGGGAAGAGGTTTGGAAACAAACACCCTAAATCAAAAAGCCAGGACTTTGTATGCAACCCAAGCCACATTAAAGTCAATGATTCCCACAGGACCAGGATTCCTCCCGCATTTACAATTCAAGGACAGAGCCTTATAAGCTCACCCCAGCTTTGCATACTGCAGCAACTTTCTTTGCTTGTTTGCAAACCTCTCAGTTCATCGGTGTCTGACGTACAGCAGATGCCTCTCAGAGCTGCTGAGCACCCACACTATCATCCTACTGATGTCACCCAGGCCTGAAACTTAGCAGACTCATCAGCTGGGGGATGGGAAAAATGCTCAGCATTTATCTAGAGCAAGCTGATAACTTTTAGTTGGATATATTGTGCCAAAAAGGACAGGTTTCTCTGGGAATCCTCTGTCCTTCACAGATGCTTTAAGGGAGGTGGAAGCAAAACTTACAGATAATCTCAAGGCCAAGTTCTTGAGTTATTGCTCAAAGGTTCATCATTCATAGCATTGAAATAACCTTAAAACCTGACTCAGAGATTCTCACATCAAAGACTCCGGCCTAAACTAGGAAATACCTTTTTGAAAACTAGCCAGCAGTGATGGAAAGGCTTCAGGAGGTGGAGAAGCCGCCTCATTCCCCAGTATGTTAGCCCTGCGGTCTGGTGCTCCCCGCCTACTAGTGTGTTCTGGCAAGAGCACCACAATGCAGTCACTCAGCTCCAGATATTGGGAATGTTTCAGTAGTGGGCTAGGTAAATAAAACATTAACAAAGATCCATGCTAAAGAAAAACCCTGAAGTAATATGCTGCAAAGAGATGGCCCTAAAATACCAGCTGAAGAGGTAGGTGGAGTTTTTGTTATGATTTGTGGCCTTAATCTTGCAAAAATTTTTCCCCAAAACTCATAGAGGCAGAATGGATTGGGTCCTAAATGGGAATCCTGCTTTATGCCATGCACCTTGCAAAAGCAATTACATGGAAATCCCTTGCTTCCAACAGTGATGAATTAGGGTTCRTGTTTCTACTGACCAAGACAAGTGACAATGAAACCCCAAGTAGCTGTAAGTAAATTACTCTTGTTTAGAAAAACATTCTGACTCCTACACCAAAGCAGGACTAACTCAGACAAAATTGAAAAGGGGAAAGGGTGTTGTGAGACTGGGTTGCCCTTTGTGTACACTGTAGGAAACTGTTTTTAATGTGTTTTAGCTCTTCACTCTAAATCCATCCCAAGTCACTGTGGGATATTAGATATCATCTGGTACCTCTTTAATCGTCTGTATAAAATTATCTAAAATTATCCTTCCTCTTTTCTGCAGAAGTAAGCACTTCCTAAAACAAATAAACAAGTGTGACACTAATCCGAGAAACCTCAGTGAGAAAACAGCACCGGCTGCATAGGGAGCCAGTCTCGCCCTGCCAATTCAGAAAGAATTTCCTCTCCTGTGAAGGGAGGGAGCCAGGTGACTGGGCTGTCAGTCTGCACTTAGACTGGTATTAAATTAATTAAGAAAATCAGAGGGCTAGGTGTTGCCACAGAAAGAAGATTTCCAGCTTACCTAGTGCCCTGCATTGATAACTTATGAATGACCCAATAGCTGTGCAAAGCAGCAGCACAGCTAGTGCTGTGCATGGGGTGGTTTCTACGAGCTACACACTTAAAACAAAACAGAAACCTTCTGGCCGGGTAATGCAAGCCCCAAATATGAATTTCCTTAGAAAAATTCCCAGGTTGAAAAACGTCTAGTGTTCTTCTCATGTATTTATTATGGTAGTCTCAAGGGCAACAAAGGACCTCACCAGTAGCCAGGGTCTTGAAGCAGTTAGGGACATGCAGTGCTGACAYGGGATGGCTGTTCCATTGCTCAGTGCTCCTGAGGTTGAAACACAACAGAGTGATTTACAGCACGATAAGGAGTTCATCTGGCACCAAAGAAGAGAGCAGCTTCCAGTCTTCCAGGGCCGAGTCTCCAGGGAGAATGAACCTATAAATGGGGGAAGAGACTAATTGTTTTGTGTTTGGTTAATAAAAAGAAGAGCAGAAGACAATTCTGTGTTTGTTTATGATGAAAGCTGTTGTCCTCACCACTGCACAGATTTGATTTTATGCAGCGGTTTTCTTGTTGATGCTTCTGATTTTCTGTAAGGGAACAATGGGTGATTTCACTACAGGATTGCTAAAAATATTTGTACACAGCCTGGTACTGTGGGATGCTGGATCAGGACTAAAGCTCATATAGCTTCTATGGTAATATATGTTCACATGATAATAGCAGCAATAATAAATCCATGCAAAACATGTATTTTTTCCCCCAACTTTGTACCAATGACAACTTTGTTATATACAGTATATCCTTTACAACATGTCCACTAGTAACTCCAAAGCTATGAATAGTTAAATAGCAGCATTCAGCATCTACATAGCTTTTTTCTTGACAGATTTCAAAGAACTTCACCTTGGTATACAGATTTCTTCAATCCCACTTTATAAAGATGAAAATTTTTCAAGAAAGTTGACTGTTTGCCCGGGCTGAAGCTGTGGAGAAACAGCTTGGTAAGGGGTGCAGAGGCAGGACCTGGAGCCAGTTTGGCCTGGAGCAGGCCTTCAGAGACAGCTCCCATTTCTGATGGGGAGTTTTGCATGCGACAGAGGCAATGCAAATATGGCCTGTCACTTGCAAACACTGCAAATCACTGCAATGATGTCAAGCTTAGAAATGCCCTCATAGGAAGCGCTATTTCACTTCCAGAAAGTGGCCTTTAAAGCTGAAATCTAACCTATAAAAATTCACGAGGGTAAAAAGAACGAAGTGACCATTAGAATATCTGGTCAATTTGAGCCAGGCTCTAGGATTTTATATAAGAAGTTACTGCAGGACCAGATTGGAAAACAGGCCTGACAGTTACTGCCTGGCACAAACCCAGGGCTGAGTTCCCRGGCGGGCTTTGCCGTGCTGTTGAGCTCATCCCCCAGAGCACAAGCACATGCAGAGGACCAGGACTCCAAGGCCGTCATTAACTCACCACTTCTTGCCAACACCTAACTGTCCAGTTTGCCCCCACTGCCATGCCAGCAGCGAGTGCAAATTAGCAGCAGTGTTACAAGACTAGTCTGCCTTGGAGTCTCTTAACCAGAAAGTGAGACTGCAAAACGAACATGGAAAGAAATTAAAACCACATGCAAGTGAAGGCTCTAGTCGTACACACTCTAACTCCAATCCAGGCCTCTGAAACCAGGTTTCCAGTGCTCTGCTCAGGGAAATTCCCTGAATTTAGGCAATGCAGGATCCAGTTACTTGGATTATTATTACTTACATTACTTACATTATTACTTACAATGCAGTCCATTACTTAAGACCAGTAACTAGAAAATACAGTTTCATGCTCTTTCCCCTTTTGATAACAAATGGATCCCCACTGAATACGGCTTTGCACAGAGGCGATGTTCCCCTGCAGCCTCCAGTTTCGTCCCTCYGTCTCTCCGTCCCTCAGGTACTCAGACAGGAATTTGGCTTTGAAGAAGAGTGGCAAAATTAGAGCAGGGAACTTTACTCACTGAATCTCTCACAGACTTTTAGTGACATATTCTTGGTTGCTCACCTGGGCTTGTCACACTGCTGATCTGTGCCAGTCACATTGGTGAAGCTGGCTGAATCACAGTTGGTGAAAAATGACCTTAAGCATGATGAGAACAAGGTCCCGGTGCCGGCCTTACAGGCAGACAGATCTCCTTGAGGGCATCATCCAGCAGCAGTTCTCTGACCACACTTGTCCCTCTGGAAATTGACACAATGGTGACATGGGATTCCTAGTTTTCAGTTCATCTGGGGAGAAAATTTTTGCATCTGCCCTAAGGGTAAGTCTGTAATAATTCTTCTAAAATAWATTATTTTTCCAATCAACTGAATACTTCCTTGATGCTATGATTTTCTTTAATGCTARTGCTTCCTCCTGCTTTTAGTTRTGACCACAAAGTACTTATAATCCAGTGCAAGCTAATTACCTGGATCACTGCCATGTGAGGTATTTGCTTCACCTCCCAGGAAATCATTATCTGTCATGATCTGCCATTTGCCCTGATGGCTTTGTTTATGTTATGGTCCGAGTCTCAGAAAGTCCATATTATCTTTCCCTAGTGGCATCTAAAGATTGATTAGTAGTAGTCAGAAAGGACTTCAAATGGTAWTTAGCACTCAAGTTGGTCACTGACTTTAACACTTTTATTTTGTCAGGCAGCATTTTCTGAACTTCCTGGATGACCTAGTCATCTAGCTCTGGGGACGCTGGAGTGCATCCTGATGGTCCATGAAGAGCTGAGAGGTCAGATAATACTGCTTCTCTTTGCAATTGGATGATGAAACACATTATGGGCAGAAAAAAATGCATTCACTGTTCCCTAATGCTACATATAACTCCAGAGAGGTCTGTGACGTCCATGCTTGCCAGCGGGCTATTGATGGGACTTCTTGTCAAGGCAAGTCTGATTCGGTAGAAGCTAAGATTGAGAGCTCTACCTAAAATGGCTTGTCTTCACTTCTGGTGAGGAAGATGGATGGTTTGTTCCTGCTGTGTCTTTGGCAATGCTCTTAGTCCAYGAGTAGCTAACAAGTGTAAGTATTTACAAACATCTAAAGCTAATTAAGTTGAAGTCCAGCCAAGTGTTTGAAAGAAACCGTGTCATTGACTTCACTGGGCTTCTGTTGTGTCCTTGGGACCTGGACTGACACACAAACATATGCAGCAATTAGTGTTACATGTAAACTTGTTTCTACTGACTTTACAAGAGCAAGACCTGCTAAAAGAGCTGAAAAAGTAAAAAAATATTTAGTAGCTATCTCTGCAAATAAAAATGTTTTTCAGACTAGTATAAATAATGGAAAAAAAATTCAAACACCTATTTAAATGCCATCACATTTTTCATAAATCTGTATGTTGTATTAATTTTACCACAAAAAAATTACATATGAAAGTTGATARTGGAAACAGCATTATTTGTTATTTATTATTCACTGCATGTCATGTTCTAGTCAGAGTTTCAGTTGCCCAGGGAAGTAGACATAATGCATTGAGACCAATAATACTTACTATTTTAATTCACAGTAAAGAAGAGTGCAATAATAAATGGATCCATTAATCACCTCTGCTCAAACCAGATAACCTAGCAGCAAGCATCTTCCATCAGCGTTTGCATTCAATTCTCACTGCTGTCCCAAAGCTGAGTTTTGATAACCAATGAAAAAAGAAAATTAATTAGCCAGAAGTTTTCATAAATACATTAAGTTATGTTTTCTTGCCTTTAAAGAACCTATATTAAAAAATAAGACTATTTGTAGCTGACTAATTCCAGGTATCTCTGTGGCCTTTCTTTTCTGCCTATATTGTAAAACTCTCTGACTCATGTCACTGGCAGCAGTTTGACTTATGCACTTTCATTTTGACAGTGCAAAAATGCATATTGTGTAAGCCATTAAACATCCGCTGCTTACTGAATGCGACAGCCCCAAATCTCAGACCTAATAACCCAGTGTGGGTGGAGTCTGAAAGCTCAGATCCAAATGGCATGAGTCCATTTTGCAGAACGCAGAGGATTTTTCCAATAAAACTTTATCCTTTTGTGGCAGCTGACCCTCAGAAGCATACTTTGCCTTCAGAAATGTACATCAGATAAAGGCAGCGTTGCCACTAGTATAGTAACTTCTTAGCATTGCTGATTTGACTAAAAACAAGATTAAATGGAAAAGCAGTATAATGTATATATGTGTATATATGTGTATATATAAAGCAGTATATATGTGGTGTTACACTATCAGTCTGTAGGGCTTTGTAATGTTGTAAAGATTAATATTTAACTTTTCGCTAGCTTTTAAAGTAAATATATAAATAAAACTCACTTTTAATACCCAATGAGGATTATACCGTATGCAGCCTTAATTAGGGCAAAGTCTTCCATGGTGCAGAAATGCCTATTAAGGAGGCTCCCAGGGCAGGCTTCGGCTTCCATGCCCAATATACCAGATTTATAGCTGCTAGGATTTCTCCAGCTTCGCACGAGTTACACAAGGGAAGAATGAGGACAAGGACATGGCCCAAAGGCTGTCATTGCACCATTACTACATCCAACCGTATTTTGGACCACAAATGCTAGAGGCATTTCTTACTGGGGACTGCACTTTTATCAGCACAGCAAGAAGTACCCCACAGGCACTAGCGCAATGAGCAGCATCAGTAAGGGGCAATCTCTCTTTGCAGATGAAGACAACAAGGATAATAGCAGGGAGTTTCTGCACTGCCTCTTGTACCTGTGGGAAACTGCAGGAGATTGATTCCTGCAGTGAGTGCCTGTGAACCAGCTTGTGCCATTATTAGGACCACCTCTTTAAAAGATCGTTTCCTCCTGGGTTACTCGCCAAGAGTTAAGGCAAAAATGTGAATCTCCCTGTGGTAAAGTATTTTATAATCAGGTGTCCCAGAGGGATTTTTTTGTCCACCTGTTCAGTGATATAGTACAGATTAAATGRCCTATCGATATTTATCTTTAGAAAGAAGGCTAAAGGCCCTCTATATTTAAGCCTGATTTCCTTTAAACATTTGATCTGCCCAGCTAGCTGGCACCTTCACACCATTTAGGCACTGCGGTCACATGGAATAGCCTGGTCAACATGACAGTTGAGCAGACTAATCATTAAGTAAATTACTTTAAATTCCATTCCCTAGTACATGCACAACTGTCCAAAGTTGGAGGCTGTAGTTTTACGCATATAGGTTATTTTCGCCCAGTTCAGTTCATGCACTGCACATACATGAGGGGAAGCGGGGAGCTAAGGATAAGGAGCGGGATGCATCCCCACCACTGCCACCAAAATTCTGCCTGAAATGCAGAGGACCTGGACAGGATCCTCTGAGCACCTCCCCATGACCAGCTCACTACAGACGGGAACCCGAAGCACAGGACAGGGTCTGGACCAACGTGTCACGCAAGGCGGCTGAAGATCAGAGATCCACTCCACATTTTTCAAAGATGATATAGGTTCCCCCCAGTCTATCCTAGAGATAAACTGTGTTCTGAGCACATAAAACTTCTGTGCCTTCAGAGGTGACTTCTATATGTCATTTGTGTACCCACAGCTCTACACATTATTAAAATACCTGATATCAATACTAAATGTAAATGAATTTATCTGCACAACATCCAGTAGTGTAAACCATTCTTGTCATCCTGTGTATCATGTGAGAGAAAGACTTAGCTGTACCATAATACATATGCAGAAATTTACCCTTACTTTTAAGAGATGAGTATACCCATCAACATGAAGGCAATGTTTTGCAAGCACTCTACAAGCATTCACTACCTCCATAAA
Source organism: Apteryx rowi (assembly GCF_003343035.1). Lineage (NCBI taxonomy): Eukaryota > Metazoa > Chordata > Aves > Apterygiformes > Apterygidae > Apteryx > Apteryx rowi. The sequence continues at coordinate 561,993 of NW_020449863.1, read as the reverse complement.
TAAAATGTTTTGCTTTCCTGAATATCTTTGAAAATTACATCCTGAACATGATTCCAGTGCTACACACAAGTTTTAAGAAAATCAATGTATGCATTTGTAGGAAAATGTGAATTTCAGGATTTCAAAGCCAAAATCCTGAGACATAATGAAGGCCATCTCCAGGATGCCTTCCCCTGCATTTGATATATACTGGTAGGAAATTCTTAGTCCAGGAAAAAACCTCCAGAAAATTGCCTTTATTATATTAGAGTAACAATACTTCAAGAGGACCTCGTGGATAATGTAGCTCAAATAGTTCAATGCTACAGCTGTAACTTAAGCAGTTCTCATTTATTACAGTCATTACGATTGATTTAGTTTGTACTCTCCCTAGCAATTCTTATTAAGAATAACATAATTGTTAACTAAGATTTTGATTAAACTGTTTTTATAAAACAAACTGAAGATGCAAAATAGTAGATCAGAGATAATCACAAGTAATTGCACAGGTGAGTAAAAAAACACCTGTAACATGAAAAGCAGCAAATCTTGCAGCAACACAGTTATGCTTTTCTGGAGCAAGACAGGTAAAAGTATATTTCAATCAGATCTTAAATTTTGTATTCATCAATGTATCAATAAACTACAGGAGATCCACAATTACAGAGCAACAGTGCCATCTTGAGATCACCAGAGAATTAAAGGAAGAGGAAAACTGCGAGTACTGATCTGAAGGTATACTACTTTTAACTGCAGAAATTATTTGCATCTGCATGTTCCAAGAGGAAAAAACAAAACAAAACAAAACAAAATGGAAGAAGCCATTTTCTTAGTCTGGTCTTGTTAAAAGCAAAACACTTACGAACAGCTACCATTTCAAAATATTGTCTTTCTTGAAGCATTAATTACTAATTTATTTTCTTGGTTGCTTGATTTCCTCCTTTGATTAAATGGTACCTGCATTTTGGGGGGTAACAAGGTATACAACAAAATATTTGCACCCTGTGTATGTTTTCAGGATAGAATACTATCATATATTCTACCTCTTGCTGTTTTATGGGCTATACAGCAAAGATCTAAATGAAGCTGCATTGCAGATCTTAAGAAAATTTTCCCTCTACAAAGGGGTTGAGGCACAGAACTGAAAAATCTGAATATACAAACATGGCGAGAAAGCAGGTCAGTGAGAAAACTGCAGCAATCCATACGGCACAGCTACTTTGGCTATGTACAGCTAACAGGCACTTCCCACCTCACCCACCGCGGGGTAAAGACCACTAGAGTAGCAACAGACCAGCAAACAAAATGGGAGCACTCTGATGCTTTTAAGCAGAGGCTGTCGTGAAAACAGTAACCACTATTCAAGCAAATATGATAGCTTTACTGGATGCTCATTAAGAATCTACTATAGTAGAACTCATATTTGGTGATACAAGTACTTGTCTATCGTAAAATAAGGCAACAGCAAATTTATATTTCAAGTGAGATTCTCTTTCCCAGAGAGAAAACATCTAGAATACCTTCTTATCTAACATGCATGGCCCAACAAGGAAACAAATGTTTTGAAAACTAGCTGTTTTCTATGAACGTATGTTTCACGGCTTTTCAACCCATAGCTAAGAAATCATTATAGATGATACATGCCAGAAATCCTAGTACCAAAAGCTAACTCATGAGCCTGAGTCAGTTTGTGAAGATGACACCACCATAAGCTATTCATCTCTGGTGGGGAACTGTGAAGGGAAGAATGGAGATACATCATAGGCGTCAAGAAAAGGATTTGCTGTTTAAAGCACAATTGCCCCTCTCCCCAAAACAGATGCTAATACCCAGGATGGTGTCCCACCCAAGACAGCAGCCTCAGGGATCAGTTTACAGCACAGAGTTTCAAGACAAACTGACACTGACGATTTACTTTGAATGCTGTGCCCTGAACCAGGCCTTTCAGGAGCTGACGGCTGAGCCAGGCAGCAGGAGCGATAAACTTGTCAGTTATGCTAAGCTGACCCATCCCACTCGTTAGCTGAAGCCATTAAACCAGAAAGGGACCTGCTTTGACAGGGCACCTAGCTAGTAGAAAGAGGTAACACAAAATCTCTTTTTACTCTTTTGACAGTTAAAAAGCAGTTACAAGAACACACAGAAAAAACCTACTACTTTTCCCACACCAAATGCACAAAGTATCAATACTTCTTTTATCAAGAATTGTACATTATGATTAGCAACAATTTAACCTACAGATCATGAATCTCTGTACATTTTTCATCAGAAAGTTTTCCTCACCAGATAGAGAACAACCTATTTTTACCATACATGATATTTACTTTTTCAGAAAAGTAATGCACGGTGAACAGGAAGAGGACCAAAATATTTTTTTCTTTAATAATACAATTCAGCCTGTTTGATTTGGTATCAAAACTATTTTCATAAAATAAGCTTTTATATAATCTTATGAACTACCTGTCATAGACTAAAAGAGTTTATACAAATTCTATTAAAAGATATTTTCAGTGGGTTCCAGATTATAAGAGGGAGGCACAAATATGTTCCTATTCATTTAATCAACTCTAAAAAGTTAAATACTGTAYATCTATGTTACAATTTCAGCGCATGCCCAAGATTTGTCTGCTCTTTAACTGATAGTTTTTTTCCAGTTCACACAGTGCTTGAGCACGTAGATTCACAGCATATAGACGTTTTTTGAGATCACGGCATTTCCCTTTTGAAAAAGGATAGTTTTCCAAATTAACAGGATACACAGCATTCTCTTCGCTTCCATCAAAGTGGACTTTTTTCTTGTTTGTAGAAAAGGGGAGCAGAACCACATTATCTTAAGAGAGAGCAATAAAAAAAAAAGCACTAAATTAGCATATCCCTCAGCATTTATTGCTTTAGTTATGTTCTTTAACCCTGCCACCCAATTTGCTAACTACATATGGATTAAATCTATTAATGTATAGTGGGGTTTCTTTTCCATTTTTTGGAGGAAAAAAAATGAAAATAAGACTTTAAAATGATTGTGTTAAAAGGGTACATGCCACTACTTTTTAGGGTATCCCTCATCTTATAGAAGGCTTTCAGAAAAGCTTTAGCTGAATTTTAAAGACTTTTACTTAAGGAARTAATAGTAGAAATAATGAGACAAGCCATAAATTTTATTCTTTGGAAGAAATTCCATGTGAAATAGTAACATAATCCAAAAGCAAAAGGAAGTAAAGGAGGCTCCCAGCTACTGAAAAAAAATGTTACCACCCTTTTTTAACATGGGGCTAGAGTTGGCCTGCCCCTGCTAAGTCAAGTGGGTAGAGCTAGGCTCTGACTAGATGAATGAGTTTAGATGCATTAATAACTAACAAGCTATTTTCACAGCAGCCTCACAGTTACACTTCAGGCATATACAGCTGCCAGAATCAAGACAGTTTTGTGGGTTTTTTTTAAATGGATTATGGTAGAAAAACTGCCATTAAGAGGTATTAAAACACCTGAGCTCTCTCATAAAAGCTGACTTTAAAAGACTTCTTCTGTGGAGGGCAGGAGAAAAGCCACCTTGCTGAAAACCCCAACCATCCTACTCATAACCTCTGAGGCCTTAATTTTCAATTTGTGGGGTAGCAAAAGGATGCAGTAAGCGCAGAAGAGGCAGAAAGACCAAAATGAAGAGGCTAGTGAATGTTTCAGCATCTTCAGAAGTTTCATATTAGCAAGCTACGTGTGTATTAACTTGTTAATCCTTCCTTAAGAATTAGGGAATCTATACAAAAAGAATGGGTTCAGGTGTCTAGGACTGCCATAGAGGCTAAGGTTTTTGGTATTCTATTTTATTGCAAAGTGAACTATGTAACTGATGGAGAAGGAATTAGGGAACCAACAGCTATACAACATGAAAGTTAAAAAAAAAAAAAAGTAACTGCAGATAACAGAAGCAAGTGATCTGGGTAACAGATATTTGGAAGAACACTAAGACCATTCATGTCAGGACAGGGAGAATTTTAGGGAGTACTAGAGTAACATGGAATGAATTAAAATAGTAGCAAACAGCACTGTTACAGAAGTATGCTTAATCAAATGACCTGCAGGTAAAGACCAGCAAGATCTAGTCACTCTGTAGTAATTGTTAATTTCTTTGCATTATCTAGAGTTATTAGCTCCCATCCAGTAATTTCAGATGGACAAAAATCCCTGTTAAGACTAAAATGTAGCATAAAGGGGTGGGAGATGCAGAAAAACAGAAGCAAATGCTGAAGCATGCTTACCCTCRTCATCCAGCATAGAGACAAAATCAGAAAGCCCAAAGCAAGTTTATTTTTAATTTTATATTCTTTAATATATTAAAAGAAGCACAAGATAGAGACAGGTGGATTTCTCAAAAAAGAATGATGGAAGTAGCTCAAGTACCACTAACTTCCAGTGGCATTTTACTTATGTTCTTTCCTGGTATGATAGGCACTTTGGAAAAATATGCAGTCTTGACTTTACTTGCATTAGAGAGATCTTCATTTAGTTTTGGTTAGAGACAAAGCAAGGTATTTTTGCTGCATACTAAAGTCTTTGCAACWTTTTTTTGTTCTAGAAGCGCCGTTTAGGACCCAGCCATTCAGTATTCCAACACTTCACTCCTGCTCTCTCTCCAGCAAATTTATAAACTCATGACTATTGCAAAACAAATTGGGCTGTGGGGAGTCAACTAAATATTATAGCACGCTTTCAAAGCTGTTTGTTCTAGTGACTAAAACTAGAGTAAAGGAATAGCAGTTTGTATTCTTCAGAGCTTAGATAATGCAGAGGTCCAATCCCTATCACTGGCTACAAGTATCAGTTTCCACCTTGATGAGTTTAGAAGTTCATGAACTAAAGTTGAAGTGATTAGACATGCACAATTTTATTAAAATTTAATCAATGCTCTATAAAGATGATAGATCTATCATTTAAAAAGTACAGCTCAAAGTTTGTTTTACAAGTCAGTACTTCAATCACCTCACCAAGAGAATCCGATTTTCAAAATAGAATAAGACTGTATTGCTGACAGTAAGTAAATTGTTCTCATGGCTGAGCATCATTAAGTCTTTCTGCAAAGCAGGAAATCAGGAGTCTATTCCAAACCATGCAGAGATAATTGGCATTTGTCTCTTTAAGACAGGACTTGGTACAGCATGCATAATGTCAGGGGCACTCTTCTGGTCATACCAGCCTACATCTATCAGCGCCTGTGGGTTCTTGTAGCATGCTTTCATACCTGTACCATCTGTGCATGCTGAAGTCCTCTGCTCTTTGTAGAGGTTGTAGTTCCTCATCAAGTTTTCAGCTCTGTTTTGAAAAGAGAAGTTTAGAAAAATGTTCAGTCCTAAAAAATATATATATATATATATATACACACATATTAATCTAGGTAGCTATAGATAGGTTAGTAAGATACCTAGCAAGTTTGTCCTCTGCCAGTCTCTCTCGAACACAGAGCTCCCGTTCTCTCTCTGGAAGCAGAAAATAGGGTAGTATGCAATGTTAAGATGTAAATGTTAGAGGGACTGTCCATGGTGTATTTTCCTGCAGAAAGAGCTAGTAGTAACCTGCCYGATGCATCCATATTTCTACTTCTGTAGATAACTGCTGTGCAGAYACAAGCTTAATCAATGCATTGATAAAGCACTGGATCAGTATGCTGAAGTGCCAGCCATTTTATTTAATTCTGCCACATATGCAAAAATGAAGCTACAGTGGCTTTCCATTCTGCAAATTAACCCATTGTCATATATGAAATATCTGGATAAAATATTTAAATGTCAAATACTGGAAGACAGATATGATTCTATACATCTTCTTTACAGTGGCAGCTGTTACTCGGGCTCACAAAACCATRTATAATGGCTAAGATCTGCCTTAGAGTCTACCGCATATGCAGAGAGGTATTTTACCTAGGCAGGAGATCCCAACAACCAAGAACCAGCTCTCTACACTGTTTCACAAATAAGCTACCTATAGGATGCTACTTCCATTATAGCAGTTAACAATTCACTTTGAACTATATTCTTGCTTCAACATTACCCTTCCCTTAAGGCTACACGTTTATGTAGCCAACATTAGTTTATATAGCCAGAGTAGGTGAAAGGCAATCTGCATTGCACAGCACAGGCCAATACAGTCAGAGCCCGTTTCTTGTATGCTTTTGTAAGTATTATTCATTTTTTAATAATCATGCCACACCAGGTTTCTATTTCTGAACTGAACTACCAAGTRCATCTTGGTAATTAAAAACAAGAATAAGCTGGAGTAAATGAACAACTCCAAGCACTCTGGTTTGCCTTAAGACAGAATTCTGGTCATGACTACAGGACTGTGATAACATTAGTAAGTTAGATGAAAGCTTTGAAGACATTCCACCCTCCCTTACTCTACACTTGTTCTTTTGAATTAGAATCCCATTGTCATCCCCTTCCCAAAGCAGAATATCATACGCTCCAAACGTTGCTCTCTCTCTTTAATGGCTTGTTCTCTCTCCTGTAAATGTTGTTCCTTCAGTTTCAGCTCATTCACTGTGGTTCCTGAATGCTGCAGCCTCTCTGGCTCCCCTGCTCGCTGACCTCTCTTATCACAATTCTTTTTTTGTTCTTCTGCTACCAAATCTGCTATCAAAGGGTGCTGCAGAATGTCTTCAACAGAGGGTCGGCAATAATCCTAGAGGAGAGAAGTTAGCAACAGGTTCCATCTTTTAAAGAACCACCATTAAGGCCAGGAATCCCCCACTAAGACCCACCTCGAGTTGAGACCAGCCGAGCTGCTAGATGGTAGTGAAAGAGAAGCTGGAGAAAAATGGAGTTAGGAAAGGGCAGCAGCTAAGCTATGCCATGCTGATTCAACCAGGAGACAACAGCTGAGAGGAGGCTGTTGCCAGTCTCCAGTTCTAGAAGCTGCAGCTCTGGCTCCCCCAGCCCAGAAATCCACACCTTAGAGCCTGAATGAAGAGGTAAGCCTAAAAAGAGATTGTCAGTAGGTTCTGCAGCTAATACACCACATCTCCACACCAAAACCTGTCACTTCAGAGTCCTGAAAAATCCACATCTTTGAGACTTGTTTCTTGTTACAGCTCTGTTGTCTCATCCAGTGTTATTCTCCTCAAATTCTTCCTCCATCCCACCCCTTGAGGTGAGCTGCTAGCCGTGAGAAGCAGAGCATCCAAGAGGGAGGCAAAACAACTTCTTCCAAATTCCAGCCCAGGAGGTAGAAGATTGTTAGCAYGCTGTTCAGTGGTTCCATATAGGCCAGTATTCAGACAGCCTTCTGGCATCCTGCAAACCTGGCCTAACACTAAACTGCTGCCTTTGTTTAATGAACTTGCAAAGCACAATTTTTCCCCTCAAGTGATATTGCTAGTCACAAGGTTACTGGCAACCACCGCTCCAGATCAATTTGTTTCATAATTAAGGAAAACTGGTACTTCAGTTTAATGGCATTGAAGGTTTAATCAAATTACAGGTGGAAAAATAGTAACTGATTCTTACCTTTAAGTTCAGCATCTCTTTGAGAAGTTCATTCAACTGTTCTGAGTAGCGATATGGTATTCGTCTGAACTTCCCTTCCCGTATCTTTTCTGCCAACTCCTTTTGGTTGTAAGCTCTAAATGGAGGCCTGAAGAATATTTTCTTGGTCTTTCACTAGTATTACAGGACTTATTTTTCAAAACAGGCAGACTTAAGCAAACTACAATCAAAGATTAGTTTTGACTACCTAGTGTCAAGACCAATACAGAAATAAAAATGTAGTACTTGCATCCAAAATCTTTTAAGGGTTACCTGTACACAATGTAACCACATATGCATTACCAACTATGTTTCTACTTTCTCTTCTACTTTTTTTTGCCACAGAAGTATACTTACGAGAGTGCGCATAACTCATACAGGAGACATCCTAGAGACCAGATGTCAGATTTTTCATTGTATGACATGCGGTTCATTTGTTCCTAAAGAAAAAGAACAGTCTTAAATTTATGTTTATTAGCTAAGRCATTCCTCTTTTATTGCAGTATTGCGCATCAGCTAATGTTCAAGGAGAATTAAACCATTAGTTACTGGGTTTACTTAAGATTCCATTCTAATTAACCTCCATAGCCATTCTTACTAGCAATATTTTGACCACAGTTAAGTAGCAGTGCCACACTGTATAAAACTTAAGAGTTGCACCAGTCTCCATGCCTCAAGCAAAATTGTTTCCCACACAAAATTCACAGTATCAGGCAATACCTCTATTCTTTCTCATTTACAGTACAAATTAAAATCTTACTGTCAAGAGAGACTTTAATAGCCTTGTTACCATAATGTTATGAAACAAAAGTGCTTTAGCCTTTCTGCTCCTTTTTAGGAACATTAAAATACTGCAACATAACTACCTTACACTAGCAGTAAGATTCCAAGAATWTATCAAAGCTTATGTTGTGAAGAGGAACCTGAATTAGAAGGTAGTGATGGCATGAGGAAGAAAGGAGGTGGAAACATCTAAATTGAATAACTTCATCTGCAGAACATACACCTTCTTCATAATGGGGTGGGGATCACTTAAAGGAGTCACTTATATTTAGACTAGTAACTTTTCATTAAAACCTCCTAAACATTTATGGAACCTGAAGACTAACACTGCAAAAAACAGATCTCGGAGGAAGGAAAGAGGAGATGAGACACAGAAGGAAGGACTTACTGGAGACATGTAATACGGGGTTCCAACGAATGTTTTGGCAAAGCTGGTATCATGGTGCAATATTCTAGCCAGACCAAAATCTCCAAGTTTCACATTCTGCTTGCCATCTAGAAAGACATTTGCTGGCTTTAGGTCACGATGCACAGTGACTGCACCATCGCTCCGTCTGTGACATTCTTTCAAGGCCAACGTCAATTGAGCCAATACACGGAGAACAAAGTTTTCTTCTAAGTAATGTCTGAAAGGTAAACACATTCTTGAATAAGTGTAACCTCCATAGCATATACAGCACATTTAAGTAGCTGCTGCCAGTCTTTCAGTCCTGTAATTTATTATTTTTTAATACTACTGTTTTTTAATACTACTGTTATTACTCATCGCAGTCAACCCCAACACCTTTTTAAGGAAAAGCTAATAGCAACAAGCAGCTACATGCGTTATTTTAAAAGTGGAAATAGAAATCCATTTACTTGGTCACCTGTTCTTTTTAACTGAAAAAAGGGAATAAGAAAGTTTTTTCATTGGTAAGTGTTCAAATAGAGTTATTCATTATGCTCTGCAGCAGAACAGGAAGGTGGGAAAAATTGTGAGCAGTATGGCCTACCAGCTAGTCCAACTCTAAATATGTTGGAACATATCTAGAATTTTATTGCAGAATCCCCATAATGTTCTCCTCTTCCCCCAAAAAGTCTAAAAACAGATCAAGCATGTAGAATTGCCATCATTTACAACATGAACATCAATCTGATGCTTTTGTGATTAGTTCTACCTCCTTGCTTGCTTAAGAGGACAGTATATGGTCAACCATTTCTAAAACTGTTATGAACAACATACAGCAAGAGAGCCAAGCCAGTACAGACTGTAACATAACCCTCCTCAAATTGTAATGCTGATGTGTTTGGGGCAGTTTCAACTGTTTTGAACTGTTCTCACACAGCAATACATATGTGTTGTGTATGCATTTCATTTAAGAATATGAAACTGATATCATAATAATTAGACTTCTAGGTTTAAGATTACACCAAGGTGAAATTTTGTCAACTCAGGTGCCTGTAAAGGGTCAATGCGCAGGCATATATGGTAATTTTTAATAGTATGTTCAAAATTGCTTTTTCTTTGCAGGAACTTTTGGTGATGGTATTCTAGAAAAAAAAGCATATGAGTGTTTTTCATTAGCAAGCTAAAAGAACTCACAGACTATGCTACTGATCTAAAAGAGCTATGACTTGCTGCTTGAAGTTTTCACTGTCATGCACAGCATAGTACACAGAATTCCTTCACCAGGGGTCAGTGTTCTTCGCTATTCGGATACAGAGAAAGAGTTATCCTATCACTGGTTACATCCTCTAGCTCAGTTCCGGCCAGCATAATGATTTTGTACAAGCCTTATCACACTTCAGAAAAGTCGCTATGTGCAAGAAATCAGATCTGAAGTTGCTAGTGGGTTATTAAGGGATACATCTTGCTTTGAGCTTGCTCTTTTCATTGCCYAGGATGCTTTACACTAGGTACTGCAGGATGATCGCAAGCAGCTCTCACGTGCCTTTCCTTCGTGCACCGCGTGATGAGGCTGGCCAGATCGCCCCCGTCACAGTACTCCATCACGATGTACAGGGTCGTGTTGCTCCTGTCGATGATGCGATCGTAATACCGGACGATGTTCGGGTGCTTCAGCTCACGAAGCAAGTTCACTTCCGAAACAAGCATTTGTTTCTCCGCCTCTGTCATGGAGCCGTAGTCGAGCTCCTTCCAGACTAAGACCTATAGGGGGGAAGGGAAATAAATAAATAAATTTCTACAGCGATTGACCCATAAAGCAGAGCGGGGGGGGGGGGGGGGGAGTTAAAGCCGCTCGCTTACGCCGAAGAGCCGTTGGGAGACGACGCACACGCAGAACCACCGGCACGTTAAGGTGGGACACGATGCCCCGTCCCCGTCCCGCGTCCCCGACAGCGCCTCACCTTGCCGTCGGCCTTGCGGCGCACCTTGCGGCACTTGCCGTAGGAGCCGGCGCCGATGGTGAGCAGCACCTCGTAGTCCTCGGGGCGGCTGGGCATAGCGGCGCGAGCGCGGCGACCGCCAGGCCGGGCCCCAGCACCTGCAGCGTTTAAACGCGCCGCCTCGCCCGCCCATTGGCCGGGACCCTCAGCCCCGCCCACGCCGCCCGCCTTCCCATTGGCTGTCCCGCCGTAAACAGCGCCCGCCAGGTAACGGCCGTTGCAACGGCCGCGCAGCGGCGCCGGGGAGCCATCGCGAGAGCTGCCGCCGGCACCGCCGGGCGGGGGGCACCGGGGGGGCCTCTCCCGGCGGGTTTCCAAAGGCGAGGCGCGCAGCGGGTGGCCGTGCTTCCCCTCCGGCCGGGGGAGGTACTTCGGCGGCCTCTGGAGGTCCCTCTAGCTCGACGTCTCGTTGCTTCCACTCGCTGAGGTATTGCGATGAAAGCAAGCTCTGCGACTGTCGCAGGGCAAACCCTTCGGTTTCCCCTCTGCCTAAAACAGGGGGCGATAAGCGCCGCTGAGCCTGGCAGCAGAAGGCCWGCCCCCCCCCCCCGTTGGATCGGGACGGCGCCTGTCCCTCCTCTCGCCACCCCCCAGCGTCAGCACAGGAGGCCGCTCAAAAAGGAAGCGATCAGCACGCGGRGGGCTCAGATAAGCCATAAGCATAATGGGTGGAGGTGTAAAAAAAAAAGTTATTCGCAGCTAGTCAGGAAGAGAGCGAATTTTCCAGTAAAAATAATAAATTACTATTCTCCCCTTTTCTAAAATATATGTATCTGTTGAACAGATACTGATCAGAAAATTGGAAGATCTTAATGAAAGGTTTTCTTAATATTGAGAAGTGCTAGCAAACTGAAACTACTTAAAATAATAGAAATTCGTTTTATAAAACATTCCTTTAAACCAAARAGAAAAATTCTTCATAATTCTTCAAGAAATTCTCCATTAAAATTTTTTCCAAAAGTCATACCAGCTTTACTATTATACCATATACAAACAGCTTTAGAAGAGAAACCTAATAAATCAATAACTTAAAATGCATATTCGAAACCAGGAATGTAGGCCTCCAATTTCAAAAGATGAGACAGTAGTTGTAATACATTAAATAACATTACAGAGATATTTTTAAAGGTATGCAATGTATTTTCTAGCATCATTTAGAATAATTCTGGAGTGATACTGGAGTGCAGTTCTGGTTTCAGTTCCGCTTAATCCCTCCCCCTGTGGAAGTGGCTGTGATTGAGGCAGAGACCTAGTTCTTCAGCAGAGCATTATAACGCACCAGTATAATCTCTGGATCAGGCACAAAATGGAACTGTTGTTTTTGTTGACCTACAGTTTCAGCAACATGAGAGATTTTCAGAACATGGCCATAGAAGAGAGTAGTTTCGCATATTACATCTACACACAGTCCCATTAATCATTTCCCCATTTTATTTCAGAGTTTCAAAAGGGTTTGAGGGGCTTAAGGGGTCGTGCTATTACTGAATATTTATGAAATATTCTTTTATTCTTAGTCTTTAGAAAAATCTAAACCATCACATTCACCATCAAGAGGCACAAAAGCTCCTGTTATCCATTATAAAAATCTTATAGCTTTCTATTTATAGATAATGTCTATTCATGACAGAAAAAATGAGCAAATGAATTAATACAGTGTAAAAACATTTTAGCTTTGCTGTTAATGGGTAGTAGGGTGCTCTAAATGATTCATTTTAACTCTGATTTTAATTACCTTAAGAAGAAGATCCTCTCATCATTAGCATCATAAATAAATTATGACATGCAGTAAGAATAACAAAAAAATACTGTATTATTARGCAGGCTGTAAGCTTCATTTCTGGTTTCAAATACATCTCCATTTCAAACTCCTAAACTTTCAAATTAGCAAAAGGTCATGACACATTCCCACAGTTATCAATGGGAGTCTTTCTATTTATATTTCAAAAGAAATAGAGTAGGTTTTCAATACTGTATTTGGTCTAGGGACTATCCTCAAGTTTTCTTTAGAAATGTTGGTTTGAATCAGAGAAATGTCAAAACATCATGCTCCAAAAAAAAGTAGCAAAGCAATTTTAATTCTGATTATACTTGTTTTTTAAGAGTTAGATCATTTGAGAAAAAATCATTTCTAAAAGCAATCAATAAAAATTTCAGGAGGTACCCCATTTTCTTTCCTTCTATCTGATTTTTACCCTGGTCATATCAGAGAACCCAAAGAGGCCAATGTTTCCAAATATATATTTCAAGTTTAAATGGGGCCCCTTTTYTCAGGTACTGTACTTTTAATCTCTGATTCTAGTCTAGAAGTCTAGAAACTCTTAAGTTTCTAATCTTGACAATGCATGTGCGGACTTCAGGTCTTTGAAAGCTACCAGTGCTTCTCAATAATCCATTCTTAATATTGTTTCTAATGTTTTATTCTGCTTTTTCTCATCAAATTTCAGCAATCATTTTCCAAAACTTAACAAAAAACTAAAATTCTTCTGTTGTTTTCTGCCAAAGTTTGACAGTTTTTGTGCCATTTCTCATTTGTGCCATAAGGAGTTCCTTCTTCCTTATTCCAGGTCCTAGTTATCTGATGAAAAATTAAGTGCTGAAAATAAATAATAAGATAGATCAATACACTATTTCTTATATATATTTTATTTTTTGTGCATGGAAATAAGTAACAATAAATTCCTAACACTTTGCTGTGAGAGTCCAACCAAGTATATTTATATAGATAACATTTAATAGCAGCAAAGTATTTTAAAATACTGTAGCAAATTAAATTATGTTTCTGAGAACTTTTCTGCTAATGAATCAGAGAAAGTTGCATGGAAGTACAGGTTCAGAAAGAGAAAAGAAGCTCAGTAGGAAAAGTACTGAAAGTAAACGTAGAGGATTATAATGAAAAATAAATACACTTTATAAAAATAATTAGAAAAATATCTGAGGAAAATCATATCTTGTCTCTTCAAAGATGTGACAGACATGTAAAACCATGTTTCAGGACCTTAGAAAGATGCCAAGTCTTCCAGCTAAAAAAGGAAGAATTCAGTACTTGACATTAGCAAGTTAAGAGATCTTAAGAATTCATTTAAATGACTAAAAGAGAAATTACAAATATTGGGATGATTGAGTCATCAGTGTTTTATTTTAGTTTATTTTTTCCACATGAGTGTTTTAGGTTTTTTTAAATTCACATGTCAGGATTAACAAACACACACAAATGCTGGGATATTAGACAGCAGTACTCTCCTCCTTCAGAGACAACCCCAGTGTGGTAAACTCTGAATTTAAACAGATCACTAGTTAAGCAGAGATTAATGAAGCATGGATGGCTGTTGATTTAAAAAACAAACAAAAAAACACCCTCTGTATTCTAACTAACCTGGTGAAACAAAATTCAGAACAGTCACTTTGTTTCTCTTAGACCTGAATTCTAAAACACAAGACTTCTTTCCAAACTCTTGACTAATGTTCTCTGGTTTTCTGGCATATTCCAGTTTACAGTATTTAGAGTTAGAAAAATTGAGATATCATCAGAAGGAATATTGATTTTGATATCTTGGCCAGACATCCAGATTGAACACACTCACAGATGAAAGATGAGAAGAACAGTTTAAAATTCCAAGGGACTTATTCATGGCATGTTATTGAATGTCAGAAAAAAGTATCAGAGGGTCAAATTTCCTAGTATTTTTCCTGAGCTGGTTTGGGAGGAAACCAGAACATGTTTATTGAAGTAATTCTGCACAACACAGCTGTGGACAAGACAGCTAAGGAACAAAATTCAGAAGCATTAATTATAGTGATTAAAAACACCCTACATTTCATTTTTTTAATGTTAGGATTCAAAGCTGTGTTAGACTCCAAAAGAAATGTGTGCAGCAGGCAAGCTTCAAAAGGGAAGCTTGTTGCAGCAGCTGTACCTTTATGGTTTTGCAATACAAACTAGAAAAATGAGGAAAATAAACCACGAGAGTAAAAACAAATGCAGCAGCAGATTAAGTTTTTACATGAAGTACAGAAAGAAGAAAGAGCTAACAGCATGGGAATTAATGAGGAGGAAACCAAGGAGAGTAAAAAAGACACATTTTTGCATTCAGAGAGGGGAACATGTAAATTCTACTAAATCCAGATTTGCTCTATCCATTGCTTATATTCTATAACTGAATATTTAAATACCTGGCTGGATATTTTGAAAGTGTATTATTACTTAGCTTTCTGTCTTGGAGTGAAACTAGCAGCCCTATCTACTATATATGTCTCCATTTATATGCTAATTTTCAAAATGAATATTATTTACCTTATGACCAGAAGGTGTTTGAATTGATCTTTAAGGGTGCTTTTTAAACTGATTAAGATACTGTTTTTTTCGAGGTGCAAAGAACTTTAAAAGTCAAATTCCTGAGTAATCTTAAATCCTAAATTCAACACAAGCTGAAGAATTGCTGTTGTCCCTAAGTAAGAAAGCTAGTATAACAGTTTGCGATTTCTATTCTGGGCTCTCTTATAACTCACTCCATAAAAATAGACAGGTTAGTCTCTGTGCCTCAATTTCCCCTCTTTTAAAGGGGAGGCAATGTACTTACCCCCCAGAGTGAAGCTTATAGGTAGTACACCTCAAAATATTTGACTAAAGGATGCTTTACACAATACAATAGATAAATATATTGCTGACCTCAACTGTCCAGTTAAAAAAAAAAAAAGGGGGTTTCTTATATAGAATTATCTGTCACAAATATTTTTCCATGAATTTATTTGTACTTACAGTCTCTTCAAATACATTGGGGAAATGTTTTTAAGTACAGCTTTCACCAGATCTGCTACGTTGTTATCGTCACAGGCATTTTCATTGCCAAGCCACTCATCTTTTCTCCAACAGCCATCCTATGGCTATGGACACATGCCATCCATAAGAATAATAGATTTTCCCCTATCTTAGTTCTCCAGTGGGAGGAAAATGCAGAGAAACCCCATTAAATGTTAAGGTAAAACCACAAATAATGATTGCAAAATCTATTCCAAGTTTTCTCAAAAGTTTTTGCAGCTGCAAAATGTTATGCAGTTCAGGCCTAGTCCGTAGAGATCCAGATATACCTTCAGAAGATAGTAASGCAGCCAGATAGTGCAGAGTTGCTGCCAAATATCTCCAACCTTACAAGCCACCATGCCTGAAAACACAGGCAGGAAAGCCTTCAAATGGAAGGCTTTATATGCAGTGGGGGAGTTTTTATAACACAAGAGCTTCTACAAACTCTTGATAACTCTGCTTTCAAGCTCGGAGGACAGCCATGCCCTCTTCACCTCATCCACACCACAGACCAAACACCACACTTTCTTTAGCAGTAGTATGAATGGATGGGACACATTCTTAAAACTGATGGCTGCCAGAGACTGAGAGTGCTCCCCTATTCCTATTCTATTTATGAAAAAGAAGTTTAGTCCTTGTTAGTCCTACRTTCTGCTTATTTTGAAGCAAATGGAGAAAGGAAAAAGTTTAGTTATCTGTTTTCTTATGAGTAGAATACCTGCTTCTGGGATTTTTTTGTAGCAGATACTGAAGGAATCAGTTTGTGCAAAATACTGATTTCAAATTACAGTGGCTAGTCTTATTTGGGCACTACCCATAATAGGCATTCAGATTTTGTAAAGTTAAAGGTACAAGTACATTAGATAGAGGGATTAGAGTTTTGTCTGATGTAAATGACTGATAAAGAAAAAAAGGTCATGTGGATGGGGAGATAGAAATTTTTGGCAGAAGAGAAATATCCTGGTGCCATGTGGCACAGCACTCTCTTGTGTCCCTAAACTCAAATTGCAAGAAACTGTTTGCCTGATTTTATACAGGAAAGACTTGAATTTTGGAGCTGCTGTGCACTTGTAACTCTGATTGCCTTAGCTGGGATCCTGGTATGCCAGTTTCCCAGTGACAATACCAAAAAAAGAATTTAAAAACAAGACAGTCCAAATACAACCAACTGGAATAGCATTTTCCATTGAGAACATGCTGGTTGCCTAGAACTTTGTTTATAAAACAGTTTTTATTTCACACAGAACTGATTTTTTTTTTGTCTGGTTCCCTATGGAAATGGAACGTAAGTGATCATATCACAAGTATGTTTCTATCAGTCCCCCATCCCTCCCCCATTAACTTACTCCTAAAAATAATTACATTCCTACAAATTCCACCCCCCCMAAAAAAAAAGCAGATAGAGAAAGAAGATCCTAAAGAGCTCAACTATATTTTTAGACCAGAGAATCCATATGGATTATTATTATTCTTATGGATGGATTCACATTAATTTTGACGCAATTGTAGGAGAACCTTTGACTAATGTGTACACTCTAGACACCAGAGAATCTAACCATGAGATAC
The DNA here is from genome assembly GCF_003343035.1 of Apteryx rowi. Taxonomy (NCBI): domain Eukaryota; kingdom Metazoa; phylum Chordata; class Aves; order Apterygiformes; family Apterygidae; genus Apteryx; species Apteryx rowi. Next base: position 544,968 of record NW_020449863.1, on the reverse strand, counting down.
AAATCCAAAGGAAAACAAGCTTCGTTAGCTTCTCTGCTTACTGAGCTACTGTTTTTTTAAAATGTCATCTATTATTCTAAAACCAAACTGAAATCCAATCCTACTTATATTACAGTCAGGTGATTATAGTGAATAAGTGCTTTCATGTGGAGAAAATACCTAGTACTTACGGGCTCTTTAGACTAATGGAGAAAGGCATAACATGAACTAATTTTTGGAAGATGAATCAGATTACAGGAAAAGGCACATAATTTTAGCTGAGAGCACAAATAACCTTAGGATAAACAGCTAAAGCAAGTGAAGATTCTCTGATTTTTAATGTCTACAAATCAAGACAGTGTTTCTTTTTGAAGGATAAATTTTAACCATTTACAGATTATTAAGCTCTATCTGTAATAGCAGGGTGAAATCTTCTAGTCAGGAAGTCAGACTAGAATAGGGTGTGCTTCTTTCTGGCTTTAAACTTTATGATGCAAGTAAGAGGTGGGCAGTCAGGCCTGTACAGAAGGCCTACTGTCACCAGTAGAAATAACAGAAGGCAAATCACATGCCTGATTATAACCTTTTATAAACTCACTGCTCTAGCACCCTCTTTGGGTAAGGCCCAGCTGTACCTGTAGAACATTTGGCACATTGCTGGTGTAGTTTAACAAATTTTGTTCTCATACTCAAATTTGTTTAAATATTTTTGACTGTCATCATCTGAAACAATCAACAAATACAGTTAGACATAAGTCTTAAAAGAGCAAGGTGGCAACCTTACCTCTTTCTTCAGAGTTCTTAAGCCTCATTACTGAAGAAGGCTTCCAGGAAGAGACATAATAAGATTAATATGACCTCTAGGCTAGGGAGCGCCAAGTTCACCTGTAATATCTGGGAGGGGCTCATTATAGAAATGACAGACAAAATGTGTTCAGGTTAACTGGAGAAAACAGGAAGATGGCTATTGCAGGACTGATGCAGCCAATATAGACATGAGATTTTTTGTCCCGTTCTTCAGATTTTGTTCATACAGAAATATCTTGGGAAAGAGCTTTTCAAAACAAAAGTATATATATTTCTTGTGCAACCAAAAGTTTGGCTGCCCTCACTGGGAGTCAGCTGGGCTCTGTTTCTTAAAATCAGCACAACCCTTTAATGTAGGATTCTCTAATACCCACAGCAGTGAACTTTTCTATACCTCACCCATTATCCTGAATGTCATCCTGTAGCAACAGCCTAGTTTAGCCTCTCAGAGTCCACATTGATTTGTTGTCTAGCCATGCATCAAGCTTACTGCAGAGAAGAGGTGTGAGGTTAGGACTGAGCAATCGGGCTGAGGATGCTGCTGTTCTTCAGTGAGAGAGCTATGGACACCTGTAATCATAGGTGGGAGAACTTCTGCAGTTCCTGTATAGCCATAGGCATCAAGCAGGCTCAGCACTGAGATCTTAGCACTGTGACTCACGCTACCAACCACATCTTGCCAAACAATCTGACTTAGCTACTGCTGGCAGGCATCAGGAGTTCAAGTTTAATCTTCCAAGTGGAAGAGAAGAAACAGGTCATAGCTTTCCAGGTCAATGAAGCTCTTCCTGTCATGTTCAAAGGAGAGTTATCCTGGCACCCAGTAAATTCAACAGGTAGAAAATGTCAAAAGCTACCTGGAAATGTCTGGGACCAGAGAGAGGACCTGCTGCATCAAAGATCTCTCTTCAGGGCTGATATCACCATCTTGGGGATTAGCTGTTCAATAGGATTATTCACCCTTGGCCCTGTGACAGAGCACAGGAAAAAATAAGTCAAAAAGGGTCACTGCAGCATGGGTTAGTTTYGTATCCAAATAAAAATATCTATTGTCAGGCTTTCCTGGAAAGGCTGGACTACACAATCTGTAACTGGAAGAAGTTCAGAGTGCTTAAGTAAAAATGCTAATAGGGACATATTCACTACAATTGGCAGATGTTTATGCTTCAGCTGTCTGTGCATGGCATGGGCTCACAAAGGAAGGGCACCTATAAAAAGAGCACAGCTGTCTAAAGAAGCTAAATACATCCAGAATGACTGTGTGAAGTCTGGAGCTAGGACCAGTTCCTAAGACATCATCCTAAACCAACCTCAGTCCTTGGCACTCCTTGCTTAACAGCTGAGACTATTATCTGAGAACTGTTCCTGGCTGTAATATCATATCCTGAACCCACTGCTAAGGATTACTAGGAAACATAAAAAGAGGTTCAATGCTCAGCTCCTGCTCCTGAGCCAATCATTTGGTGAAGGTTGTCTTAGAGATCAGTGATTGTTCCTGGGAAAGATCTCCTCCAAGTCCTCCTAAAACACATCAGAGTTGGAATGACTTGTCTACCTGAAAAATCCCAAAGCTGCTGATGAAAGCCTCCAAACCAGTGAAGCATCTTCCACTGGTAAAAGATGCTGGCTGCCTAAGTATCTTCTGGTGGATGGCAGGCCCCAGGCTGCTGAAAGCCCCAATTGCCTAGAAGACCTCTGCTGGCTGGCAGGCTTCTGCAGGTAGAGCAACCCCAGTGCAGCAGCCCTTTCCTCTCCAAAGAGTGCCTCCGTATATCCTCTCATCCTTCAGTCTGGCAGTCACCTTGCCAGCCTGCCAAGGGCTTACATGGAAGGGCATCATCTTGGGCATATCAAGGTTCAAGAGACTGTCTACCCAGACCATTGCTAAGCAAGCCCTAGGTTCTCTTGCTGAAATTATGCCAACTTCCTGTTTTTCACAAGCATCCAAGACTGAAAACATGCTTATCTTTCATGACAACCATCTGCTCATATATCTGGTAATTTGGTATATTCTGACTGGTAGCAAGTCCAYGTTCCACACAGCCTCCCTCCTGCTGCTTTGTTGGCATGTGTTGCAATGGTAAATGAGAGCATCGTGTGGCTGAGATTTTATGTGTGGTAGTGTTTTAGCTCTGAAATGTGGCAGAAAGGAGCAATCTGTAGGCTAAGACCACAGTTGCGTAAGCTTCTCCCCAGAGACCTCAGTGTACTCACAGGGTCTTGAGTGAGCAGTCTGCAGTGCATGTCACGATGCCTTGGGCACAGTTCTCAGCTGCTGGGCATGCTCGGAACTCACATTCTCAGCCTGACTGACTGGTCCTAAACTCAGGAGCACGCCTGGGTATGAGCAGTATCACTGGTTAATGAATTTGGCCTCAAGGTATTTCTTAAAGGACCCTGAAGATCGAGCCTCTGGGTCAAACAGYCTCAGTAGTAAGCCCCTTCTGCACTTTAAAATGGGATACGACTGCTACTCCATGAAAGGTCAGCTTGATAAGAACTATGGTTATTACTTGTTACAACCCAGGCTCTTTCCCACAAGACACTGCGCATACCACATTACTACAAAGAAGATAATTCTGTAATTGATCACAGCAACACATAGCAAGCAGTTTGTGCAAGACACTTAAGAGATTTCTATTCCCAGGGTAATATTTTCTGAAAGTTACTGCACAGTACAGTTTTAAATTGTTACAAAGGAGAGGGGAAAAAAAAAAAAAAAAAGATGGTCCTGTCTTAATAGTTTATTCATCTACAACAGCTCAAGTGATATTGATGGCTTTCTTCCAGAATATTTTGTATTCTTGGAACATACAGAGCGCACACAGGGACTAAATGCTGGCAGTAATTCTTCTTTGGCCTTGCTGTCTGTCACTTCCAAAATACTCATCAACAACCATGACTACCTATCAGCTATCAGAGAGCCANTATTCCCAGGGTAATATTTTCTGAAAGTTACTGCACAGTACAGTTTTAAATTGTTACAAAGGAGAGGGGAAAAAAAAAAAAAAAAGATGGTCCTGTCTTTTTTGGAGTTTATTCCCATTTAAGCGATCTCGTAGCTGGAAATGTTTCTGAAGCTTTTCTTTCATCGGGATTATTTTGTGGCCTGGCAGAGTCTCTTTAAATGCTGGCAGTAATTCTTCTTTGGCCTTGCTGTCTGTCACTTCCAAAATACTCATCAACAACCATGACTACCTATCAGCTATCAGAGAGCCATCCATGCAGCCTTTGATCTCTCTTTTTTTTTTTCCCCCTTCCAGATTGTTATCATTCTTCTGGAAAACGTGACTGGTACACAATGTTGCAGCAATGTTGCATAGTAGGGCTAGGTATTGTTAGTTGCTACAGTACAAAGGAAACAATGTAAAGTAGTGACTGCTCACTCCTCAAACAGCCCACAATTCCCAAGTCTGCGAAATTAAGACAGTTACACTTACTGCCATATGCACCAAACAAATAGCTAAGGCCACTGAGAATCTCCCCCAGGATGTGAAATGTGGTTTCTGTGATACCTTATTCAGTTTTGGAGGGGCTGAAGCTGTGCTATACATTTCAGTAATAGCAACATTCACTATGCTGTGATGCTGTAGTTGCAGGGATATCCAGAATGTACCTAGAAACACACTCAACATCTAAGACTATTTTATTCATACGCTTGTCGCTGGTATCAGTGTCATTTCAAACTCAACTTGAACCCCCAGAGACCTGTAATCAAAATCTAAACTGGAATATAAGTGTTGTGGATCAGATTGATCTGCAGTTATCCTCTCTTTTTGCATTTGAAAACAGAAAAAACAAACAAACAAACAAACAAACCCTCTATTTATATCTATAGTGTTGGCTATAACTCATTTCAAAGGACGTGATTACTTTTGTCTACATTTCTCTTAAAAGCTTACCTCATCATCAAAAAGGAAGAAGAGACAGAGCAGGCTCTGAAGTTCAAAATTCAAGAGCAACCACACAGTTTATCAATAATTAAATCAGAAAAATGGGGGATTTTGTAATCCTGCAGCCCTGATATAGGTCTGCTATGCTATCTAAAAATAACATTTTGTAGTCAAATGCACATTTAGTTAATTAGATCATTTGATTCACAATCTGTATTAATTCAAATAAACACATGCAGAGCTCACTCCCTTCTTGTCCTCAGGGAAGCRCCCACATGGTTTAACCCCAGAGAAGACAGTGGCCTTGTCCGAGTSCCTGGGGCATGGAGCTCATCTTTACCACACATGAGTGCATGAAGTCCCTTACTGGCTGCCATCCTGAGAATCTGCTAATTCGGTTTCTCTGTGTCCTCCAACTTGTTCTCTCTGATCTGCTAATTCTGAAGTCCTGAGAGTTCAGGCAGCTAATGTGTTCTCTGCTAGAGGTGATTATTGTACTAATTAGTCATACTCCAAAGCTTAAATTGGAATAGGCTGAAGCATTTAACAGCCAGAAGTTACAATGCCACCTCCTAGAATTACTTCAAAGTGACCCAACAAATAAAATCTTTGCAAGAGTTGCTTGCTACAGAAAAGGTGATTCTCCCTCTGGCCACAGGGAGCCACACAGCCACAACTGCAAGCCCACTCAAGAGAGCAAGGGCGACAGCAAAATCTGTGGGATCTCTAAACTCCCTGCCAGGAGCTGCAGGTGTTGTTCTGTCCTTGAGGGGACTGTGCTGCTCGCACCTGGGCTCCCATTAAGTGTTTTCCCACCAGCTCCTACTGAGACTCCTTCATTATTTTTTAGCCAGGCACACAGAATGCTTATGTAGCAAATTATTTGTATCTCCTTGCAGGCAGAGTAATTAGTGCAAACTATCACATAATTTCTAAGTTCATGCCTGATTGCAATTTTAAGGTTATTTTGCAAGATGGAGGATTACCATTAATCTGTGAAGCCTTTTACAACAACATCAATTGTTTGACCCCAGAGAATAACCCAGTTTTGGGGTAGTCACCCCAAGTATGTGATTCTTAAACATTTAATTCTCTCTGTGCAATACTAATTCCACACCAGCAGCACAATAGACTAGACAGACCTAATAATTATCCACACTACATACATCTAGGATAGTTCTGATATTAATGTAGAGATCCAGTAGCATTCAGCTTCATAGTGCTTTGTAGAAAAAACTATTATATTAAACTCATTCAGCACCATTAGCCCCTTTATCTAAATCCCTAGCTGACTTTTTAGAGACAGAACCTGATCTGCACTTTTCTGTTTTCTCCTTTAATACGAGATGTTTCCACCAAATTTCTATTTGGTAAGATGGAGGGTCCAAGAAGAGCTCATACAGATCTTCACATGTGTGAGTAGTGGGGGAGAATTTAAATGAAACAGCAACTTGGTAGAGGTATCTAGAAACTGATTAAGGAAGAAACTGATACAGGTGAAACGCAGAGGAATCAGTTTCCCTTAGTTGTTTCCTTTTCAGTATATGATTATCTTTCCCTTCCTTCAGACATAATATGTACACCAACTACAAATGTTGAAAGAAAATTCTTTGGGGATTTTAATTCTAGCTAGGCATCTAAATGGAGATTGCTTCCTTCATTGAGATGCTTAACACTCACAGTAATGTAATCTAATTTATCTGAGTGCCTAAACACATGCCTTGGTTTTGTCTAAGGGTGTAAATRTTGAGATAATTAGTATGGACTAGAGGATCTGATTGCACTGAGATTCTTACAGTGCCAGATTCAAGAGGGAGTGGTGATAGTGCTATGGAGGACTTGCCTAGTGTCAGGTGACAAGTCAATTGCTGAGCCAGAAATCGAGCTTGCTAATCCTGAATTTCAGTTTATTGTCTCATCTACTAGCTCATTGTTCCTCCCAAATCTAAGTGTAGTTACCTTAAAGTGCATATTTGGTCTGTAAATCTTAGGTCTCGGTCCAAATGTAGCCTCAACTCTACATGTCCCCAAGCTTTGTCTGAAAGCTGGTATTTCCTAAATAAAAAGCTCCCTCTGATTCTCTATATACGTAGTGGAGATAAAGTGAATATAGCAAGGATTGTTCCTCAGAGGACTTCCAAGATGCTCTTTGACCAAATGTTATTTGACATTTTCTTTGCAACTCTGCAAGGCTCCTCAGAGGGCTTAACTACTCTCATTTTTGCCAAAGAAGCAAAGACACCTTTTCACTTCCCTCAAGCTAAACAGTGTATGATGGGCAACAATTCAGAATTAATTTGACAGTAATGGAGATGACAACTATTACTGTGAGGTATTTCTGCTATGAACACTGTCATCCTGTCCTGATTTTACCCCTCACTCCCCCAGGTTTTGGGTACCAGAGCCCTAAGATCGTTACATCCCACAGAACTGCAGCTCCACCTTGGAGCAAGAAAACAATCAGCATGGGACTACAAAGTGCATGTACTCACAGGTCCATCAGAAGTGACAATTCCTTCTAAACAGGACCAGGACAGAGTCGTAGAATAGTTTTTGTCAGAAGGGATTTTTGGAGATCATGTGGTCGAACCCCCTCAACTGAAATCAGAGAATATCTAATGCTGTTTCCATCAGGAAACAGTTAGGAAAGCATTTTATCATTCCTTCTGGCTCTTTTTCCACTAGCAATGCCCAAAACAAATGGCGATGAAAGGATGCATTCTGTGTATATAGATAAGAAAAAATATTAGAGGTTTATTTTAAAATACGCACAATTCCATTCTTTCTAACACTGGTATCAGTGCATTGAAGCCAGTATAGTTATAAAAACAGACACCACTGGTGTCAATTTATAAAAATCACTTAAGTCAGTTACTGAAAAGTTTCAGAAAACAGGAATCCTATTTCAGGGCTTGGAGTGTCCATAAACTTTACTGCTACAAGAATAACAGAATTGCCTACTTGGTCTAACAAGCAACGTATTTGCTACTTCCAGGTAGCAGATGTTATTTCAGTAGACTAAAACCAGAATACAGTTATCCAGCTTCAGATTTAAATAAGTCCTTTCTTTCCTTTAAACAAAGACAACAGGAATGTCAGTGTTATCCACATGCTGCTCTAACAAACTGTGAGGCATGTTTTTACTGAAACCCTGCTGTTTTTCCTGTGTAGCCATGGGCAGGTGAGCCACAGCAGCTGTGTGCCACTTTCCTCTGAAATAAAATGAGCACTGCTACCAACCTCACAGGAGACAGGTAAAGATCGAGATTTTGATCTTTTGATGGGTTGCACTATAAAAGAGCAAGACACTTTCATTATTAAAATTTTCATACATTTATCATGTGGTAATTTATTGCACAAGCCAAGAACTATTCTCCAAAGAAGTGTAGGAGATGATCTTAGACTTTATCAAGTCTTTTTATGAGCAGCAGAGCTAATGGATGTTGGATTCTTACAGATTAGATTTCTCCTAAACCCTGCTTCCCCCTACGTAATCGTAGTTTGGTTTCACGTTCCCCCAAAATGCCCACTGGGCGAAGTCAGCATGTGCAGTGATTACTGTGCAGCCATCCATAGACTGACCAGCTGACCAAATTATATAAAATGTCTGAATTCTGCCTACTTTTTTCTCCTGAGGGCCACTAAGCTAGGAAGTCTGTCCTCCATGCAACTACCAGTTTTCACACACAAACAAAAAAACCCTCTTAGTATTGTATTTAAGACTTCTACTTGATTTAAATGTAGCTGAATCTGGCCAATAGGTCTGAAAGCTATCAAAGAGGGGAACAACAAGCAGATCGACAACAAAAACCTTATTTCCTTAGGAAACTGGGAATGTTTCTCCCATCCCTAATGTGTGGGATGGAAATGCAACATTAAGACTCCCAGACAACCTTCTGCTTTATGGTAATAAAATGTAATACAATACTAAAAGGGTATTTTCATGTTTTAAAGATAATTTCCCTGTGTTGCCACTACAGGGCTGAATCCTTTTCATGTCCTAAATAAGCATTTCAGAATATCATATCTTAACATGATCATTTTAGATTTTAAAACCTTTYGGTTTGGGGATAATCCAACATCCCTATGGCATATTTTATTGTAAATTGCTAATATGATAGAGTGGATGGAGAACACATTTTTGTCTATAAATTTCATAATTTAAAATGTCATATAGATAAACTACATTTCTAATGTCCTGCAAACATGAAGTATCAGTCATAATTTTAGAGCTGTCCTATTACAATTTAATATAGCTATTTAGTCTTAAGAGCAGTTTCCCATTAAGCCACAGGTTGATGAAAAATTGTAGGTAAAAAGAAAAGAAAAAGCCTGTCCTTTGGCCCAGCTAATTCCAGACAGACTAAATAGTTATTTTAACATATCTTACTGTTTAGGAGAATGATAGTATGGTGCATTTGTACTTTCAGTACTTGGCATTGACATGGAGGTCAGAAGTAAGTAAGTTCAGTTTTTTTCTGAGGGTTCTGAAGCATTGAATCTCTATCAGACACTGACCCCCAGCGCCATTAAAATGGTTTTAATAGCAGGAGTGTGCTTTTACCTAAGCTAACACAGAGACCCAGGAAGGCCTACAGCTATATATAGGACAGAAGAGAGTAACGTAACTGTAAAAGGGCCATAGCAGTAAAGATCTTAGTTATCTCAAGCATCAGTGTACAAATGTTGTTTATGAAGGTTAAGTGACAGGTCAGTGTGTCCAGCTGGATGTGACCAATGACTCACCTCAGATACACAGGACTGAGGCACAGTTTAAACTGAGGTTAGAGCTTTGTCCTGAACTTCAGTGGATACAAATCGCTATAATTTCCTGTTCCTCTTACATTAATGTGTCTATCAAATATTGCCTTTCAATGACTTCCACATATGTTCAGCTTAGACATACCCTACAGCACACTTCCTGGGAGTTTCATGCTTTGCTTCTATGTACTGTGTTAAAGAAGCTAAAAATGGATTCTTAACTTTCTATAGGTCATTATAACTACAAGGATATAAGCCAAGCAAGATTGTAGGAAGAGGCACTATCTTTTATTATTCATTTGATCTGGTCTTGTAAAATACATTTCTTTTCCCTACAGTCCTCTCCTAATGTTTTTAATAGAAAAACACGCTATAAGGTTGTTATATGATTCCTAATTAACAAGGAGTGGCTCCAAATTCTTCTGCTTAAGATGTGCTGGACTGCGCTGCACTAAACCCACAGCTTTAATTCAATGACTTCAGTTACAGCATGACCATTTGCTGTGAGCTTCTCAGTGGTACAGATCACTGAACTCTGCATGTTCCTAGGGAGTCAGTCAATCTGGTTGCATGTTGGCTTACATGGACAGCTTAGCCAGTTCCCTGAAAGGTCTGATTCTTGAAATCAAAAATGCAGCTGAAAACTTCTGCTTTAGCTGTCTGTGGTTAAACTACATGTGAAAAATAGCAAAGTTCTCTAGTACTCACAGCTGGTATAGAAGGCATACCTGAGGATGTTACTGAGCAGAAAGGCAGTGTATTTCTAAACAGAGGTTGTAAAAATTCCTGCTTATCCCTATGGAGAAATTTGCCTCTGCTTAGGGAACACTAGGTAGCACTCAAGAAGATAACAAGGTTAAACCAATTTTAAAAATGAATCATTGAAATAAAAAGTCCTCTCCAGCTCTCTGAAGGAGACATTTTCACAGGTAGCCAGAACATATCCAGATCAATACTGCAACATTAGCACTGGTGCACTGCAGTGATAATTAAAGCACAACGACTTGAAATGTAGAGCAAGCATAAGGTGTCAGTGAGATTTGAGGACACACAGCATATGGTAGCATGGGGCTTACCACAGGGAGAGAGAAAGCCTAGGAGATGTACTGTAAGGAGTAGGAGCCCAAGTAAATTTAAATCCCACTTAAAATTGTGTCCTTAGTCCTGTGTTTATGAGATGAAAGTCATATTGGTCACATCAAACCAGACACACTGACCTGTCACCTAACCTCTGCAATTTCCCTGTAGATGTTACTTAAATTGAACAGTTGTTTAGGGTATATAATCACTAGGAATTGAGTTACTGTGGCATAAAGAGTGAGAGTCTTCACCCCCAAGAGTTTCTGGGGACGGGGCTCAGGCAGAGCCAGCTGCAGGCTGCGTGTGCCCTGTGGGCTGAACCACGTAACAGCTCAGCCCTGCCTCCTGCCCTCCTCTCCSCATACTCCTGCCATTTTTTTCCTGCTATCTCTAGTGTTTGTTTGATCCCTCCACAAGCTCATTCAGCTTATTGGGCTGGCAGAAAACTATTAGTTTTGGTTTGGTTGGGCGTAAGGTTTTTGTCGGCTTAGTGAACTGAATCAACTCTCAGATTGGCTGGTTTCCTCACTGAATTGCAGCCTATATTATTTTTTTTAATGAAATAGATGAGTGTTCACACAGTCCTTTAAGGCATTTCACATGCAGGGACAATAATCTACAGAAGAGGGGCAGTAATGAAGAGCTTGGATCTGTAATTTTATAAAGACTGTAAACTAGAACAGAAAGGTTTATGTGWTTATGCCCTTAAACTGGGACAGTGCATCAGACAAGTCTATAGCAAGCAGAAATGCAAGCAAACAAAGAATATACAGAAAGAAGAGTTTAAGCAAACAGTAAAGAACGGAGCCCTTGACACAGCAAGATACTTGCATATATGAAACTAGTCAGCAGCAGATCTATGCAAATGTCAATATTATTAAGAGAAGAAAACCAAAGCACAGGGAGGCAAAGTCACTTGGTAGGCCAGAGGGGCATGGCTCCTAAGTCTCTGACAGTGCCAGTCCTGCAGTCTGACTGTGAGGCTTCATGTGTTGCTTTAAATATTGAAGTGGCCTCCAAGATTTCAGTGACAAAATCAATAGTACTCTCATGAATTGGACCTTTCATTTCCTTTTTTTTTCCCCACCCCTCTTCACGTTTTTGGTCTCTGACTCTCTGTAGGGTTATTAAATATGTTTTGAGGTTTCAGATAAATTGGGAGCACTTTCATTTTTAATTTTAATTAGTAGACATCAGAGGACCCGACCCCTTTTATAATAACCGGAAGGGCTGGGTAATTGAGGTCTGAGTAGTCAAGGTCAAAATATGTTGCTTAATGTACATCTTACAATTATCTAATATTGACTTTTTAACATCATAGATATTAATCTACAAAATCTTCAGGCACGAAGATGTCATTGTTTTCTATAAACCAATTAATAGATTTTTTTTTAATTGAAAACTATTAATGTGGCATAACATTTCATGTAGCAGCAGTGCATCTGCTCATGTTTAGGTCTGTACACATTAGCAATAATACTTAGAATAAAGCTGCTTTTGTCTTTAATACAGGATCTGTTATGTCATGAGAGTCTCAATGTCTGCAGCACAAGCACAATTACATAAGGGTGCTTCATCCGCAGTACCTATCAGCATGCACTGCTCAGTCAGGATGAGAGGCATACACTAACAGGGATGAACATTCCTGGTAACACAGTGCATCGGAGATGTGAAAAGACACCCCCAGGAATATTGGTCCAAGGAGCAGATGACCTGATTTTCTTAAGACAATGTTCCAATTCTCGCTAAAAGCAAGAAAGAGTTCATCCCTGCTTCCTTACACTAAGCCTTTTTCAAAGCTTGACATAATTTGTCAGAGCAGGTTATTATACCATTTTAAGAACTCTTAACTCTTGGTGTTACTTCTGCACTAACAGAAGTAGGAGAGAAGAGGGCGAAATTGGTCTACATGCAGAGCTGCGCAATAGCACCATTTCAAGTAAAGATACATGTCTTATAACAGTACAGCCAGTGCCTTTGGAGAGTTAGTAGGAACACTGGACCACATATCTCAGAGCAAAATAAGAGTGTTTCCACACACTTGAAACAGTTTTAACTAAACTGTTGTAAGCCTGCACATAATAATTTCTACAAAGCTGTTTCCTATCTCTGATGTTCAAATTGACTGCCTCAACCAAATAATTATTTTTCTTAGGACTTGTGGAGAGAACAAGTTAAGAGTAAGGTGTATATGTCAGAAAAGAGTAAAAGGCAGCAAGAGACACACTGTAGTACAAACACTGTGGTCCCCTAGCAAGCAACAGTTCAAAAGAGGGCAGGCAGGAGAATTTAATTTGCTGCTGGATGAGCAACCCATAAAGGAAAGTACTGACCACAGTGGCATAACCTTACTAATCTTTAGCAGTGAGCTCACCAGAGCCTTGTCCTATAGTCTGTTTTATCTTCTCTGCAATTTTCTTCTTCCCTTAATTTTGGCACAATTCCACYGAGGTGGTAATGATGATGGGAGCACTGGTACAAACAAGGCTATTGGCACTTTAATCATCAGGTTGCCTAGACCTGAGCTGAGTTGGGTGATAAAATGGTTAAAACCATTGCATCAAGGTGTTGGTTCATGATCCCACCCAGATTTAATTAGGACAGCAGAGAAAGTTACCCTCCTCTAGCTCTGCAGGTGGCAACATCTTTGAACAGTGCAGTTAGATCTCACAGGGGCCATTACCACCTCAGTTTTTGGCTTGGTGCAGTAAGACAAATCAGTATTAATATTGATTAGTGCCCTTTCCAGTTAACATGCCACACTCTGAAAGCAACATTTGAAGGCGTAGTGCCTATTTACAGCTTTTTAACACAATCACCATCAGCATAGAGGCTGATAGGTGCAGTAGTAAACTCATTTGCCACAGATAAGTCAGGTAAAGACCATGAATCAGAGCCCTCAGTACTCCCAGCCAGTGGGGAATTTGGGGGTTATCTGTACTGCAGGTAGAAAAGCCATGGGTGAGAGCAGCCGGCCTCAGAGAGTGCCTTCCACTGGCTGCACATACTGTGAGGAATGGATTGCAGACTGGTTTCCAGACACTACCCAGTGAGGTATACTGTAGCTTACTTTGATCTACTGTGTTTGAATCTTCTCAGAGACCGACTGTGTCTGAGCAATACTCTTCCAGAGGGCATCTCACGCAAGTTAGGCAACTAGGTGTCCTGACTGCAGCCACAGAGGTTAGCTTTTAAATTCATTCCCCCGACGCATCTCCTGTTGAGAAAGTCATTATGCAATATAAACCGGGAATGAAACTTTAACATGTTTGCTAGCCCTAACATTTACTCTATACATAAGTAATGCTAGTCCTAGTTTCCTACTGACTTAAAATAAAAATGACAAAAAAAAAAAAGCTTTTATAAAGCAGGAAGACAAGACTTTCCACTGCAGTGCAAAAATATATTGCATCCCTCACATGTTTACTCATCACCTTAAACTGAAAAGCTGTACATGACACTTTTCTTTTTAATTTTACCACATATGCACTTACTCCCTTCTCTTTCCTCTTTTACTGTTGGCAAATGTTAAAGCAAATTGAAATTGCTAGGTATCCTTCTAGGACTTTCTTGTAGCTATGTGACATGACTGAAGAGAAGTACCTTCCCATCTCTTCACTTTCTGCATTATGTGGTGCAGTCCTGAGATAAGTAAGTGAGCTTTCTCCTTATGTAATGCTTAAGCACGAGCCGTTACTAGCTAAAAACCCGGAGAGGTTTCTGTCAGCAGAGTTCTGCCTCAGCTCTGGGAAAGCACATGGACGGGGAGAAAATGAGGCTAATGAGAGAGCAGCTTCTTGCTGGCTATTTAGCTGTAACATTTATTGTAAAAACTCTCAGTCATCCCTTGAGCCCAAGCTCAAGGTCTCATAGCTATTGGTCTGGGAAATTTCCATCTGGATTATCACAAGCACTGTAGATGCTAAGCTAATACCGCACAAGCCCAGGCTTTCGTAATAGATCCAGCTGATAGTCAGTTTAGCAAATACCTGATAACTACCACAGATCAGGTGAACATAACGTAATTAGTAGCCTGCTGCATCACTGGAGAAAACTAGTAACAGCAAACAGTTTGAGTCTGATGTGTCTTTTGAAATAACAAGCGTGTCTAGTCCAAAATCTCAGCACAGATGTCATAACCTCTTATTCTTTTTAATGGGATGAGGGACTCTGATAGTTCAACACCAGAGTCTTCCACTGATGATACAGGTTGGAAGAAGGATATTCAGTACCCTGAAGCACTGAGCTAGCAGAGCCCCCACAGGACCACAGCATGCTGGGTGATACTGTCATTCTGCACTGTAGTAAGGTGTTAGATGATCCAGGCGCAGCTGGTGGCTACTAGCCCCTATCTTAGAGACATTCCTCAACCTTCAAATGAAAAATGGATAGAAGTAGCAGGTTTCTCTGCAGATAGGGTAGCTAATTTCCAGAAGGATCTAACATTTGGGATGCACTTATTGGAGGCAATTAGCATCTTAAAGGAACTGCAGACTTTGCCAAGAGTCAAGAGCCTCCCGCAGACTGGCCTGGACAACGGTGTTTGGGGTGACTCTTTGTTCAGAGCACAAAGCACAGACAAGGGGCAGCAGGCAGACCAAGGTCTCCTGCATGGCCGAAGCCTTCACTTGATCCTGCACACACAACTTTACTTTCTGTGTGTTCCCAGGCTTTCTATTCTAAATGGAAAACAGGATCCTGGGCATGAAATAGCAATCGGAATGTTAAATCACCCAGTTTATGGTTCTGCAGGGATTTGCTTGACTTATCATATGCTGAGGAAAGAGCAGCACAATTCAAATCAGACCCAGTTTTAGCTTTTTCTACTATTAATGGTGTGCTCTGATATAGGAAGGATCCTGGCCTGAGTCTCATCTAAAAAGGTGGTAAAATCTAAAAAAAGGATTAAAATGTAAACCATTCTATAAATTCCTCTAGTATACTGGGATTCACGCCATAAGATTAATGACCAGAAAATATTTTGCCACACCAATGTGTGGGCTACAAATTATTCAGCCAGCTCACATGGCACAGTGGGGGTACCCTTCATCATCCTCTCAACCCCCCGGAAAAATGTGGTGAAACGACAGGATCTACCAGAGCGCTCTGGTTTTTTGAATCATCACATCTCCAAGGAGACAGTGCCCTGATGTCATCCAGTCATTCTAAAAACACASGTAGCTTTGGTTAAGTGGGGACAAAAGCAAATTAAGTGAGAAAAGTTTTATAAAGAGATAGGTAGCAGACAGGAGGAAAAATCACACTTACTTTTCTTAATCCAATAGAGAAGACATCCTTTCAAGGGAGGGGTATTAATCTGACAAACTATAGGTGCTGAGCCTACCCACTTAACCTCGTGTATACTTTCCTTGCTGGACTGCATTTGCAGAGGTGCCCTGTTTCTATCTCCACCATCTTCTGAACAGGATTTAATGATCATTTAAACACCATAAGTCCCCTTTCCTGTCTCTCAAGATGTAGAAACTTGTTTTGATTTTCCCACTGCTGAGCTTTTGTCTGCTTTCAGCTTTTCAAAAAAGCAGATGTCTTTCTAGCAAAAGGGAGATATCATCGCCTATGTTTGATTTAATTATTGGCAGTAAGTCAGCATGCAAATCTCAGTGTGAAGCCTTTCTATACAGCAAACATATATTTTGCAAAAACATGTAAATCGACCCCTACTCCTTATACGAACACATACCCCAGACTACTGCATGCGCCTTATTACTATCTGTTAATGAAGTCCTATGTATCAATTATCAATCGCAATAATAGGTCTGGAGTAACACAACTTTGTCTCTGAGGAATACCTTGACAGCAGTGATCTAAAAATGTAGGCTCCTGTTTCAAAGATTTTGTTGTTGTTTTTTTTAATTTAAAGACCATAGTCTTTCTGGGAAAATAAAATCCAAGTACTATCTTGAATCCTGGTGTTAATTTGATTCAGAAGGATATGGGTGTTAAATAAAGCATTTTGGATTAACAACATTAAATCCCTTCACAAAAATCACAGTGTCACTCTTGCGATTATAATGATTACAACACAATAAGAATCAAAATGAATGCCACCCCAGGCACGATGAGACGCATTACCAAGAGCCAGSAACGGGTTCCCAGCTGTATCACAAGCCATGCGTTGTCAGGTTCAGGCACAGGAGCCTTGGCGCTTGGGTTTGCTCTGGTTTAGCTTCACTCTGCAGTTCATGAGCTACCACGTGGCACCGCCTTAGAGCGGTCTCTCGTTTAGTGCCATACACAGTAATTACAACAGAATTAGCCAACATACAGGTTAGGCCTCTCTTATTCCTTACAACGATGAACTGTCTTGAAAGAATCCCTGAACAAGTTAAAACATTAGCTTCATAGCCCGTTTGCAAGTTTGAGACATACAGGAAGACCGATCAGTTGAAAAGCAGCAATTCTCTACTGTTTCCTTTTTTATTGTTGCTGGGTTTTTTGTTTGCTTGTTTTTCTACCTTTAGCCTTCTTAATCTTCAGTAGCAGATGATGCTTCAGTTAGAAGGAATTAGTTAACTGTTAGCAAAATATATTTTCTTTCCCTCATGATTTACAGACACTGAAGGGTTAAAAAAATCGGTTATTTTACTAAATTTCTTAGGTGGGTGTCACACTTGTGTGTTACCTTGTCACTATAATGCAGCCTTTTGATATCAAGTAAGGGTTATTGTCATAACCTGGAGGCTTCCTAGCTTCCCACAGCGCTGCAGAGAAAGGAATTTTTTGTTCCTGCAGTTTTGTTCATTTAGCTACAGCTCTTGCCTTACTAACTATACAGCTTACTCCTGACTCATCTTCTGAGCTTACAAAACGCATGATAAAAATAGATTATTGTTCTATCTAAATTCCCATAATCCTTGTGCTCATTAAAAATAAAGTCGTGTAACTGTTCTTAGTCAGAATTGCACTAATTAGTGCAATTGGTACTTCTGACCTTGTGATATTTACCTTTAATACACTCAGGTTTGCAGTGCTGCCTGCCTCACCTTATACAGCATAGATAATACATCCTTAAACAGCAAAGTGCCTGAGAGAGATACAGGCGAACCAGAAAATTGGTCAGGAGCCTTTTGCATAGCAATATATGCAGTTTATTCACATCCTCAACCTATGGCTTACCTAAATGTTTTGGCAGTAGATTCTTGCTGTATCTGCTGACATATTTACTATTTGACTTATATACATTTCACTGGAGTGAGGATACCACTAATGTAAATCCATTAATAAATTTAACTTCCTCCCCATCAAGCTGTAATTAAATAAATTATACTGATAGGACAATCAATTCGCTGAACGTTATAACAAAAAGCGGAAGGAACAGGGGGCTTATGATACAGGTGATGAACACACCACAAGAAGAACAGGAATTTAAACAGTTAATTTAGATTAGTTCAGAGAAACTCTCACTCGTAGCAGACCTGACAGAGTTGTATAAACTTAGGAAAGGCAGAGAGAAAACTTAAGTCAGGGATTTTTTTTTTAAACTTCTCTCATAAGGCAAGAGGGAAGGAACAACCAATGCAACAAAGACAGAACATTTGGAACTAAAGAGGCTTTTCTGAAACAAAGTAGACTTTTGAAAATGCCTACGAGTAGCCTGCAGGACTCACTAAGCTCCCCAAGAGCTCAAAACACAACAGGCACTGAGGAGGCAAAATAAAGAGAAAACAAAGCAGGGATATAAATTTCAGTGCGTCAGACACGAGGCAGCCTCTAATGGAAAGGTTAGGAAGAAAATTCCTATACGTAGGCAAGTTATTTCATGCTTGTCCGCTCCAGGGATCCTTGCAACTTTCCCTGAGGCGCTTGTACTGGCTGCTTTTGGCGAGAGAATACCTGTAATGGTTCAGACCTGGATCTGGAGTCTGATTCACTATGCAATTCCTATGACACATGTCTAGATAATGAATGAAGCCATTTTAATAGTTATTCCCAATGTAAAAATTATTGGGTAGTCTTAAAAATTATTTTATTTGTTGCTCTCTCTTGCAGGATCAAGGTCTTTGTAAGCCCCAGAGCAGAAATTTTGTGTTGGGAAGTCAAAGCCTAAAAAAGAATTGGCGATCTGGCTACTAATAAAACTGTAAGTCCTCTAGACTTTCAGGCCAGAGAGGATCATGACAATTATCTACTCTAATTACCTGCATAATGTAGGCCACAACCTCCCATAGTAATTAGGCTAAACAGTACTGACTTCTATTTCAGCTCTGTAGTAAAACATTTAACAGTTTTGATTTCAAGACCAAAGGGATGGAGGACTGATCACACCCCAAGTGAGGGCTCTCTTGTAAAGAGTGAACTTTGCTCACTCTGAACTCAGCCACGTTCTGCACCAAGCCACCACGTCTTAAACCTGTTCCTCCAGACGAGGATTCATGACTTGGCACCTAGAGAGTACTCATACATGCTAGAACTGTATTTTACTTTCCTTTGGATAAACTAAACAGACTAGACTTCTTTATTCTTCCACTGAAAGAGGTTTTTCAGATTACTCTTGTAACTTTAATTGGTTCTTTTCTGAATCTTGGGGCGGGGGGGGGGGCAGTTTCTGTTTCTTTGGTGTTTTAGTCCAACTTAATTTCAGCCTTGAAAGAAAAGTCTATTCAATGAGTGACACTGAAAATGCATCTTGATCTAGATCCTCCTCTCAGCACAACTGAACGTGCGCGAGTGGCTTCTCCAACGTGGCACTAGGGGCTGGAGGCAGCCTTTGGAGTCTGCCCCCCCATGCACTTCCAAGTACTTAGTGAGCAGTCTGCAAAACACCTTCATGTTCTAAAGGTTAAATAACACCTATAGTGTAAACATAAAACACATGCCATACCTGAATATCATGGTAAGGCAATGACTGGAGAAAAAAAACCCTTAGCTAAAACCTCAGGAAAGCGACAAAGGAAGCAATAGTTAACATTAAAATAAACAGAAGTGGGAGAAAAATAATTTTCCAGAAGTTAATCCAGCCTGTGTTATTTCAGTAAATATTACTGCAGGCTCAAGGGAATTAACAGCTTAGCTTTAAGGATGATGCCACTAATCTATTAAACTATTCCAATAAAATGTCATCAGTTTTAGCCAAGAACCTTCCCTGGAAAACAGCCCCACATGAATGATGCAAGAACATCCCGAGAGGTTCAGCTCTAGCCTCTTTGTGCCTAAGATGTCGAGCGCAGGCCCCGTAACACACTGCACGTAAAACGTTCCTTTATTTTTATCCACTGCATTTAGGGAGCATTTAGTCAAAGCAGTGGCAAAAACACCCTAAACCATAAATTCTGTTTTACAAGTTATAAATTTGCCATTTTCAATACAGTGAAGTTACTATCTCATCCAGAGGAAGGTATTTTTTGTTTTGGGTTTTTTCTTTTTTGAGGGTGGGGGGGAGAAGAATGCGTAACCTCACAATCTTGTGTACCTCAAAACAGATGTGCAGAGGGAGAGCCCCTATCTACCACAGCTGGGTTTCTCCCCTTCGGATACTTGCTGACTAGCCTGATCCACACGTCAGGCCAGAAGCACCGGCTGGGCAGCGCCTGCTCCAGCACTGAGCCAGCCTGATGGCCACACCATGCCTAGGGCCAAGGATGCCGGGGGGACGGAAAGATTAGCTTAGAAGAGGAAAAAAGTGTCTATCTGGCCCAGCCATTTTGAGTCAATATTCAACGTATGGTTCCACTAAGGCTATGGACAGAAATACTACTGCCTTCTCCTACTTGGCAAACATTATGTTTATTACATTATCATTTATAACATTACAAGAGGAATACATATTCAGTCACTGTTTGCCAGAGTCTCTCAATTCTTTTCAGTGTCCCTGTCTTCTGCGATAATTTCTCTCAAAGAACCTCTAGCTATTCCTTGTTGCCAGATATACGATCTTCCTTTTGGCCCTACTGCAATGAGATGTGCTGTCAAGCACACCTCCGACTAGGTGACTTGAACTACTCAATGACTTGTCCTCATTTTTTTCATTCTACCACTTTGTTATTTATTTGTATTTTATTTCATATCATCAATGAAAATACTGCATATTATTGAACAGATCTGCAGAGAGCTCTACTAGATAATTAACTGCAAATGGAAAAAATTCTCTTGAAAAGCAATTTAACATAAACTGACTTTTTCCTCCATCAGATTCTCACCTGAGAATCAGATAAATGCCCTACAAGGCCTCAACTATATTGTGTCATACAAAGATCAGCCAAATTTGCCATCTCATCAAGCTTAATATTATAATTTTGTTTAACAAAGCCACTGTTGCTTTTTGACATTACTTACGTTAACATATTCTTGACTCATTGCACTGACCTAGAGTTTTATCTTTTTCCTTTTGATGCTGTCACAATATCTACTTTTTGGGAACTTTTCCAGCTTTCCAAGGTAAAGTTAAAAATCTGTATATCACAATTCAGTGAGCTCCCTGCCATCTTTAATAGTCATGGATCAACCTATCCATTCCTGTCAGTCTTTAATGCTCGTATAAAGTTATTTACAAAAAAATTTAAAACTTAGCTTTTTTTTTTTTAATAAAAATTTGAGCGGTATTTATTCCACTGCATCAGATGTTAGCACTAGCTGTCTTTGAAGTTCCAGATATATCACTCTTCAGTCTCATGAAGAAATCTTTATCAAACCAACTGGCTAAGTCAGTACAAAAATAGACTGACACTAGAAAGGACAACCAACCATAAAAGACCTATTTCCTTATTCCACATAGAAAATTCAAGGATTTAAGGAGAATTTAAGTACTAATGGATTCTATCTATAGAGAGATATTAATAAGCAAGCCTGTTCTGCAGAAGCAGGAGGTACCTTGTTTTACTTGGAGAGCACAGAAATGAAAGCACATAATGCGCCTGAGCCTCAGACACCCATTTTCACCCTCATTTGCCCCCAGTTCATTGGGAGCGTCATTCTTACAGCTATAACCATTAGTCTGCAACTTCTTTTAGAAGCAGCCTATTTGCAGTCAGCTAGAAAGTCAGGCGTGTGCGCGCCAAATGGGCSAAGTGTGCTGCTGGAGAGTATTCTAAACTTACACCAGGCTCGGATGTCAGAGGGGGGAAGTAGAGGGAGTTACGCACCTGGAACTGGATTGAATTAGGATTGAACCTAATAACAGAATTCCCCTGTGGCCCTGGAATAGCCTCTAATAGGACCTTGAGTACACTTCACACAGTAAATTTTTTAAATCAGCAAGAGACATTTCTTGGTACACAGGACAGTGTACACATGATGTGACATGATGTTAATACTTTTTTTTTTTTCTTATTTACTGCCTCAGCTGAAACTCATGATTTTTAGAAAGGCACAGAATGCTTTCAACAAACTGGCAATTACCAGAAAAGTACAAATACAAGATGGAGACCTGAGAGATAAAAATTTATTGATTTCTATCTGATCAGCATGTCACAATACGGTCACAACTCATACAGCTGACGTTCTTATAGTGGAAAGAGGGATTTTTTTTTTTCTTTTTAAAAATACATTTTTCTTTCCAACAGGAAGGATTTTTTTTTTTTTTTAAACAAACATTTCATACTAGGCAGGAATTAAAAACAATGGCTTCTTCAACATGACAACACGGCTGGTCAGCACTGGCTCTCCCACCAGTGTCTGAGATTCAGGTTCAAGGTTTCCCTCCCACTTTTCCTCCCCCCTCCTCGATTGCTCCCCCCCACGCACGCAGAAGAACACTGCACGAGGGAAACAGAGGTAGACATAACCGCAACCCTTGCGCTGCTCTGCCCGCTGCGCTGGATGTCTTACCAAGCTCCAAACAGTTCATTTTTTGCTACATGTTGCAGTATTCTGTACGGGTAGTTAAAACTAAAAGCAACACTGAACTACTACAAGAGCTACTGTTAGGAGAGGTACTCCAGGGCCGCAGAGCAGGGCACTGTTTCGCCCTCTGCTGCTCTGCCCAGCCGAGGTTGTTTAAAACCCGAGTGCCCTGCAACCCCCGCCCCCACGCACACAGGTTACAGCCTTGCTTGCCCAGAGGTCGTATTCACCGCTTCCAGGAGGGCGGCAGGCTGCGGCCGACGTGGGCCCGGGGTCCGGTCCTTCCGCGCCCTCGCCTCGCAGGACGCCGGCGGGGAGCCGGTGCTGCGGGAAGCGGCGGCCGGAGCCCCCGCAGCGCCTGTGGCGGGTGCTGGCGCGAGGCCTGCGGGGCTGCTCTGCCCTCGGCGCTCCGACCTCCCCTTCCCACGCCTGGCACGCACGCACTCATCTGTCTTCCGCCCGAGAGCTCTGTAAGCAACGTTTACCTATAACTTAAATGAACATTCAAGCTGTATGGTGAACTGAAGTGCTATTTTACCATCTGTTGTGTTTATGGTAAGYACAATAGGTGCTGTGTATCATTAGATATAAGAACAATAAATAAAACCCTCAGAAGAAAAAAATCATCTCAGCTATTAAGGATTAGAAGCACATGAAGTCTTGAAAAAGAATCAACTTTATTTTGCCACACAAAAAAAATGGGGAAAAAAAACACCTATTAATCTCTGTAGAGAAATGTTTCTTCTGATATCTGTCTACATTTCTGAAAGACATCTTGGTTGCTGAAAGGATTTGATTAAAAAAAAAAATCCAACAAAATAAGTTCAGTATAGTAAATCCAAACATCACCAGCCCTTTGCAAAATCACTGACAGTCACTACAGGCTTCTGCATCCATTTTTATCATACACAACAAAATGCAGGTAACACAGGAGGGAAGGAAAAAATTGGAGGTAAAATAAATGGTATCAAGAAAATTATTTTTTATCATACAAAATGAACACCATTCTATAATTTTAAAGGAACCAACTCCTAATAGGACAGTTGTTCAGTGTATAATTATTTCATTATCCAATGACAAAATAAAAAGGTTTAACTTTAAAATGCATAGAATCCTTTTAAAGACGTCTTTTGTATCACAGCCAGGTAGTCTACAGTTTTACACAGAAAAAATAAAGCTGCTCAGAAGTGTTCATAATGTATGCAGACTTTGCAAATCAGAGCATGGTTTCAATTTTGCTCTTCCAATTGTTAACAAAAAGTGTAAAAACTATCAAATATGCAATTTTGCAAAATAACCTTTTATTTCATATGGCTCCATTATTTCCAAACAATACAGTACCCCAGATGTATAATTACTTTGTGTGATTGTGTCAGATCAGTACAACATCTCCAGCCAGCTATCAAAGAACGCACCAAACCCCAGTCTCATGATTTGGGAATCCCACTTTTAAGTACCTTTGGTCCCAAAATTTTATGTCAAGGCAAAGTGGAGCAGTTGAGCACTGTCACACACAGTGATCGGTATTTTG
This sequence comes from Apteryx rowi, assembly GCF_003343035.1. Classification (NCBI taxonomy): domain Eukaryota; kingdom Metazoa; phylum Chordata; class Aves; order Apterygiformes; family Apterygidae; genus Apteryx; species Apteryx rowi. The sequence goes on along the minus strand of NW_020449863.1, from coordinate 521,118 downwards.
TATTATCTTCTACAAACAGGTGAAAAGGTTAACAGCACTTTATGGCAATGTCAAACAGAAGAAAAACAATTACATTGTTTGCAAAAAAAGCTTACAATCAAGAGTACCACAGTGGTCGTTATATTTTTAATGCAACAAGATAAATGGAAATCTTGCTTCTCAAAATCTGATGACTTAAAAATAATCCCTCCTGTAAGACACACCATTGCTGAAATACTTGACAGAACCATGCATAAAATATGAGAGAATTGGTAAGGAAGGAACACGTACACAAAAAGGGAACTAAAAACAACACTGTTCGTGGTGAATGGGCAAATACTCTTCACAAAATGGGAATCAAAGAGCAGCAGTGCTAAACTATTATGACTTACATTGTTTCAACTGTAACAACTCATTTATGAACAATTAAACACAAACTTACAAATGTTGGGTGTGTGTAACCCTGGCAGAGAACCATCCTTTCTCACAATGAACTGCTACGCTCTCACCTGTGTGTGCAACAGCTTTCAGTTAACTTCTCCTGCAATTTTTTTCATCCTGTATCTCTTTATGCACTCCTCCGTTGTATTGCTCCTAAATTCAAAGGTATATTAATTATGCAACTTTTTTGTGATCAACCGTGGCTCAATAACATCATTTTCTATCAAGTGCATTGGAACTGTTCCGAACAGAAAACCCATCGACGGCTCTAACAAGATGCTCACGGCAGCTGTAACACCAGCCTACTGCATAACCAAACTGCAACCGACAGGAATTCGTGTTTTACAAACCAGCTTGCTACGCTCCAGTCTTGACCAGCATGGTATTCAGTACAGAACTTCCTATACACATTTTGTCCTTCTCTTAATTAAAAAACCAACCAAMCAAACAAACAAAAAAACTTTTATCCAATTAATTCTCTTTCATGAAGTCGTATCCAAGTTCATGCTGGGAGTCCTGCCCTGGGTACTTTGGATTTCCTAACAACAGTTTTCACTCCAGCATCATCGACAACAATTCAGCCATAAAGACACATAGCATCAGGCTTCCTTCACATTTTCCAGTGCAGGCGGGAAAGAAGTGACCGAATACTATTTACTCTATCAAAACTACAATCAGTGCTTGAAAACAAGTGTCTTGCAATAGTTAAGAACAACGAAGGAACAAACTGAAAGTTAACAGGAACCAGATAAATCAAATGATCATCTGAAACATTATTGCGCGTTACTATTTCCTTAGGCAGCATGTGAACACTTGCTATGACCGCAGTCCACTGGAAAAAAAAAWATATATATATACACTGAATTTGAAAAAAACCAGTATGCTCTTACACAGAGTTTAGTGGGTTTATAAAGAACAACCTCCTGATGTGAGTTACCACTGTGCAATCTGCTTAGACAAACTTCCCTTTTTATATCACTCTAGTCTGTCCAAGCTCAAAATACAAACAGGAGTAATACGGTGTCTCTGTGGTCCTGACCAAACCACCTGGCGGAGGCCGCACAACGCGGTCGGTCCGACGCCTGCATCTGGCAGTTTTGAGAGTCCATTTGCGCCCAAGTACTGAGGCGCTTCGACAGACCGACCCATGAAGGTGGTAACGGCCCGGGGCTGCCCCCACATCTTCCTGTCAAGTGGCAAATTAAATACGTTCTTTCTTTCAGCTGTAGTTTAACAGAAGCATGAGGAAAAGTGTTATGCGCCCAAGACTGCCTCTCTTTTCAGTACACACCTCTTTTTAAATGGATATTACCTTACACTAGAATTGAGGCATGCTGYGCCTGGGTGTAAAGAGGTGGGATTTAGAAACAGTACCTTACACAAAACGTTAAGCTAGAGGCGAGCACTGTCCTTTGCCTTCCAGCTGCAGTGGTACTGTAAGTCACTGAGGTATTTTGGGGGACTTGCCATGATGCATCGTTTTACAGCCACCCCCACTGAGCTCCCTTAGGATAAAGCTACTGCTTTGGGGGCTGTGGCATATTTAACTAGGTATTTTGGCATTAAACCAGGGAAACCTGCACTGCCTCAAATTTTGGTATGCCCCCTGCTCTTCCCCCCTCCAAAGGGAACATGGGCTCTGGTTCGTATCTGTATACCACCCCTTGCGATTCACGTAGCACAAGAGAGAGAAGGATCAATATTGCTAAAGCAGAGCCAAAACTACTGAGGGCTGGCTTTGCTCTCAGTAAAATTAGTACATAAAAGGCAGTACGCCGCAGCTGAGTTCTGACTATCCTGCTTGTATTTAGAGAGATTAATTTTTTTCAGGAACAGCTCTCTCAAATCTTTGTGTAATCAGATAAGCACGATGCCAACCAGACCTGCCAGGAGTGAGAATATACATCACTGACATCCTTTCAAAAGCATCATACATTACATCTGAAAATGTCATCTGTTCCAGTTTGCCTTTAAATTCAACTCATTCTTCTTCCATTATGATTTTAGCACAGTGGCAGACTTAATACTGCCCTCCAGGAAGTTATTCAGAGTATTTACCATACTTTTTCGCACATTTATGCTATTTTTTCTTTTTAAGAAAATAGTTTTTCTTCTTTTTCTTTCTTTTCTTCTTTTTTTTTCCTAAGCAAAACATTAAGATTGCTGGCATTGAATTATTTAAACTCTCCCACAAGCAGATTTAGCACAGCTGCAACTAGTAGGGGAGAAAAAGGCCTCCATAAACCATTCAAAGGTCACCTTGGTTAGACTGCAGTATACAAAATACAGAGGTGTCTAAAAATCACCAGCAGCACCAGCAGACCTTCGGAAATAGCTAGAATCATTCTGGCTTCCAATTTGTGACAGATAAAAGCTTTCCCCTACATTCTAAGCTGTATATCTTTCCTTCACTATATTTTCATCTTTAAAAGTGCATTTTGCAAAATGATAATGATCAGTGAGATGCCTTCTAAACACAAAAAGGGAAAATAAACCAAGTGACTTTATATTTTCCAGGTTCCCTCATAATATRAGATACTGTTAGCACACAGAATTCAGACAGCTGATGGTAAAACCACAGCAAGGATGGGCTGATTCATCAAATGTGGATAACTTTTAATCACATTATGATACTGCAATGCTTTTTTGAGCACTGATTCCCCACAAAACCCATCTGACACTGGATCTTATTTGGGTCCTGTTTTTAGATCGGCGTGTCTAATACAACAACTGCTGACGGGGTAGTAGCAACAATACCACCACCAGCTCTGCAGAGCATCTTTACTGACTCCAGCACAATGAGTTGCAATAAAGTACGAGTTTGTGCAAACGAGGAATCTCTACCACACAAGTGTTGTACAGACTACTGAAGAGACACGTTGCTGGATTTTCTGAGCTCTAACTACAATGCCAGGAAATACTCGTGGTGATAGTTTTCTTGTTGCAGACATTCTTCTATGGCGGTTGTATGATTGCACCTTTTGTCCAAATGCTGAATTTGCTTAAGTGTGGGTGAGAGTATACACCTTTTAAAAATACAGACAATTCTTAAAATAATACATCATCAGGTCACTATGTTACTGATCTTCACTTTTAGTGGAGTTTAAAATTTCCCCAACGAGAGGTAAGAGTCCATCCAGTATTTTCCTTTACGCTTGTATATTCACATTTGCACATACAACATGATATTCATTGGCAAGAGCCTGGATTCCCATTGTGTCCTCAGGTCCCATTCAACTTTTAAAATAGGCAATGATAAAAATACTGGAAGATGCAGTACCACATACCGCCTGACAAAAATGCAAGTGATTGTATGCCAACTAGCCACAAATTACTGAGGGTCATCTCCCGAGAAATAGCTTTTGTTTGGCCCTGCAGCGGAGGAAATGCTCCTAAAAAAGAAAAAAAATAACACATTTAATGCTGGTGTAGCAGGACTGACAGGCTTAGTGTATTATTCTTTACTACGATTGCCTGTACCAACAACAGCACCTACAAACAAGAAACTGGTTACTTGTCTTATGCTGTAAATTTTCAAAATAATCTCCAGTGGTATGTTATCTTCAAGAAATAAAGAAAACTTTTTTTATGTATCAGGCACAGTTTCCATTTCATTTGGATATAAAATTAAACTCTAAGCATAAACTTGCAAGCATTCTTTAAAAACCAACCTCACTGTATTCAACCTTTGCATGGAGATCCAATTGTCAACTAAGTTTTCTGCAGTATTTTTAAAGTTACAGTAATGTTCATAAGATCAAATTCAATGGTTACCATATTAAGATTTATAGCTAGTTGGTAGCAGTTTTATATATTGCAAAGAAGCAATACACATACACTCTCAGGGTTCCTCCTGAATATATTTGTATGTGTGCATATGTATATAGTGTATATACATACACATACACACACTTTTTTAAAAAAAACAATAGTTTCCATGTTGTGTGAACATTCATTGGCTAGTCAATCGCACAGACTAAGGAAGCATTGTAATTTGCTACCCATAGAGTTTTCTAGAAAGATTTTTTGAAACATCTGTTTATGTCTGTTTATGAGAGAAAGAGCAGGAGATGGCTGACATGACTAAAAAAATTCATTTTTCCCAATATGACTTTTTCTGACTTATAACACTGTAGTTTAAATATGTCTGAATACATCAGAAGTTTATAATCATAAACAAAGCATTTGCATATATTTACATCAGCATATTAAAAAATTTGCATTACATTTAGAGATGCACAAAGCCTAGAAGATATGAATCTTTTTTTTTGGTTAATCCTGAACAGTGCATATAAAAACCTCTGAGAATACTAGATATGTAGATCTACTTGCTATAATACTATGGAGTCACAGCTATACTCATATAAGAACAAAAGATGAATGATCAGAGTAAAGATATAGCAACGTAAATTTTGAAACTTAGAAACCACACAATTTTTGCAATTAGATACTATCAGCAACTTATCTTTCTGCTTCACATTTGCAATCACTGGCGGAATTGCAATCAAGCATTTAAGGCAAAGCTTTTCTTTCTGTATGAATGCCATTAAAAAAAAAATAACAAAACACACCTTGATGAGTCCCATCCTCCACTCACTGATGCATATTTTCACACATGGGCAGATTTGCCACTCTATTTATTCACCAGTAATTGTCACTCTGCTGCATGCTATAATCCAGAGGGTCATCTTCTATTCACCCACTGCAAGGTACATTTATTCTTCCACAGCCTGTTTGTTGGGGTTTTTTTTGTACCAAACACTGACCTCTGGTTTAAATAACTAACTTCTGCTCCTCAGTACTGACAGCAACTTTCTCCTCCCTTCCTCCCCTGCCAAGCTAAGTTGCATCTCCAGAGAAAGCAGTCCTTCATTTCGCTAGATGAGACGAGCCAAGCACTTTAAGGTGCCCTTCACAGAAACAACTTTCTTTCCCTCAGTCGTCTTTGCACCTATCACCTGCCCTGTTCCAGGCTCAGTTTGTGTTTCTTGAACACAGATGACAGATCTGTAGTCAGAATTCCCAGATGAGGTCGCAGACTTGGTACGATGGCACGAGTGTTTTGCTATCACTAGTGCAAACGCTCTCCTGGTGCCCTGTAGGATGACACTGCTCACTCTTTTGCTTACATCCCTCCAGCTGCTTATGATCAGAGTGAACAAGGAACATGAGGACTTCAGGGTACAATTACTCACTTCCAACTGATAAGCTCCTAGTTTATAGGGCTTTTTTTTTTTTTTTTAATTAGCCTCCAAGAGCTTTTTTCCTATTAAATTTAACCCCCTTTGTGCTACTGCAGTCTTCAAGGTTATTCTGCTCAAGACTTCAGATTTCAGAGAAATCATATTTGTCAATAAAAGTTTTCCATTAACTGCTAAAATAGGAGTCTCTGTGCTGCTCCAATCTACAGATATTAACTGTAAGCAGTTTTAATTTTGTAAGTGAAACGTGTTAAAATGCACCTGTAAGAAAGGACGGGATAAGTTTCCTATTCAAATTTCAGGCAGTTTTTTTTTTTTTTTTTTTTTGAAAAAGACGTCTGATACTCTAGGTTTTCTCCAGATCCATTAAGGCCCTTAACACTTAGGAATTCAGGAAAAAAGAAAAAGCTATTTTTAGGTTTATTTTTTTCCTCTTTCCAAATAAAAAATACACTAAAAGAATGTATTCCTTCCAATGATATTATCAATAAAAAAAATTGTTTTTAAGAGTTAAGCATTAAATATATTACTCCAGCTTAAAACAAAAAAAGAATAGTTCACTGGATAAAGCTGTTTTAATGTCATACAGGAAATTGCTATCTGAAGTAAGCTTTATGAACTGAGACAAGTTCCTAGGCAACACGTATTAAAAAAGTCGAAATGCTGAAACAATCATAAGTCTTAAAAACACACCAACTTGAGACAGTGTAAGGTGTCAATAAAGAGCGAGCTCTTCCACAAGCTTCTGTGATTCCCTTCACATTAGGCTTCAGGACTAGGGAGGTGTTCAGGGAATGGTAACAACACTTCTGCGGTAAGCCATGACAGTAAAAGCAAGGAGAGCAGATTCTCAACTAGCATAAATTGTAGTAACTTTAAAATATGCTAATTTATGCCTAATAAGGACCTTTGTCATAGCATCTACATTAACATGCCTTATTAGTTCATGCTTAGTACGCTAGCAAATTATAATTAATTATCCTATTTTGGAAGCGCATTTCAAGGAATAAATCTGATTATACTCATTATACTCTTTGAAATTCTAGTCTGGTTAGGTTTTTTGGGTATGACCATTTTATTTTGACGCTATCTGTAAAACACTATGTCCCAATAACAAGAATTCCCTGGATCCTGTTGTGATTTTATTTAAACTACAAATGTAGTCAGTTATTTGTCTAATAAAGTCCAATACATACATTCTGATGCAATTTATACAGCGGGGTCTGACTTTTGTCATCAATAACGTCTGAATGACATCCATAAAGTATAGTACAGCTCTGGGTTGCTAAAGAATTCTACTAATCTTTTTAAGAATGACAACTGACAATTAAGCACTCAAAACTGTATTAAAACAGTATTTGCAATAAATCATCTAGCAGAAGTAGCATTCTTGTTTAACACAGTCACTCTGGAATATTAAACTCAGTTGATTCAGCAGACTGAGTGGTTGTTTATTAGCAAGCATCACAATTGTTTAAAAGGGAGGATTATTTTTCTTCAGATACAAGCTAYATTATTTCATCTGGCGTCTTCCTATTCAGTCTAGGTTTGATAAATTTACTTCCATGTATGTCCAAATAAAACACAAAATTTAATCTCTGTGGATTTTATCGTTCTTGTTTATTATGATGAGTTTTTCTGTTTTGTATTCTGCATAACACACACAACTGCTGGAGGACAGGTGATAAAATTCAGTATCAACTGGATGGAAAAAAGAAGAGAGCCTTGCGGAAACAAGTTTCCAACTTGGATATTTTAAATCACATCATGAAGTTCAACAAAGGGAACTGCAGAGTCCTGCACCTAGGGAGGAATAACCCCAGGCACCAGGACAGGCTGGGGACCRACCTGCTGGAAAGCAGCTCTGCAGAGGACCTGGGGCTCCTGGTGGACAACAAGTTGACCATGAGCCAGCAATGTGCCCTTGCGGCCAAGAAGGCCAATGGTATCCTGGGCTGCATTAGGCAGAGTATTGCCAGCAGGTCGAGGGAGGTGTCCTCCCCCTCTACTCAGCCCTGGTGAGGCCACATCTGGAGTGCTGGGTCCGGTGCTGGGCTCCCCTGGACAAGAGAGACAGGGAGCTACTGAAGTGAGTCCAGTGAAGGGCTACTAAGATGATGAAGGGACTGGAGCATCTCTCCTACGAGGAAAGGCTGAGAGAGCTGGGACTTTTCAGCCTGCAGAAGAGAAGACTGAGCAGGGGGGGATCTTATCAATGTATACAAATATCTGAAGGGAGGGTGTGAGGAGGATGGGGACAGACACTTCTCAGTGGTGCCCAGCGATAGGACAAAAGGCAATGGGCACAAACTGAAACACAGGAAGTTCGTTTGAACATGAGGAAAAACCTCTTTACTGTGAGGGTGACAGAGCACTGAAATGGGTTGCCCAGAGAGTTCTTGGAGTCTCCATGCTTGGAGATATTCAAAAGCCATCTGGACACAGTCCTGGGCAACATGCTCTAGGTGAGTCTGCTTGAACAGGGGGAGGTTRGACTAGATGATCTCCAGAGGTCCCTTCCAGCCTCAACCATTCTGTGATTCTGTGACATGTTATTTGCTGGTTTCCCTTYAGTAATTGTATTAATGCCCTTAATTTATTTAGATCTTTCTAATGCATTACTATTGAAAGTGTTTTATGACAGAAGTGATCCACAGTATCTCACAGCAAGGAGGCCAGTACTCAGCACAGGGCTGCAGATCAAGCCTTGAAGGACTTCATACTATATAATTCTTACAGAGCCTTCCAATCATAACATCTGTCTGTTCAGCTTAACAGGGGTAGGAGGGAAGCTCTACCATTTTGGACTAGACCTACAGGCTGCTTAGGTCAGTTTTCTCCAATAGTACAAGTGCCAGAAGAACAGGTCAAATGGCAACACTAAGGAGACAGACTAGCCTGTCTCATTTAAGCCTTGTTTAATCCCTTTTAGTTAAGGGCCTGCTCATTTTTAACCACTGAAGGTTTTATATCCCTCCCCAAATTTATTAGCCTTAACTCTGAATACTTTTATTATGCATGTAAGTGTTCACTGCCTTTTTGAATCTTGATAAATTACTCAATGAAATCCTGTAACAGCTGTTAACACCAGTTTCACAGTTGAATCATCTTATTTTTAAATAAGATTTGCTTATCTCAGTTTTGAATGTGCCAACTTCCAAACACCATCCTAGTCTGATGTGACCTGGCAATCTATCTTCTCTAGATCATTTCTTATCATGCGTTCTTTTGCCATATATTAAGTGTGAATAACCACAACTATTGCATACGTGCGAAGAATAATTACATATTCTTAAATCATTTGGAGATCCCTGTAAGAAAAAGACATCATCACACAATTCTCTTTGCTAGATAACATCCTACCTGTTTCATAGAAATGCGTCAGGAGATCTTCCTTTTCAATGAACCGTTGATATAGCCAGTGCGTAAGTGCTTCAGGCTCTGCAGGTACATCTTTGATTGGAAAAATCCTACCAGAGAAACAAACATAATTAAATCTAGGAAATGCATTCTGTATGTTTAAAAAAAAAAAAAAAAAAAAAAAAAAAAAAAAAAGATTCCCCCTTTACCCCAGATCACCACAAAAATATAGATTTATAGCAGACTTTTGCTCTAACTGCATGGTTCATTCTCCCTGATTCACAGATCACATAAGTATTAATGATACAAAATCAGAATATTCTAGGTTACCAGTCAGATGCATGAAGATGTAGGCATTTATGGGCTTCTATCAAATGCAGTGCTACACAGAAACCATACACAGAAGCTGTGTATGGCTCCCCCCTCCCACTTTTTTTAAATAAAAGAATACCACACTATTACTATCCTTAGAAATGCAAACCAAAACCAAAAGAAATAAAGACTGAAGGCTCATCCACAGTTTTGAAGAAATAGTTCTTCAGTAGGCAGAAGGTATGTAATACCACCACTAAGTGCCAATAGGTCTTCTGTACACCAGCAAACAAGTCCTCCATGCTTTTCAGAGGAAGCTGTCATCTTTGAAATGTCTTGGGTAGATTTTACATTGAAAATTGACAGCATGTGTAAGTGTACTCAAATATTACTGCTATATCTTTAAATGTTACTGCTTTATCTTTAAAAGCTAAGGGAAGAACTACCAACATTTTTGTACTTCTACATTGAACAATGGATCTGTTTAGAAAAATACAGATGTCCAGGGAAGAATTCATTAACATACAGGCAGAAACCCTCTCCCTCCACTCCGAAATACCACCACCACCCTAAAAAACAAACCCCTATATCTCAAAGGATTAAAAAGAGAAAAAAAAGAAAAAAGTCATAACTATAAAAATCTCCTCAGTAGACTCTTAGTGCCTCTTGACTTCTTTCAGACCTCTCTGTTGGGTTTATTGGGAGGCCAGCGCAGAAGAGATTTGTGCATCAGGCTAGCCTGAAAAATACATACCCCAAAATGTAAGACATGGACTGTAGGTTTCTCTTTTCAGTTGAGCTCTCATTTAACCTGTCATCTGTGCTACGCCTCTATATTCATTAGTGGATTTTTCATTTCTATTTAAACACAGGCTTGACTGATTATACTGAAAAGAATTTGAGGTAACAGCACAACTGCATGAAAGTGTCTGAACAGATAAGGGAACAACAGACTACAGAAAAAAGGGGACGCTCCTGAAGAATGCAATGTTTTGTTGCTAGGTCATTCACATCTCCCCCTTTCACAGTTCCTCTTCTGCCTCCTCTGCCCAACGGCTTTGAGCTGTGGCAAAACCAACAAGAAATCTTCCAGACACAAAATTCACTGCCTCGTTTCTTCCAGCATTAAAGGAGTCTCCCCCCCCCCTTTTTTTTTTTAAACTAGTTTCAGATAAGACATTCAACCGTTCACTCAAATTATCATTTGATTTCTCCTTCCCCCAACCTCTGGCACAAAGCCAACATTCCCAACATCAGCCACCTCCTCTGCAATACCTTTCGCAGCACGAGCCTGCTTTTCAGTAACAAATGAAACGTACACATGCGTATGCCACTCTATAGCAAGTACAGCACAGCTTGTCCCTCTTTCATGGAGGGGTAAACTGGCACACGCCTTTACTGTGGCGCACACAGAAAGACACTGTCCATCTTTAGCACTGGATCAATGTAGGTAGGTAGAAGAGCTGGAAAATCCTACACATGGAAAAAATGAGCTGCAAGTGGAAGAGAAGAAGCAAAACATTGCTCTAGTGGATGAATTAAAAATAATGGTGCTTCAAGATACAGAGTTAACTTCAGTATAAGATGAACAATCTTACTTACCAACTAGGACATACAACATAACTAGAATAATTCTTTAGGAGTCTTTGTAGCAACCCTACCTACATCATTATCAGGTTGTGGCGTTCTCCGTACTATAGTAAAGACATTCTCAATAAACAGAAATTAGCAACTATCGTCTTAGCTAAACTACAGTTTGAAGAAAAGAGTCTTTGGCCAAAAAGAAAGGTTATAAAATAGTTTGTGATCCAGTAAATAGCTCAAACCCTTGCCTCATTTATTAAGCAAATAACAAAAGAGGTAATATAGCACTATATTATCTTGGAGCCCAGATGCCATAAGGCAGATTGAAATGGAACGATAAACACTCAAGTAAAAAACAAACAAAACAAACATTCAACCCACAAAGCAGGATCCATCTTTGAGGGTATAACATTAAAAAGGACTCTCTGCCCCCACATGCAACCAAGTTCCCAAGCACTATTTTAACTCTCTTCTACCTAGCTGGTGTAAGAGACAAAAGGACACAACTGAATATTGTGTTTCACAGTGTATTTTTGAAAGGCAGATGCTTGCTTATGCAAGCTTGACAATGGCTCAGAATTGCGAGAAGTATGCGTGGGGGCTTAGTACAGAAGTCCAGCATTACCTGACTTCACACGCGCTTCCCATCATAAGCTGCAGATATTCTTCACCTCCACCTTCACTTCTCAGTTACCTAATAGCTCTACAGCTCAGTAACCCAATTAAGCTTGGTATTTTTTCCCAAGAACGTACCGACTAATATGAAAACATTATGAGAAGAGCTAACAAGATACTCATGAGAAACTACTTATGAGGTGGCAATTTAATGGGGTAGCAAAGTAGCGTAAGTGACAGTAATGTTGCGAGCGCCTAATGGATTGCAGTGCATCCATTTCCTGCCTGCAGCCATCCACATTCTTGTATGAATCAATATATTATATGAAGTCTACTTCTTAAAAGTTTAAGAATCAATCACAGTCACACCCATTTTGAATGAAACTTACTGCGAGTGGAAAACAACTGATGTCCCAATAATGCTATGCTGGCTGTCATCATTTCTTAATGGCAAGTGCTAGTGTATTTAGAAGCATTTTCAAACATATTTTCAGATTATACAGAGTTACATTCTTACTAGTTGAATTTCACATTAGTAACTGAGCTAAATTAGAGATAAAATGTCTAAAAAAATCCCTTGCACTCTGGAATAAGCCCTTTCTGTACCAGATGAGGTGAAGCTAAAAAGCCCTGTATTTATACCGAACACATTGCCACTATCATCATTCTCCGCCCATCAGATGGCTCCTTGAGGATYTGTTTTCAAAGAGTACCCTCATCAAGAAGATTAGGTCCAGGGTGGCATCTGAGAAAGTCTAAAGTTACAAAACTCTCTATCCAAGCAATCCAAAACAAAGGCTGAGAGCTGCTGCACTATTAACAACTCAGCAACCATATCCATGATGAAGATTACGATAAAAATGTCTTATCTCTCTCTCTCAATATATATATAAAGGTATATACACATACACAGACACGCCTATATCGATACTTTTTTTTACCCATAAAACAGGAACTGAAGAAAGTTGTTTTAGTTCCACTTCATACTGTAAGTCTGGAAAGATGTTCACTTCAGCTTAGGCACATTTTTTTTCCATAAAGTTTTCAGAATATTTCTCAGATTAAAGATGAAACAGTGAACAACACAGTTTTACAGAGAAAACCAACTCCTTAAGTGCCTGCTCCATTTGACTGTGCTGCACGTCAAACTTGGGATGAGAGCATGTGCCGCAGCATGCGCAATGGACCCAAAGCAAGGACTCCTGCGACGTTCTTCCATATCCTTTGGTATGGGAGAAAACAATACATCATCAAGAAGCACAGGATTATTTTTAAGCCAGTTTAATTTGAATTCTTGTGTTCCTCACATCCGAAATTATTTGCTCTCATGTAACCCAACAAGAACGTAAATCTTAAAGGTGGCTGTCCGACATTTTGAAGAACACAGTCTTCAGAAGTATGTTCACAGGCACTACAACCATCCATACCCTTCAGATGTCCTGGGGTTTTCTTTCAATTACAGAGAAAAGAATAAAATCGAAGAGAAAATGGAAACCCACTTTGTACTGACAATTTTGTCACTAGTACGTCAGCAATATTTGTGTGAACCAGTAATTATATGAAGGCTGCAAACCACACCTAAAACAACTAACATGGTTCTATGTCATATTTTTACATGTAAAAAGAATGAAAGAGCCAAAGGAGTTTTATGGAAAAACACTTAATTAGGACACCTCTGCAGAAGTATACGTGGAAAGAAGGGGAAAAAAAAACAGGAAGAGAACGAGGACAGTTTCCTTAAAATCTACAATTTCACACCAATTTAAATGATACATTCCAGTTATCTCAAGATAAGGAACTCCTCCTCTGGATTTTGTTATTCTCAGAAGCTACCAAATAATTTTCAGAAGCATGGTATTTTCAGAAATATGTGATCTCCTTTAAAGGGTCCTTTTTGGAGAAACAACCTTTAATTCTATATTAAAGATCATAGATTCCACCCCTAAGTACTAATTGCCTTTCATCATATGTCCTATCCTGAATTAGGGCTTCTATATTACTTCCTACTCTTTTGAAATCATAATCTATTTAAAAAGTAGTTGAAACAGCAAATAAAACTCTGTATAATGGAGGATGTTGCTAGATCTCAAACATGACCAGAAGCCAGTTATTTGCTAAAAACAAGAAAATAAAAAAATGCACACCAAAAAACAAAACAAAAAACACATTAAAATATATTGCCAAACTAGATGCCCTTCATAGGCATTTCTGCAAAGCTCATTCAGCAACCAACAATGTATCGCATTTATTTATAGCTAAGAATCTAGTCTTATTTTTAATAAATCTGCATTCATGTAAACAGAAAAAAAGAAAAAAGCTTCCTCAGTAACTGAAAGCTTGTTTCGACAGGTGCAGCATAGTACAACTGGCACAATTAGAACGGGTGACATAGCACTCATCTGCATTATGGCACAAGGGCAGCTGAGTTAGCTTGAGATAAAGTGCTACTTTCATGCAGCATAAATGCAGCAATACCCTTTCCGTTTGGGAGGTGAGCACGGCTGGCTCTGACTCAGGAGCCACTATATCACCCTCCCTGTTACACAGTGCAAATGTGGGATATAGTCATACAAGGGCACGGCTCAGTAGGAAGCTAACGCAAAAAAAAAAATCCACTCTTGATCGATTGGAAACTGTCAAAGAAACCTGACATCCACTTTTTTCAATTTGAAGCTCTTTGATTTTGACAAAAGAAATGAGGAAATTTTACTATTAGAGAAACTCAAAGACCAGCTGAGAAATGCCAAACTAGTTAGACTAAAGAAGTGACTAGTGTAGAAAGAAAAAAATATCCCAAAAGACAAAACCCAACTCAGTGAGGCTAAACAGTGGGAGGTGAGAATAGCTGCCAGTACGCTGTCCCTTTACGCAAACATCAAGCCACTCAACTTATTTCTACTGAGTATAACTGTAGTGGGTCTGGGTTTATATTCAATGCACATCACATAAGATGACCCAAGCATAAAGCCACGCCATGCTGAGAAGAGGCGACAGCAAGCCTTTCCAAAAGCTTATTAAAAGGCAGATTTTGTTGTTGGTTTTTTTTTTAAGCACAAAGCACCAGAAAAAACACACCCACACCCACCCACCAAAACAGTTTGATTAACTGGAGATTTTCCTTATTTTTAAGTTTCAGATAGCAAAGTTTCAGTGCTTTCTAATGAGTTCTGAGAAAAGTTTGTCGGGGTCAGAAACGTATGCAGTAGTTAAAGTAAGTTCTGACACCTTTGTGTTTTGAAGGATCTGAAATTTGGCAACTGTCCTTTTTGTGGGGGAAGTTTCTTTTGATATCTTGAGAAAAATCAGGCCACCACTCAGCCGAGTTATAAGCTTCTGAAAAACATATAATTTGTACAGAAACTCGAAGTTTGGAAAGCAAGCTTCAAACTCATCTATCAGAGTGGAACATGCAACCAAAGACTACAGGGTTAAACTGAACTTCCCCTGCAATTTTCCTCTACCTAAAACAGACAGAATAGGCTGGTTGCTGTGTCCTCAACGCTCCTTTTGTTGACCCCTAAACAGGATGAAAAAGAAATAATCTTGAGGTAAAAAGACCAGCTACGAGAAAGGAAAACACTGGATTTGAAAGAGGGTTAGGGAGGAGGAGACAGGTTGTGACTAATGGGACTGGCAGAAAGGATGGACTGACTGGCCATAACAAAAGAACAGGCCGTAATTTCTCAGTCTGCTTCAGTTCCATTAGCACCGAAAGCGATGTACTCTAGCAGCACAAAAAAGCAACGTTTCCTGGCTCTCCACTATTCTAAACAGAAGAAAGCACATTTAAATTCCTGTTCTCCTTTCACACAGCAGAAGTTGCATCTATCTAGAAATTTAGGTTTCTGGGTTTTGTTTTTTTCTTCCCCAAATGGACTTTTTTTTTTTTTTAAATGGTATTTTGGATATGCCTCAGCACAAACAGTGGTAGATGGGAACCACCTACTGTGCTAGAACACACTCCTGTTGAGAACCTGGAGCTGAACGTAGGGTGCCGTTACTTCTACCAATTATTTAATCCACTAACTCAGTTAGAAAGCCTACACTATATAGTTAAGCATTGCCATTCCACTACTTCAGACCCACACAGAACTTTTTCTCTCCCCAGCTACTTAAAATCCCTTAAAATATATTTTATCTCCCAAAACGTTCAAAAAAAAAAAAAAAAAAAAAGGGAGATGCTAGAGCTGTGAATCCACTAAGCAACTTTGATGAAATGTTGGGCCCAACTGTACTTAGTATGAGATAATGCTTGTAATGTCCAAAGTGCTCTGAATAAAATCAGGCACCACACATCTCAAACTCAGCATCTGAACTTGTAGATACTTTTGGCCTTCAAGTATGCTCAAGTCTGCCTTCCTTAGAGTGGCTGCTGCATTACTATCTTCTCTGGAATAAATATGGTGAAGATACATTAACTAACATGCTGGTTGCACAGAAAAAGTATACATAAAAAAAAAGTAACAATTCTCCTATTTAATGCAGCACTAGAACAGGGAGAAGTAAGGCACATGCAGGGCAATACACTGAACAAGAAGAGAAAGCAGAGTTCATTTGTTTTATTGTTGGAGGCACAGTAGTTTGGGAACAAAGTAGTTGTATTCACTCATGCAATTTAAGTATACCCTCACCTACAGGTACAGCCCTAATTCTGGCACATTCCCATTTCTGAGGACTTGACTTTGCAAATATTTTATTTTCTTAAAATAAATTGTAATACATGACAAATACATGCAAGTGCAAAGGGCCAGTGAAATATTGGGATACCACCAGCATCAGCCCTTTTGCCCTCAAACTTTGCAGTTTAGAATAGCTCAGGAACAAAGACCAAACCAGAACACATTTTTTACAGTGGCTGTTATCAACATTTCTCTAAGTATCTTTAGAAGGCTCGCTGCTTTGAGAGAGACTTGCATGCTAGAGGGAAACCCTGAAACACATCTGATAGGAGCTTTAATCACTTGAGCACCCTCCTCTTCCACACAGAAGTGTGAAAATTTACTCATGTGTTGCTATGCAAATCTCTTTCTACAGCATTAAAATCCTCCCCCTCTTCTTTGGCCTTTCAGACAATTAGGAAGTTTTGAAAACCTACAATCAGAAATAAAACTTTGATAACAGTCACCCTAGTTCATTTTATTGCACTAAATGAAGGAAAGAGGGAAAAAACAATTTGGAATTGATCAAAATACTTTTCACAAAAATTTCAGAGCACATGTTCTGCGTTAAACACAGAAAAACAAACACTTCTCATACTTCCATCTTTTTACTCGTTCTATGAAAAGATGGAGCACGTTTTACCTGAGGTTTTCCCTTGCTACCTGAGTTTGTTTCAGAAGTAAAGAAGTGCACTAATCTTTAACAGGGACAGCTCGGGACTTAACGCAGCACAGGCCTGGTCAGCTCTCTGCCAATGGTTTGATTCACATACAACATTCTTAAGAAATACAGCAGTCATTAAAAAACAAACAAACAAACAAAGCAACCTCCCTCCCCCCCCCCAAAAAAAAAGAATAAAGCCAGGTGATTTGCAAGAGAGGAAATAATCAGTTACTGTTATGCCCAAAATGGAATCTAGTAGGAATATTTCTATATAAGCAACAGACAAAGATGATACAGTGTAAATAAATTCATATACGCACACAGTTCAGTTGCTCTCCGTTAATGCTGCCATGGATAAATATATCCTTTACGTAAACAAATATTTTTAAAGCAGCATGAAAAATAACTAAAAATAAATCTGAGTGTTCAACTATCCTTTATACATTATAATTTGATTATCAAGAACACTGAAGGTGAAAATTCACTGTATGCATTCCAACACACTGCAGTCTGATCACAGGTACATTAAAAGGTCTTAGTATATCACAGCTAAATGATATGCTAAATCTGAAAAAAGAAGAAAAATGACATGACAGTTTTCTAGTATAAAATTATTCTGGACATTCAAAGCTAAAGCAGAGGAGAGTTGCAGAAGGACACGACAGTAGTTGCAGGTGTAAATAAGTACCAGTAAACACAAGGCAACTATCACTGAGGCAGGGAAAGGAAAAAGCACCAGTAGCTACGCACACCCAGCCGGGGGCTCCAAGGTTAGCTAATATTATTCTGGTAAGCGATCCTGACATCACTGTGGGGAGTGCAAGACGTCGGTCATCTCACAGACGAGTTAGAGCAGAAGCAGGCAAAAGGGACGAGGCAACCAGCAATGCAGGGACGCTTCTGCATAAGGGGACACTGAACACACTAAGACCCCTCAGGTTGGAAGGGGGACAGCTAAGGTGGGACATGAGGAAGATCTATAAAATCATGGGTCGTACAAGGAGAGCGACTGAGGGACGATTTACTCGTTATCGTCAGGACACAGGGAATAGGGAGCTCCCAATGCAGTCATCAAGTGGAAAGCTGAAGACAAACAAAAGGAAGTTTTCCCTGCTGCCACCCTCAAGAGCGACCATACTTTGCAAGTGCCATGGAGCTTCACAGAAGCCAAAAGCGTAAGCAGGTTAAAAATGGTATTAGACAAGTTCATGAAGGCCGCGTCCATCGGTGTCTACTAAAACACCGTGATCCAGATGCAGCACCTGCTCCCTAAATGTTGCAGCCCCCGCGTGTGGCTTGCAGAGGGATGGTTCCCAGGTTGCTTCCTCATGCATCCGCCAGCGCTGCCCGCTGGCAGAGCCAGGGCGCTCCATCGGAGGAGTCTTAAAGGACTGCCGCCTTGGATCGAACTGCAGCTCTCATGATCCACAGGACACACACATAAACTTGACATTCCCATTCAAGAATTACCCGATAGGGAAAGTTAGCCAGAGCACCAGTTAAAACCAAGACCTTCAGTTTGCATTTCAGAGGTATTATATCAAGCCTGGAAATCAAACTAAGAGACCTGCCTTTATCCTCTGATACCCTCCAGTGATTTAGACCCCCTGGAAAAACATACACACACAGACACACACACACGCCAAGACACATAATTTCTAATCATTTTCAAAAATTTAGTACTACAAGTATTGTAACATTCAAGTTCAATGCAAGGAGGGTTGCATCATCTTTATGCTCAATATTATGTTTTAAATTTATGCATTTAGAAGCAAGAAGTTAATTCATCTTAATAAAGTAATTTTTTTAAGTAAGTATTTTTGGAAAAACTTTTTAGTAAAATTCTAAATACATTCAACTTGCAGCTATCCCAGAGACCTGAGAGAATAGTAAGGTGACCTGAATAAAGCACAACAGATACAATGACATCTTATGTAAATTAGGGTGCAAGTATGTTTGAAATACTTGAAAA
Organism: Apteryx rowi; assembly: GCF_003343035.1. NCBI lineage: Eukaryota > Metazoa > Chordata > Aves > Apterygiformes > Apterygidae > Apteryx > Apteryx rowi. Next base: position 502,332 of record NW_020449863.1, on the reverse strand, counting down.
AGACAGATTTCTATAAAAAGCAGGGACAGATTTAAACACGGCTGTGGAAAGGATCTCCAGTCAGCAGCCTATATTCTGCATCATGCAACACTGACACAGTATTGATGTTGGGAAAGGTCATTCATGGTTAAACTACAATTCCGGGATCCACACAAGGATATCTGAAAGCATATTGTAAAAATTCAGAGGCTCCCCAATGAGCAAAACATTAATTCAGACAAACTAATGCAATTTTGGGATAAAATTATGATCAGCTTATTTGGCATAGGAAGAGTGTTAAAACATTCCTGGAGAACTCAGACTTGCAATTAACAGCAAGTCAAAAGCAAACACAACAAGAGAAAAAAAAAAAAACAACCCACAAAACACCACACAACCCTTCAGTTTTATTTCCCTCCATAGCCTCAGCTTTCACATCACTTGCTGCAGCATATTATAAGTGGTAATCAGTTATAGACACTTGCTTGAAGAAAAAAAAAAAATTCCTAGACTGGAGGAAAAAAACCCAACAACAGTACTTTGCCTATATTATAAATTTCTGATAGTTATGTTCAGATACAGCTTCCCTAGATACAAATTGACCAATCTCATGAAAGCAGGAGTTGGACTGACTTCTAGTTACCAGATTTTAACTCTTTCGAGAGAAGATTATCTTGCTGCTGTCTGTAATAGGATACCAAACTATTTCTCTTCCACAAAGGTTCAAGCTATAAATGGATCAAAAGCAAAAAGTTTATGAAACTAGACTGCAGGGTAAATTTTAAAAAGTAATACACTGAGTTCAGAGAGCTCTGAGGGACAAGCATCTTCCTTTCATCACCAGGATGCGCTCTGTGGTATTACTTGTATTTCTAATGAGGACAGCTAGTGTTTGGGTTGCTAGTTGTTTCATGATATGCACTCAGACTCTTTCATATACCAGTAAGCCAAATATATCATTTTAAGTATTACATTCTTATGAAACATCAGCAATTGGATTCTGTTATATTTGCTTTGATAGTGGTTAGTACCAGGTGCTTTAGGAAAGTATGCAAGTAAGTGGAAAAGATGACCTAGTCATCAAATATTCCCCATACCTATGGTCAACCATGAGACATTAGTCAAAAATGTAAATGTGCTAAAATATAAAACTGTCATTGAACTTTTCAGAAGAAAGCTGTGTTTAAATGAGTTGCCTAGCTGTATAAGACACAAAGTAAAGTATATCCTAAAACGCCTTGAATAATTCTGAACACATTTTTTGATTCTTTAGTTTGATACAAGAATAAAAGGTATGTTTCCTACCTGTAATGTACATGTGTAACTGTTGGTTGTCGGTAGCCAAGAATCCAAGTTTGAATGTCTATAGGTTCACCTTTGGGATACGCAATGGTTGTATCTATCACCCACTGGAGGCCTTTTGATTTGCTCTCTAGGGATAAAAAGAAAGAAACGTCATATTAAACCAGAAAGTACATGCCACTGATTTGATAGCTATTTCATTTTTACATTACTTTATAAGATATCAAGGGGCACAAATATAGCTTAAAAATGACAAAATAAGACAGCTAGAGATAAAATTCAGATTTCATTAAATAGCATAGAAAGACTCTTACAATCTTCAGCAAAGCCAGGATTTTACTTTCACAGTTGTTTCTGTTGAGCTTAGGTATTGTAGCACACAGAACAGAGCAGCTTCACTCATTGTATGGGTATGTTCACATGACATGTTGGCCCAAATGTTAGGTGCTCCTCCCCGTTCTCTTAAAGTAAAACGTGGAAAATAAAAATCTAGCTTTTTCAGTCTGTGCTTTAAGTACAGGTACAGGTGGGCCTTTGTAAGAGCTCTCAGTGCCTACTTGTAGCTCGCTAATGGAACAACAGCCATGCAGATCCCTTTGGCCGCTAGCCTCAACACTGGGGTAGGGCAGGTGGATAAGGGTGATTTATTTCATACAGTGCACTTGGATTAGGGGGGGAAGGGGGAAAAGGGGGAAAAAAACCACATTCAGTAAAGGTTCTTAAAAGTCTGAGATATAAGATAAAGAGGGGGGGAAAAAGTCACTTCATGTATTAAAGACAAGCAAGCAAGCAATAGGAAAAGATGATCAGTTTTTGCAACAGAAAGAAGGGAGAGTCTATCCACAAGGCCCCAGAAAGACTGATGCCAGTACAACATATTCACATGCTGTTCAGCGGATTCAGAAGCTGAAAAAAGGTCAAAGCAGGTGAAAACATTTGCTATCAAAATTTAAAATCCAGGAGAGAGAAATCTAAACCTGAATGAAGGCCACTACCAACAATAGTCAAGGGCAGATATCAACCTAGACATGACCTCCATCTGGTCTTACTCAACCTATGTGGCAGGTCTTCGATCCACAGGCTTGCAAAGAGGGAGAGTGGCATATCTGGCAAGCAGGCCAAGAAGGAGGCGCATTGCCAGATGGCACTTGGAGTTTAGTTTCTCAGTTTTATTTCTGATCTGTGGGAACTGGAGTTGCCTCCTATCTGAGGTCACATTATATTTGGACTAGTATAGTAACAGCACACGTTTACATCATACCCAGCAATAACTTAAAGTATTTAAAAAGTTGACTATTAAAAACAGCCACCTGTTGGTAAGAGCGTGCAAGAGGTGTCAGGTCTTAGTACAAAGTACAAGGCTCCTCAAGCCTGGAACTAACAGCCAAGAATGAAATGTGATAGAGGCTGACAAAGATCACAGCTGGCATAAAAAGAACGGACAGAGATAGACCATTCACCATCCTCTTCAATACAAGAACTAGAGGCGCTGAAAACGTAGCCCAGAGAAACACGCAAAACAAACAGGGGGAGATGCTTCTCCATGGAGAGGGCAATAAAACCGTGGGGAACCCCTTGCCAAAGGATGCTGAGAGCTGGGTTCAGGAGGCAGCTGGACAAGTATATGGAGGAAAACCTGTGGAGGGTTACTGCCAGGCAGAAACCCCAGCAGGTTCGGGAAATCTGCCACACTGAAAGCAGCCAGCAGGACAGTTCTGGGGAGAAATACTATGTACCTTTGTTCTGTTCACACTTTTCCTTCGGTATCCACTTAAGAGTCACAGAGAGGATGCTGGGGTAGACGGACACTTGGTCTCACCCCATATCAGCGCTTGAACTTTACAGAGGAGCTCCGGCACACATGAATCTTGCGCAGAGTCTCAGGCACATTCTAAAAGTCCGAAGTTATTAACACTAACTAGAATATATCCAAACAGGCACAGACTGACACACGAGTTTCTACCTGTCTTTCGTTTTGAAATGGGAGAAGACAATTACAGCAACATTATTGCATATATCCATGAATTATTTTAGCAAACAACTAAAATATCTGCAGAGTGTCTGCTCAACAATGTGAGGTTGCACCTTCATTACAAATGCAAATAAACTACCTGAATATGGCTAGACAGCACTTCATAATATTTACTTGTTTAATTCAGTAGTAGTATGCAATGTACTATGCCAGAATGTGACAAAGTGCAAACTACGCAGGCCAAGCTGAAATATCCACAGCGTCACCTTCTCGAAATATGGCATTTCAAAGCCCTGACAGGCACGTGAAACGAGAACACGAGGTGCTGTGAAGAGCTCCAGGCCTGCCAGCGTTATGCCAGAGTGCTTGTCAAGGCTCTCAAGAAAAGCACCAACTGTAGAGCCCTTCATTTTAAAAGTAGCAATGTTTTAGATTAGAGAAAAGCTAATATGAAAGTAATAGTATATCCACAAAAGTATTCATTTAGAAATGGATTTAGGAACAAAGCCATTCAATTTATTATTTTCCCAGATGTAAAGTGAGAATGAGTAATAAAGACAAGTAAATTGTCCAAGTGAGAAAGCAACAAGGATCATTAATTGTAATTAAAAAGTGCCAGACAAATATGGGCACATTATCCTTTTATCTACTGTAAAATGTTTCTAAATCATTTATTAAATATTTAGCTAGTACTTCAAACAGATTTTTCAGTGTACGATGGTTCAAACTTCACTACAGAAAGACTACTGTAGTCCTCCTTCTTGCAGTAGCTACCTCCACACACTGTTACAAAGACACACTATCACAGCACAATCACAGACATATTTCTGCATACTCTGGTTTAAAATAAGCCTTATATAATCATCCAAGATCTCACACTGCCAAAAAACCCCAAGTCACCGAGGATTTTCAGAAAATTAAATTGGAAATGATAATTTTAGGTATATGAACAGTACTTGGGAAACAAAAACTGCACTCCAATCATAAAAGTACAGATAGCACATACTATCTGAAAAAATATGACGAGCCAGAAAGATGTTTCCTACCACCAAGTCAGCAGCAGAAACCTGCAAAGGCAACAGCCTCTTTGTAAAGCACCTTCCAAAGGCTAATACTGTATTAAAAGTATTCTAGTGTGAGGTTTTATTCACACAAACGTTAATAAAATTAGGATTGACCAAATAAGTAATACAACTTGACTGCATTTTAAAATATGTATCCTACAGAAGGACACCCAGTTGGGAAAAAACATTGCATCTTCAGCTAAACTTTTTGTTTCTGCCAGAAAGAAAAAGCTGAGGGAAAAAATCTTACAGCTCACTGTCCTTTTTTTTTTTTGGTTATACTGTGCTGTGCTCTGCCCATGTGCAATTTTTGTTGTTGTTGTTTTCCGAAGTCACAAAGCTCTAACGGATTCTGAAACCGAGAAAGAAACAGACAACTGGGGACCACACAAAAAAAGAAGGATAGGACCTCAGCTTCTCCGACGGTGCTGCCTTCCGCCTCAACAGAACTTTGAACAAGAACAAACAATTTTCTAATGGAGCACACTATCAGAAATCCAGAACAGAAAGATTGCCGCATCAGTTATAATTTGGTATGACTCTCAGGCCTTGGCATTTGTAGCAGAAGAAAGGGTGTTGAGAGCACTCGTTCAAGAACGCCTCTTGCCAAGTTTGGCCTAGCCAACACAGCCAGAGATGCATCTGGCAGCCAAGCCTTTTTTTGAACTTTCTACTTTCTTTTAAAGACTTTCTCCTTCTCCATTTCGCGCAGCTGCTGAAGGATCCAAGTAGCAGGGACTGCCAGCAACTTCATCAGAAGAAACAACGGCAGAGACCAAGTTTCAGGCTGATCTCTCTAAGGGCTAGTTTTTCCTCCGAGGTGTCGGTCTGCTTGCCACTTCCAGCACAGGTAGATGATTTTAATTTCTCAAAGTGCCTCAAAATGTTAACAATCCTGATTCTCTTTAATTAGTAGATAAATGTTCAAAATAGGCCTGCAGGGATCTCTCCTACACAGCTGTATCCAAATCATGCAGTAATCATGTGCCTTAGCATGAAAGGTACATACCTTCCTTGTGAGTGCTAAGGCAAGACACATATGAAGACAAGACTGAACAATCACATGAAATGGTATTTTTCTGACCTAGACAAAAACCAGAGTAAAAATTAAAGACTCCTAATTTGCTTTTTTAAAATCACCAGCAGAGGCAAGTTTTCATAACTACTCCTTATTTTTGCTTTAATTATGCATTCAGTGGTAATAAATCACTTCATATGTAGTTGGGACTGAGATTCTTCAAAATATTCAGTGCTCCATCATCATCTGTAATCCTCCCACAGCAGACACTTGACCACTTACTACCACAGATTTATCGGGGTTCAAAGCTTCTCTTCTTCCCTGGAATTATCCTCAACCAATGCTATAATGTGGATCTGACTAGGGGCTCAAATTTTCAAACCCGCCAGCAGATGATCAGTGATTACCACTCAGAAAAAGAGTGAATCATAAAGGACTGTTTTAAACAGAAAACCTTGCCTCCTGCCAAGCTCTGGATGGTGTGCTACCACTCCATCACATTTTGAATAGAAAAGAATATACCAGCCAAGAGTGAACCTCAGGGCTGCAGCTTCCACTTGAAAACATTTAATACTATTCATGTGTGGTTTCTTGAACAGCTTGCGTCATCCTAAATGCAGCCAAAAGGGGCTATTACCTCCTCCCACGCAGCATGCGTTCTTGCCATCTCCCTTGTCTTGTACTTGTATTCACATGGTCAGCTGGACCACCGAATTTAATTTTAACTCCTTCCCCAAAGATTAGCTTTCAGACTGAACATCTTACTGATCATGCCAAGATCTCACYGTACCAAATCACAATTCACTGGGAACAAAATAAGCAGTCCCTTTTCCAGGATTAAAGCAAACAAACAAACAAACTAAAAAAAACCCAACACCCTCACAAAACAATGAACTAAAAAAAATTGATTAAAAAAATTATGGAGTCTGTGTCCAGCTTTGCAAAAGGGAAAACTGAATTTCTCTAAGAAATAAAGCAACAGAAATAACTGAACGTACCATGCCACACTTGAAAGCAATAAGATAGCATTTCAATACAGCTATAACCAAGTTCACAGAAGCTTGTTATCGGACAAAAATCGCTGCAGGTTCACCGTTGGTTGGGTTTTCTTTTCTACTCAGAATCTGTATCTTCAGTGAGGGATTGCTCCAACCCCCCTCTGAACTGCCAGCTGTTCTTTCATAAGCACTGAATCTAGGCACGTCTCAACAAAAAAGGCAAAACAAGTTTGATTTTTGCCAGAACATTTTGCTAGTTTCAAAACTTACAAGATTGATTCTTATTAATTGAAGAAACATTGTATTTGCAGCCGCATCAGAGACTGAGTGTTCTGTTAAATACATTGATTCCCCCAGGGTCATGGGGCTGATGGATATACAGCAAGTATTTTTATGCTGTCTGTATTTCTGCTCCACACTAAAACCCTCTCCTGGAACGAAGGCACCAACAGCAGCACTTCTGGGGGCACAGCACATCTCTCCAGAGCGAGGCTTTCCTCAAACACCAGAAATAACTCTTGTACCACCTCTTAAGGGAGGGACAACACTTCAGTGCATTGTCTTTTGTTTCAGTCATTTAGTTCAGTATTTACCAGCAGTAGGTTAAATTTCACACAGATGAGGGTTCAAATTTGGGACTTTAAATACAGCTGAAGATATATGGCAAAGGGCTCAGAAAACTCATAGGAAGAAGAAAGTAATGAGATAGAGACTGCTTGCCTTAGAAAAGCAACTGATAAAGAAGTGATCATTTTACATACAAAAATACCAAATAGTCCTGACTGTCTAGCCCAGGAACTTCTGTTCTTCCTGTCACACTCCATGGGAAGAGTTAGATAATAAACTGTGGGAGATTCACAACTTGTGCAAGAATAAACTGAAAAGGGGACTGTATATTAAGAATATTAATAATCATAATTAAGGCTAATGAAATTTTTGAACCTTGCACTTCACAGCATAAACCCCTCCCTAACAAAGAGATAAGCGAAATCAAATTAGAAACCTTATAAAGGGAGAAAGACAGTTTATGTAGTATATAGCTGTTGTACAGTTCTTAAAGTATTATTTGAAGGTTATAACTCCAGGGATATTCGATGCACAAATCAAGCTATTGGGCTGGGGGGGGGGGGGAAGGGTTACACATGATGAAACAACTACTCTGCAACAGGGTTTGTGTCAAACCAGAGCACACTACAACATTATATTAAGAATGAACTATCTTTTATGTTATGGTTGCTTTTGTCCTCTTTTCCATTTTTTGGCCCAATATTATACATGATTCCAGTAAGAAAGCAGAATGGTACAAAAATCTATAAGGATTATTTAAAATAAATTAACCATTAGCTAAATGATAGCTCTCAAGAACACAGCAACTGTGTATCAGGAACCATCATAACATAGCTAGCAAGAAAACTCAACACAAAGCGGATATAATTTTTGATGAGAAGGAGAAATTATTTCTTGGCCCTAATCTTAATGTACAAACCAATTTACCTGCAATCAGGGCAGGGGGAGGGAAGAGGAGAACTCTAAACATTATCAATAAAGCTTGGAGGTAACAAAGATTGGGAGAATGATAAGTAACAGAGAGGAAAGTTTATTATAGCAAGCGGAGCGGCTTGGCAGACCAGGCTGACAGAACAACAGGAGCAGAACAGAGCGCAAGAAGCAGGTTTCAGCTGAACCAAGGACTTTGCGTGCTATGCTACTGACAAAAATGCCACTTTTCAAGCAATGGAACACTAACTAGAAGCACAAAAAGTTTATACACAACCTCTGTGCAAGACACTGATGTAACCATTACTGTATATATTACACCCAGTTCTAGCATACACAAAGCAAAGATGACTAATTTGTTAAGATGTCTAACTTTAAAATATAACCTTATAAAGTTTTATTGCATTCCACTGAACAAACACATTCCTCAAAAAATTCTTTTCCTGCAGAGGCAAGAGTGAAGTGAAAGCATTAGGAAGGCAGAAGATTAGAGCAAGAGTCTTCTACACATGACACAGGTCAAGAACTAACCCTCATACATCTCTGAAGGGGAAATTTCATCGTGGCAGAAAGTTTCTGTGAGCTTAAGGGAAGAGAGAACTTAAAATAACTCAGCTTCAAATACGTCAAATATTATTCTTCCTGGCATATAAAATTTAGTTATACTTCTCTTGTTCATCCCTTTTATTATGTTTTCACATCCACTACTCTTTTACTCTGAAAAAATGATGGTTAAAATAAACATTTCTTTCGTTCCTGTTTTTCTTCAGTTATCTTTCCACTTCTATCTTTTAAGTAGGATGGACAGATACAATTTCATTACCCTTCAGTCTATTCCCCCCCCCTTTTTTTTTTTTTAAATCGATCAACTAAGTCTTCTAGTATCAGATGCTCATTTCTCAACAGCCTGAAATATGTTACTCAAAAAAACCCACATACACACACACACACACAAAAAAACTCACAAAAAAAAAAAAAAAGGCAGAAAAGGCAGGCTTGATGTTCAGTGAACTTGCTAGCAATCTAAGAGTACAAAAGAATAAAACTTGTATTTTGGTAAGTGTTTTCGGTTCCCTTCCAGAACTAAAAGGCCTATAATTTATTTTTTATACCTTTGTGCCTTTAGGAAGCATAAATGGAACAGCGGCAAGACAAACTTATCCTTAATAAATAAGTAACTTGACAAACTTATCCTTAATAAATAAATAACTTAAAGATTGGGCATTTTGTTTCTTTTTCTTTCCCTCCCCCCCCCTCAAGATCTTCTTAGACAACAAGGACTTTCTAGAGTCTATTTCTATTCTGGATGTAGCCTGAAAGGAAATATTCTGATGCATTTAAAAACTTCCCTCCTCTCGTATGTGATGAACATGTCTACTCATTTCCTATGCTGACAAGAATAACTTAAAAACTAGAAATCCGGAAGCAATTTCTGTACAAGGCTTCCTGCTAATCCCAAAGCTTGAACTTCACTGCAGACAAAAAACCCAAAGCCATCCATGTATGTGGCTTTATTAGGAGGCACCAGGACAGGCTGGGGACCAACCTGCTGGAAAGCAGCTCTGCAGAGGACCTGGGGCTCCTGGTGGACAACAAGTTGACCATGAGCCAGCAATGTGCCCTTGCGGCCAAGAAGGCCAATGGTATCCTGGGCTGCATTAGGCAGAGTATTGCCAGCAGGTCGAGGGAGGTGTCCTCCCCCTCTACTCAGCCCTGGTGAGGCCACATCTGGAGTGCTGGGTCCGGTGCTGGGCTCCCCTGGACAAGAGAGACAGGGAGCTACTGAAGTGAGTCCAGTGAAGGGCTACTAAGATGATGAAGGGACTGGAGCATCTCTCCTACGAGGAAAGGCTGAGAGAGCTGGGACTTTTCAGCCTGCAGAAGAGAAGACTGAGCAGGGGGGGATCTTATCAATGTATACAAATATCTGAAGGGAGGGTGTGAGGAGGATGGGGACAGACACTTCTCAGTGGTGCCCAGCGATAGGACAAAAGGCAATGGGCACAAACTGAAACACAGGAAGTTCGTTTGAACATGAGGAAAAACCTCTTTACTGTGAGGGTGACAGAGCACTGAAATGGGTTGCCCAGAGAGTTCTTGGAGTCTCCATGCTTGGAGATATTCAAAAGCCATCTGGACACAGTCCTGGGCAACATGCTCTAGGTGAGTCTGCTTGAACAGGGGGAGGTTAGACTAGATGATCTCCAGAGGTCCCTTCCAGCCTCAACCATTCTGTGATTCTGATTTAGACAAATTTTGGTATGAAAATCCCAGYACCACCTGTCAATAAGAAAAATGCAACACAACCCCCCAATCCTTTGTTTCTATAATAAGTAACAGAAATCCACAACTAAATCAAACAAGATCTAACCCCATTGTATAAAAGTGCCAAGAAGTTAATTTCAAAAACTGAGACTAAAAGCACCAGCTCCCATAGCTACAGGCAATATTTCTATCCCAGAGCTCTACTTTCCCCTACACCACAGGTGTTCCAAACTAATAATGCAGGAGGAATATTCTTGTTCCTTCATAACTCTTTTAACTTAAAAGAGATCCAAAACAATCCTTCAAATCTACAGACATCAATGATGGTTTAACTCACAGCAACAGAGGGGACAGTCGTCAAAATCTGTAGAGAACAGACAAAGAAAAACTTGAACTCAGGAGGAAATATTTTGAGAAGAACGGAGCCTGCACAGTACTGGATGCAAAGAAATTTTTAAAGCCAGGAACAGAAACTTGAAAGTAGTCTGCATATCCCAGAAATACTTTTATTGTAGTTCCATTGTATCATAAAACAGCACAGACCATCAATCTTGCTGAAAGGAGCAACCCCACCCTTCTGTCCATTCCAGCTACTCATTCCAGTATCTGCTCTACCCATCATTTTTGCTGAAACAAGCACTCATGCAGCCACACTGTGGACCAACTTAAATTAAAGGTTCTTATTTTTTGTCTCACGACATCAGAAATAAAATTAGCAGAAATGAAATTAAATATGAAAACATTTATATAAATATGATAGTGTTACGGGTGTACTCTGGCATTTAAAGAGACCTCTTCAACTCAAGACTGACAAAGGTTTTGCTTAATAACTCATAAATCTTGAACATTCAATTTGCTTTTTATCCGTAAGAGTTAAGTGATCTTTACCTTTTATCACAGCGTCTCCACCTGCTAGAGTTCCATTTTCTTGCTGAGCTACAAGTGTTTTCAGAATTACTTGTGTTGCCCCAAGTCTCGGAAGGGTGACATGTTTAAGAAATGGCAAATTGTTTTTCTTGGCAAATGCCTGGCTTGTTTCCCTCCTTTTCCTAAGAAAGCCACCCTCCGGAAATAAAACAATCCATTTCCGATTACGGCTCCTGTAATATTTTTCTAGATGCTCCTTGAGTAACACAAGCTGCTGGTCACGGTGTGCTCTTCCCTGTAAGGGATAAAACATTACCTAAATAAAATGAATGCTTAAGAGACAAAGTTAGACAGATAATTACTACAGTTCAAAGATTCGTCTCTCTTTTCAGAGATACAAATAAGCCTCTACTACAAAACAAAGTAATGTTGTCCTCAAAGTAACCACTGGTGGCCAAGTTAATGCAACTTTAGAGAAAGGCTAAAAGAAAGCCTTTGAAAGTGAGAATAAAACTCTCCATTTGACTACTTCTCTGTAAGTGTGACTTCTAGACTGTCAATGGGAGTTTCACATAACAGGACAATGCATTTACAGAATTCTATACTTATTACCAGTTTCCAAATTGAATTTGCTAAGGAGAATCCTGCAAACACAATCTAGAGGTTAAGTTGTGTCCTTCCTGTCCCCAGACCATCAGTAATATCTGCGAGCTAAGTAACATCTTCACTTGCTCTGAATAACCCCATTATCTTCTATACAACTTTCTCCCCCGCCCCATATTAGAATTGCACAGGTAGCAGAAGACAGAATTAGACGTGAAGAATAAACCTTAATTCAGTTATCACAGTAAAACTGCAGAATTCTCTCCACTCTGCAAAAAACTGTGCTGCTTGAATGCTTAGTTTCAACTGAAATTAGCATACTGACAAAAACACTTATTGACTGGATCTTTTCTTCTAGAAGAGCTTCATTTGAAAGAAAAACAAGCAGCACTGGGCTGTAACATTTACAGGTTTTCTTCCTCTAGGAGAGGCTGTTAACTGGAAAGTAACTTGCTTTGGGGGAACTTACAACAAAAAAAGTGTGTAACAATGAAAATGAGAGATACTCAAGTCAGAAAGACATTGTATGGCAGCAGCTTCTGGTTGGTGAGAGTTAGATAGTCAGATAATTAGCTGTATATAAGGTACAGCCAGATAATAATTAAGCCTGAAGGACCAAGGGCAGGGGGGTGGGGAAATCAAAAGACTCTGGTGTTCATTTTTCTCTTTGATGGGTTAGCACAACTTCTCTTCAGGAAAAAAAAAAAAGTTTTTTTTTTTTTTTAATATATGCGGTCACAAATCTCTTCAGTGCAAAGCAACCTGGTAAAGTTGCACAAAATGGAAATCCATGGCCAAAAATTTCATTCTTCTGAAAGCTAGTGCTCCTGAGCAAGCAAAATGAAGAGCCCAAATGCACATTTTGCATTTGGGCTCTTCAGCTGTAGTTTTCCTCAACCCTCAAGTGAAATAGAATATTTTGAGCAAAGTTCTTTCAGATGCTCATCTAGTGTAAAACACAGTTTAACTGAAGCCAATAGAGTTAAAGCTTTTCATTTTTCCATTTTACCAGTACTTTGGAATACAATTTTATGCTGGTTCCAATACTGTTGTTTAAATACTCTGTAAGGTGTACAAGATGTATTTAAAAATACCAAGCAATTGCATATGCTATGTCTAACATTAAGATGAATGAATTACTTTGATTACGGGCATAACAGTGTTAAGGCCAAAGACAGTAAGATTCGTCCGTAATTACTGCAGAAATATCTTAACAACAGAGATCACCTCTCTTCCCACCCCCACACAAGGCAAGAGCAAGCCACCTTAATTTTCACAGGCATGAATTTACACCAATTAGTATTTCTGAGGACTCTAAAGTGACTTTGCCAAATTGCTCAGAAGACACAGGAGTCCAAAATTTAAATTCTCCTAAGCAGAGGCAGTTTTAATTCTCTGAAAGCTCAAGGATACTGCCATAAACTTTCTACTAGTTGGTGGTGGTGGTTTTTTTTTTTTTTTTTTTTTTTTTTTTTTAAGGGGGCTGGGTGTGGTAGTGGAGCAGAACAGGGTTGAGTGGAAGGCAATAATAAGTAGTATTATACTGAAGACAAGTTCTGTGAAAGCATTTCTCCTGCAGTTTGAAATCCCATCATTGCAATTATTTCCTAACTTACCTCTTTGGAAGGGAAGGAAAAAGCTCTGCCTGCTCATATTAATTCAATTAGGGAGCAACATAAAGAAGTTCCTCAGTTAAAACAGTCCTTTCACACCAGATCACAGGACTCCAGGATAGCACAGTAGTTAAGAAAAGAGCAGTGAACAATAAACTTTTCATACATTAGATATTCAAGCTTTCCAAAACCTAAATATACCTAAAGAGTATGACTAGTAGATAAATTGAAGCTTAGCAAATACTGGGAGGTTTAAAAATGCTGTAATACAGAAAAATCTGCCAGACTAAGGAGAAAGCAAGGTGTATTTAAGGAGAAAAAAAAAAATAAAAAGCAACAATGAGAACTAGTAGAATTCTGAAGGGCCCTGGAAGATGAACACATTTAAAATACTATCCAGAAAGAAGAGAAAACAAGTTATATGGATGCAGAAGAAATGCCTTAATTTGCCCATTCTTCAAGATCATGGCTAATTTATCGGTGTCACAGGCAACAGGCTGAACTTTTTCCTTTACAGGAAGGAAGTCAGGTACTAGCAAACTTCTGACAAATTCTTTAGGGCGGCATGCATTTTGCATCACCAGTACAGCAACTTGATGAGAGAGTCAGTTTCTAGGAAACTTTTCAACAAGAAAAGAGAAAGCACTAGTCAACTTGTAGTAGACATCAAAAGCATTCCTAAAACTGCTATTGTTGCTGCTCTTGAGAGTGAGGCTAATATACATTTTCAACAGAATATACTATGACATGATCAAATTATATTATTTCACAAAAAAGTGAAGTTATTTGCTCATTCAAATATTAGTAAGGCCTTTTTCTAGTTAGGTAAAGGATCATCATTCACTCACCTCAAGTGAGTATGCTATACCCATCAGGGAAAAGCAAACAGCCAAGAAACATTTTATGTTCAATCCATTTATATTTAGATTCATGATGGGAAACATTTCATTTGTTATGTTGCATACCTCTGCCACTTCACAAAAATTAGGAAAAGCCTTACTTTCTGTAGCTCAGTAATGACTTGGTTACGTTTTGTAACTGGAATTGCAGCAACATATTCAGAAATTAAACAGATGACAGCCATGTGTACTTCAAAATGTGTATTTTGTGAATTTGAACTACAGAAATGGGTTTATATTTTACAAAATGTCAAGTCCTGTTCTTTTCAGTACTCTCTCATAGTTCACAGTTGCATATCTCTGGAGACCTTCATTTTATTATGTAACCTTGCCTGAGGTTTTCTAGGCATGCCTTTAGTCTCTTAGTCAGAACGTTCACTGTAGCGGTATACTGCTGTGAATGAATATAAAATTGTTTCATTCTGAATAAATTAGCTTCTCTTTCTCTGTAAAGTCAAAATACGTGAATTCTCTCTGGCTGCCCATACATTCTAAGCCCAGACAAATAAAAATAAGGAAGGGAAAGAAATGTGTATGCAGGATGTCATAATGCACATAACTAGAACCAGATCCATGCTTACCATTAAATTTTTAAGTTTCTACTTTTAAAGTGTGGGTTTGTTCAACAGCTACCAAACAACAACAACCCCCCCAAAACTGCGAAAAAAAACTGAATTTTTTCCACTCAGTAGTATTTGGGATGCTGGACTCAACACAGTAATTCCTGAAGCTCAAATATTAATTTACCTTCAAGAACCAATTCATTACTATTTAGGCAGGTTCGCCAACAGTTTAAACTGATCTGAACCATGTCACCATCAAAAGGGATGGTCCTGCCTTTCCTCATTTGAAACTAACCTTGACAGAGCAATGAACTAACCAGACTCACTGCACAGCTTCAAAGTCACTAAGGAAAGAAGAAAGGAGGTCAACAACGTGCAGTCAGGAGTGGAGAGACAAGAAAGGCTGCCCGTGTACTTCATTCGTGCCACTCTCTCATAACACCCTCCCATCTTGGTACAGTCCTGCAGATGTTTGTGATAGAAGTT
>NW_020449863.1:454076-487186 GCF_003343035.1 Apteryx rowi | reverse complement strand
AAAAAAAAAAGGTAGTTCAGAATAGCAAAGTTCTATCCAAATACACTTGCCAGGACAGTTATTTCCTCCTGCAGTCCAGCCAGGCAGACTAGCACAAGCAAGTCCCAGAACACCACAAAGTTCCAAATACAAGGATAAAACAAAGCACTATTGTATGCTTCCATTTACCTGTCTTATAAAGAAGTCTCCATGGATTAGAGACACAATGCCAAAGTTTGTATACTTAAAAATATGATCCATCAGCCACATCATCTGACGGACAACCTGAAATAAAAAAAATAATAAAAAAACTTAAGTATTGTGTGCAGAGAATCATGTATACACCAGTCATCATCTTTTTTTTTTTGAAGCTACTAAAAAGTCACCCTCATAACACCAATAGAAACAAGCAAATATATGGAATTAAGCCCTTTATGCTGCAAAGTAAGAAACAACAGAGGTGCTAAACCACTTCTCCCCCAAGAACAGTATTAAATACAGAATACCTTTTTAAAATTTAACATATGGTTCTACACTACAAGCCATGCTGTAGTCATTCCCACTCCATGTTCATGTACACATGGGACAATGTTTCTTACTGACATTCCACTATAATTTTAAGTCAGAACTGCGAACACAAAACATTTTCAGTTTTTATTAAAGGACACACAAAAATACAGGTTTGTATTTGAAGTCTCCAGCTTTTTCATGTCTACTATAAAAACATGTTTCCTTACATTTTTTGCATTGGGGATTTTGGGATGGGATCATTTCCTTCCCCTACTTCTGATACACGCATGCTCCATACATGCTCATCCTAGTCTTTGAACAGCAGCATTCACTAAGAGCTGGCTACAGCCCACATGCCATTAATGTCTTTTCCCCATGGTGGAGCAGCCACATGCATCCCTCAGCAATTTTGTTAAGTGCTCCTGACCAAGAAGCACATTGAGAAGGTAAAAATAGAGGTTGAGCCATTAGATTCACCTTGACCATTACTTCTATAGGACAATGAAGGCAGGTATTACATATGTCCAGTCCTTTGAGATTTAGAATAGGAAAAGTTACTTGAGAAGAAGTAAATAACAAGAGTATGGAAAAGCTGCTACTCCTGAGAGGTCTCTTCCCTTCTTGCTCCTACACACAGATTTTCAGAGGGGTACGAGTTGGCTTTCCAGAACCAGAAACTCCAATATCTCTTATATGCTCTCAGTCATACCTGAGGCTACCTGCTTTGACTCTTCCTATATTAGAATGTTGCACATTCAAAGACTGATCCGAGTTCAGTGAAACTTAAAGCCACACGATGTAATTCTCTTCCATTCATCATGATCAAGAAAGAATATGAAATCCACAAGACTCA
This sequence comes from Apteryx rowi, assembly GCF_003343035.1. Classification (NCBI taxonomy): domain Eukaryota; kingdom Metazoa; phylum Chordata; class Aves; order Apterygiformes; family Apterygidae; genus Apteryx; species Apteryx rowi. Next base: position 485,844 of record NW_020449863.1, on the reverse strand, counting down.
CATTATTTCTCTAGTAGTCAGAGGATGGGGTTTTTGAGTCTTAAACAGGCATGCTCTGTTTGGCATCTTTCAATTGTCTAAGATACATAACTAGGGACAAAGATAGAAATAGAGATGCTAGATTCTTTAAGAAAATACAATGCATTGTTCATGCATTAGTTGACTACATCTACCACTAAAGCATACTCTATGCTTACTCTTCAAATGCCAGAGGTTTGCACAGTCACTGAAATATTCAGAAGCCTACTGAATGCACACCCATGCTTTCAACGATACTTCTAACAAAACAGTTTGCTGCAGTGGATGATGGTGGCTTTTGTCTGTTTTCACATCTTTGCGTGTCTAAGCAGAAATTTAGAAAGAAACATTTTAGTGCAGGAATTCTGATATGCAAAATGTTAGATACAAAATGCAGATTATCAAACTCTTTGCAAAACAGAAGTCTCTCTTCCAAATACATCTAATTATCTCTTAGGAGTGCTCTGATTACCTATTTTCCTCTTTGATCACAGAAGCTATAATTGAATCCTGGGCTATATGCTTGGAGAAAAATAACTGTTACATACCTTGTTTCTTTTACTTATCCTTAAACAACTGGTGCAGGATGCTCAGCAAAGTGAAATTTGGCACACTTGTAAGAAAGTAACTGCCAAAGAACATCTGAGATGCTTTACTGTCATAGACATGCAGATAATCTTTCAGCTAAATCTAATGTAATGTATAGAAGCTAGCTATCTTTGCAGAAGAATACGTTACAAAAAACATCTCAACTTTTGCAGGTTTTTAGCATTAGCAAATTTTCTATTTGAAGAGTTTGGATAATGCAAGAGCACCAGTTTTGGACCCTCCAGCATCTGTAGAAGGAGAAAGGGAAACCAGGCCTGAGAGAAAAGAACAGCTCTCAGAGGTGAAAGGTTTTGCTTTGGAGGGTATGCTAGTATCCTCTCCTGTCTGCCAATAGCATTTCTTAGTAGATGCTAAATGTCCAAGGGAGCAAGGACACACTACATATTTGTGAGTGGTAAGAGAAAAATTAGCTCCTAGATATAGCTCCCCACTAGAGACTAATTTAGCCAGAGTGGTTCTAATACAACTATCCCTTAGGTAGTAATACATAGAAGAGACAGAATCTTAAAGTAAGAATTCTTCTCTGCAGAGAGGGACAATCTCCCCATTTCAGTAAAAAAGAAGGAAAAAAAAAAATGAAGGAAAGGTGTGTGCTAAGGATGAGAGTAAAGAAAAACATTTTTGAGAGGAGTTATTGCTCCCTAAGGCATCACAATACCATCAGTTTATGCCCAYGCACCCGCACAGAGAAGACACGCTGATGTAGGCAACCACATCTTTGCCATCAAGTTAACAATACTTCTGAAATTCCAATGATATGCTTTAGCCTGCAGCAATGGCCATACCACTGTCAGTGCTCATCTATAACTTTTACTTTTTGACAAAGATTATTCTATTACATCAAGTAGAGGCTAGGCCAACATCATTTTGCTGGAGGAGATAAGCAAAGGAGATATGCTGCTTCCCTGAAGAGTGAAGTTTTGAGGAGTCAACACTGGTCCCTAGACGCACTGTGGCAATCTTGGAGGAGCAACTCTTTCCCAGCAATGCTGGGACTTCTTTCCTCCCATACCAGTCTTCATCATCATGCACCAGCTTGCCATTTAGCTGACAAATTTAGATGACGGTAGGTTTCTCTTGGAAGTTTATGATTGCTTTTCAGAGCCTGGTCCATCTGACCATGTCTTAGAAGACATATAGCTTCTAACTAGCATCCTTGGACTTCCTCAGTCTTCTTGAGAAAGAGTGATTGTGTCAAAGTATATCAGTGTAACATAGTTTTAACCAAGACAACAGGCAGTTTGCTTTGAGTGGGCTGTGATCAGGTAAACTCCAGAGCTCAGTGATGTCAAATCTGCCTATGAGCCTACACAGTGGTTAGAGTACCAAGAGGAAAAAAAAAAAAAAAAATACATTCTACCACATAAAATAAAAAGAAGGGAGAGTTCAAAGAGCAATACACACCTAGTTATCTTGTTTGCAACCAACAGGTATGCCAGGTTAACAGATACTCATTCTGTTCTGCCATCAAGGGCAGAACAGAGGAAAAGGCAGGATAATGGTGGTTCTTCTCTCATTTAATATCCTCAGGAGCTAAACAGTGCTGTTCATAAGAGTCTTTTCTTGCACACATTTCAAGTAGGTTTAAGCAAACACACATTCAAAAACCATTTGAGCACAGACTCGTAGATGTTTAAGGACTGAAAGAGTTTTTGGACACCACTTCTCATGCTTTTTCCTTCCTCCTTCCTACCTAAGAGAAGTTTAGAATACGGAGGAAATTCTTCCTGATTCAATAACAAATAACAAATCTGGGCACCTCTTATTTATAGGCCTACTTTCATTTCCCTCTGCACAGATTTCAAACAAAAGCAACCTGAATAGACTGACTTTGATCTTTAAAGCACCCATCTGCGACTTCACAATGAAACCTGGGAATAAATGTCTTGCAACTTGCACTAAAAACAGCTAAAAGCAATTTTTCCCCTCCACTACAGTCTTTCAGCCAGTGCTTTCTTCTCTAGCTCAGAAAATACAGCCAAATTTATCATTCCTAATCCAGTCAGAGTGCTGTAAATGCAGCATTTTAACCTACTCCTCTTTGCTGAACACATCACATTTAATGTTGATGAAACATCCACTACCTTACTAACAGTTTGTTTTAACACTTACTTTCACAACTGAATTGCAACAATTTCTTGTGCTATAAGAAAAAGTGTATTAGGTCATTTCTGACTCAGCAGAAACCTTGCTCTGTGTGGCTTGTCTTATGGCAAAACTAGTAGTCAAACAATACTGGCCAGCCCTTAGCTAAAAGTTGTAATTTTAACACAAGCTTCACTTCCTTAATGAGAGATCAGGTCTCCCTTATTCACATAAGTGAATCTGAAAGAGAAGTGGCTTAAAGCATGCATTTTAGCTTTCTCTTTAAGTTCGAGGAGATTAAACTTGCTTAAAACAGATGTATATAAATGGTATTGCAGCCTAAGAATTAATACAATGCTAGGAAAAAAAATACCGTCATGTTTCCTTACAGGGTCTTCAGGAAATCTATTAGCAAGTTGCAAGAAAGATTCAGTATTCTACGCTTTGCTACACAGAAAAAAAACTGAACTTTGTCTTAAATTGAACRCTTCTGAGGCCTTAAATTAACTGTAAAGAAAGGCAGCAGCAAACGGGCAAGTGCTCATGGATTACATCTGGATTCAGTCCACACAGCCTGGTAAATGAAAGCAAAGGAAATTTTGAACTGTTACAGGAGAAAGCTCTTCCTAGGTCTGCCACTGCCCTATAGCTGAGAAGCAGCCTTTGGTAAGTCATTTTACTTCTCTGTGCTCCCTTCTACGCCAAAAGAAAATGAGTCTTTCACCCTCAGCAAAGAACGCTGAGAGCTAGAAAGTGTTGTTTGAACAGTAAAAAGTGTTTATTAATCAACGCAGCTTAACTACCTAAACAAAATAAAAGCAATTCTTGTAAAATACTATCTTGTTACACACAGATAAATAGCAAGCTTCTGGAGGACTCCATGTGAAGTTTAAACTATATTAAAAAACAACTTCCTCATTTTAGTTGCTTTTTAATTTTTTTAATTTCATCAGGACAGTTTTTCTTTTATTACTCCAGTGGTTTCACGTTCTCTCAAAGAGAAGACAAATCTGTACGCCTGTTCAGAAATACGAAGCATGCTATTTAAAAACACCTGATTCAGCAGGTTCTATCAAGGATAAACTATCCTGATCTTTCTCATTATTTTTAGCCACTTGTACTACTCATGCAATATTTTAAGCATGTGTTGAAGCTTGTACCTTTTGTTAGCTAAAAAAAGCTAAATCCATTCTAGGCTTAGGACTTGTATATTCTTGGAGCAATGATTACAACTATTTAAGGGGGGGGGGGAACTGATTTTTAAGAATGCTTTGCTTTTCTGAAAGCCACCAAACCCAAAAGTCTCCACAAGTGGAGGTTATTTCCCCCCTCTACACCTTCCTCCTTTCTTTAGCATCTTCCACATTTACTGGAACTTACTCTGTTCTGACTGAAGATTTTTATAATGATGTTGGTAACTGCAACCCTCAAATCTAATACCTCTGTTTCATTTGTATAATTTATCTATGGAGTCAAAGAAGTTGGATAAATATGGTTTAGACATATATACACACAATACATACACATACATACACGTGTGTGTGTACTGGGATACATACATGARTCAATGAATTTCTACAATATCAAAAACTTTTAATGCATCTGGAACTTCAAAAGTCAAGGTTACATTAAATGCACATCCACAGGACAGCATCTTCACATTTATGTCTTTATGGCATCCCAAAAGACTGTCCTAAGGATAGTTTTGATGAAGGGAATTAAGAAATTCCCTAGAGTTTATTCTGTCATTTTACTCATTTGGGTACAGGACAGTACTAAAATACATAACTTCCTCAATTCCTAAAGGAATTAAAGCAATTAAAAGTACTTTTAGAACATTGTCTTCTCTGCACTATAGCAGAAAAGAAGAAGCAAGTCTCTTTGGCAATCCTGATTGGCATTTTCATACTTTCCTAATCATAACTGAATATTTGTGCCAGCTCTGTAAGATCTGGGAAAAACTCTACAAAAATGTTAATCACTGATAGAGACATAGTGTATGCAAGATCTAGATTAATATATACTAAGAAAAATATCGGGTCAGTTACAAGTCGTGCAGATGCAAGGAAGAACAGTTGCTTTCCTCATTTCCCACACTGTGGCAGCAGGAGAGAAGATAACATTTTAAGCTACACACAGCTGATTCAGTATGCAGTTTTTCAGTCTGCCAGGTATGTCTCCCACCCTTTGTAGCCTAATCATCCACACCCCTTCCTCCCGATTTCCCCATAAATTTAATTTCCTGTTTAGAACTCGCTCCAGAGTTTCCAGCATTACATTCCCTAGATGTGAAATTTCTGAACAGCAACATGCGAGATGACTGACATTAGTTGCACTTCTCATCAAGAAACGCTTAAAAGTTTTTGAAAGAGCAGCTCAAGGAATTCTGACTTTAGCTAGCTTAGCCTGGACATGCTCTCATAGCAAAGTCATTTTCGATTTCTGAACTCCTATCCAAAATCCCATACACAATTTACTTCTAACTTCATGAGAAAAATTCTATTCTGGAGTGAAGTCATAAGCACGAAATTAAACCTATGTTGGTTTAAGCAAAGTTGGGGTGAATTGTGTGAGGGCACGGGGTGACACAATGACTATCCGCAAGGAGATCTGCTTCCCTACATATTAACCTAGACAGGATCCACACAGTCTCAACTTGTACCTGACCTTCTTTGAAGGCAACATTTACCATCTCAAATCTGCTCCAAGCTACTGGCTGTCACATTACACCAAATCTAAACAAAAAGCTTCCCATTTAAGGCTGTAGGATTACTTGATGGATTAACACACAAAAGAGTTATTAGTACTACACACAGATGCAAGCACACACAGGGTAACAAGTAGTATACATAGAAGATATCCCACTCCCCAGTTGTAGCCTACCGTGCCTTTATCCTGAAGGCACATCATGAGAGTGCAGACATCCCCTGTTGCTTGATGGTTCACCAGCACCATGGCTTCATCTTCTGATACTGCTTTAACATCGTCACCCCATTCCACTACTATTAAAAAAAATAAAAAATAAAAATAAAAGGTAAACTTTACAATGACTACATTGCTAATTTCACTAGCAACGAAACAAACCAAAAAAAAAAAAAAAAGACCCCCACACCCAGACAGTTATAATAAAGAAACCTACATGCTACATGTAGATTTAAAATTGGCACATAACATAAAGACAGGAAAATCAGCAAGACCATTTTTCCAAGCAAAGGGTTTCCAGCTTAGTTTTAAACTGCATGCGCAAAATACGGACAAAACAAAAATACGTCATCAGAACATATGCACAGAGACTGATCTTTTTATGTCATTACACCATTCTATATTTAGGGTCTCAAAATTACATAAGCTTTTGACCCAGCTTTCAAATTCAACTATCTCACCTCATTAGATTAAAAAAAAAAAATCAGATTGTCAAAAATGTTTTTTCTTGTTTTTAATCTCAGCAAGTCTGTTTCATTTCTACACTTACTCTGGTAAAAGCAAACCAAAAAAATCTGTAGTTGGTACATTATGTTTAAAATGCTACATTAAACAAACAGTAATCTGAATCTAAACAAGGTAATTATAGACAAGAAGGTGGGTTCAGAAAATGAGCTGCTCAGATGACAGGAACTATTAGTCATTATTTTGTAAACCAGAGACCAGATATTTCAGTGGCAAGAATGACATCAGGAGGAAGCTACAGCTGTTGATCATCCAATATTTACTAGCAAAAATATGCTGAGGTGAGGAAAAAAAAATAGTTAAAATCGCTAATTGCATCATCACAAAGTAACTAAATAGAGAAAGAGAAGAAGGTCTCCTACAGAAGAACAGAGGATGGAAAACTGGAAAAAACCTGCCATAAATCCAAGATCAGCATACATCTAATGCTGTTATTGGGGCAAAGAGACAAATGAGCAGGGTCTGGACCTCTTCAATGAAAGGGATGGTTAACTTCAATGCAGGGGAGAGGGAAGGGATGGCCAGGGAGCAGACTTCTATAAATTCAAAAGGAAAACTAAGATTCACTGCCCATACAGGTAGGATATGATTTTTTATTTTTTCTTCTGTATTTGTGCAGTATCGTAAGGGGTTCTTACCAGCTATCATTTCCAAATAGTACACCTTCGCTACTGAATCTTTAGTACAGCTAAGAAAGGCTTTATTAACAGGCCTACAGACAGCACACAAGACCATTAAAGGGATATACCTCTATTACTATCCATCTTCTACACAGTAGTTTAATTGAGCAAAAGCAATAGGCTATAGGCTACACACTGAAGACAAGAAGCAATAACCCATGCATACTATGGCTTCTCAGTCCTTGCAGAAATCCAATTTGCACCACACGTTTGAAACTCGCAGAGCTGCTGTTCGTTCCTAACAACTCCAAAACTAGTACTGAATTGAGACCTAAACAGACGTGTATTTGGACACAGGTATATAGAATCAGATGACCGACAGGGAGGCGAGAACACCATTCATCCCACAATGTTTAACTGCCTTTCCCTCTCCCTGGTAAGCTAAGCCCTGATTTCTCCTCAGTATAACTAGGAAGGTTCTTATTTTGCTAGAAAAAAATACATTTTAGCATATTACTAGAGGACCAGCGTCTGACACTGAAGCTTTCAGATCAGGTCCAAATCAAAGGAAAATGGCGGTGCGGGGGAAGCTTCTGCAGTTACCTAAAATGTTCTGCCTACTCCTGTTAAATGTAAGAGACTGCACAAACACACAACCAGTTTAAAAAGCATTAAGAAGTTTCAGCTGAAATATAGTAACTAACAATTTGGCTCTGTTGTCCACTCCCAAATGCAAGGTAAAAAAATACTTGATTTAATCCTTTAATTGATTTATTCAAGTCATGTTATCTGTCAGCTGGTCAGGCTAATAGCTCAACTTCTGCAGCTCAGCTGACAGGTAGTAAGTTATTAAACCACAGTAATTCGGCTGTATATCCTCCAGTTTCTCTTCCCTCTGTCATTTCTCCTTAGGCAACCAGGCTCTCTCTTGTGCTTGATGCTACTTCGGCCAATTGATGGAACTGATTATCAATGAGAAAAGAATCAGTTCCTGCAGTCCTTCAAAGATCATTTCGAGATGGGAAATAGAATAATAAACCACAAAAGTGCACAGAAAGCCACCGACATTAACACAGTTTTTAAAGAAGGAAAAAAAAAAAATCAACATCTAGATTTTAAGTTCACAGTGTCCCTTTAAATTCAGGGGGAATAAATGCCTGTCTTAATTAAATTTTTTCACTGCTCTGAAATTTTCCAAAACGAGTGCTTTTTTCTTTAAGAAATACTTGTGCTATTACATTCCTCCACACTAAGTGGAAACATTCAAATCAAAGCCCCAGATGCATGGCAGCTGAACCAGGAACACTGCTTCGCTCCACTATAAAAAGACAAAAACAGTTCAAAGACAAATATCTGTCGCTCAGGGCAGCTAAAAACCAGCAAGCGTTCCTCCATGATTTCCTGCTACTGCCAGGACACATTTTATAATGATACCAGTCCTGTGTCTACAGCCTCACAATAGTTAGATTTCTGCAAATGTAAATGAAATAATACAAAGAAAGGAAGAAACAGGAACTCAGTTTTAGCTGGCAATTTGAAATCATGGTAAATTCAGTACCAAGCAAATTTGGTAATCCCGATCAGTAATGAAGTCTTTTACCCTTAAAATACGCACAGAAATGGTTTAGCTATTAGAGATGCTTCATTTGTGACTTAGTGTTGTAAGAAAAAGGACTCTCCAGGAATGGATCAAGACTCAGCACGTAAATGCAAATAAATGCAAAACAAAGATTTAGCCTTCCCTTACAACAAGACATCCAAAATGTATACAAGTCTCTAAAACATCAATAAAGCATTTTAAATAATCAGCTGCAAACAGAGCTTTTTATGAGCTGCTCCTTGCAGAGCTTAAAGAAGAAAATAATAAAAGCAATAAAAGAGTTTTTTTTTCCACGTTGTAACTGAACTAGTGCATCTAAATGTAGCTATTGAGAGCTCTCAGAACACTTGGCTGCTTTGTAATCATGTCCTTAACATAACCGTGTGCGTATAAGTGATACTATGAAAAAATATCAAAGCACTTTAATAGTAGTAAGTCATTAGGCTGGGCAAATGACTACGCAACTAACAGCTCAGTGGATTTATTTTATACTCTTGAACATACCTGGCAAGACTGGCAGTCTAGTAATCTGCACGTTGCCTGCAAGTGAAACGGTGTTTTGATTTGCATACCAATTAATATGAACTACTTCATATTACTACATATACTACTTCATACTTCATTTTGCATGTAGCATTTTAAGTCTTCAAAAATGTTTTGAGAATTTTTACTCTTGCTTCTTCACTGTAGTCAATAGTTTCACTGCAGTGTGTGCCATAAGAACATGCAGAAATTTTTTTGGCATCTGAGTAACTTAAGTACTAACAAACAGTACTAATGAACACCTGGGTTTATTATTTCAAAATGTATCGAGTTTCAACTCCTTATTTCTTCACAGAATTGGAAAGCAGAAAAAGGAAAGCCTCCTGACAGAAGTTTCAACAACTATTAGAAAACGGGCAGTGAAGGCAATGAGTGTAGTTCTCATATTAGTGTTGACCAAATCTAAAAGCTCCCATACTAATTCCGTAAATAAAAAACAAGAAAAGACTGATACTTTATGGCAAGGTCAGGGAAATCCTTTAGCGTTATTACAATTATTAAAAACCCAAACCCCATAAAATGAAGAACTACATAATACATTTGAAAACTACAATATTCTTAAATGCATAAGTGATTTGGGTTTCCACTTAAACACCTAAGTCCAAGAGGGAAGACTTTAAGAAAAAAAATTCCAAGAAGTTGCAGATTAGCAACACTCAGGACGAAGCAGTATAACCTTTAATCAATCACTCGCAAACTTTTAGGAACAAGTAATCAGCATTATTAATTGGCACTCTCCTTTGCTTCCTCAAAAGTGACCTTGCTTTCTAAAAGAAGGAACTTTATATTAGGTATAAAATAGTAACTGTAAGTAACCAGGTCTCCACATTTTAAACATTCCTCCTCATAATCCAGCATTTATGGTTGGCGCATTATAACCCTGTTTTAGCGTTGTTGATCAAAGGCTAGCCAAAGCATGTTTCAGCTAGAGCAGCCACACACAGTTGTTCAATTCATTTGCGTCTTTGTAGATAGGATTCTCTGATAGCTGGCATTGAGAAATCCAAGAAGTGATGCCAGAGGTTAAATATTACTTAACATGCTTAGACCTCATAAATAAATAAATAAATAAATAAAATAAAGACGTCCTAAAGGTAGGGTTTTTTGTTTGTTTGTTTGTTTTAAACAAAAAGGCTAAAGGTATTTGTGTCTGCAGAGTGATATACTTAACTATGGTGAAAAAAGGAATCAAATCAATTGTCTAAAATCAGGTTACAAATAGTATTTCACATTTATTAAGCAAGAATTTTAGGGTTAGAAGGCATTTAAGAAAACATTATATAAATGTATACAGACACACTATTGGAGAGAAAAGAATAGCTTCTCCTATCCTATTCATTTCTTCCAAAGTTCATTCTTACTGACAGAGAAGCCTTCATATAATGTCAAAGTACGTACAAGGCATATGGGTGATTTTAAGTAATATAAATGCACAATCCAGAAAAGAAGGGAAAGAACACGTATACATCATCATATGGTAGCTTTAAACACAGCTTTGCTTAACATGTTATTTTTCTTATGCTATTAAAGAATGCATTTTTTAATCAATAAAAGTACTGTAAATACCAATGCTACTACAATATATACATCTTAAGGCTGTAAAAACACAGTTCCAGACAGAAGTTTGATTCCAAAAAAGCATCTTTTACAACTAACTTGATTCAGGCCTTTGTGATAATAATAAACTGACTTCCACTACAGATTTTTTCTTTTATTTTCGTCAGTGAAAATGCTTATCACAGAAAAGTCAGAAAAGGAGAACAAGCTGGGGAAGAGAAACCTCCAACAAAGTGAGTCTTAGTTTATTACACATACTATAGGAACTGTCTGAGTTTAATATGTCCCAAGCATCATCTTCATTTTCCTGCAGGAAACCATTTTGTACACCTGCACATCTCACTCTAGGAAACAACATACATTTCCTTTTGCCTTCAGTTCTTGGCTTCCCTCTTCTATTTTTGCAGTTTTCACAACTATACTAGCATAAACCAGAGCAGCCAAGAAGCAATACCACTGTCTGTTCTGCTGCTTCGATTATTGGAAAGCAGCTCCCAAATCGAAGAACAGGACGGAGCGCCAGAGTCCTCCTGGAGGACCTCGGGCTCCTGAGTCAGGCCACTCACAGAGGCAGCAAACCGTACAGCACGTTCCTCCCCAGTGATGGAGAAAATACATTAAGTATTAACTACTCGGAGGAACATCGGTGCATTCCTGAACGAATCCCCCAAAGTTCTAATCCCTTACGTACTGCAGACGTTAAAATGGCCAGAAAACCATTGCTTGTTTGCAGTCCAGAAGAAGGAGAAGCAAAACAGTGGGGCAGGCTCCCACATTTCTCTCACTGCAAAGGAGTAGTTTTTCCTATTTCTAACATACTTATGAAATGAAACATTGGAACAAAAAGTAAAGGTTATTAAAGGAAACTGAAAATGAAGTAATCAGTCTTAGAAACTAAAAAAAAAAATAAAAAAAAAAAATTAAGGAATGTCAAAATACGATCTAGTAAAGGATGAAGTTTCGCCTTTTGCTGGCTAAATGCTTCTGGATGTTCTTGGATGACCAAAGAGCTCTAACACCATAAATGACAGAAGCAAAGAAACATATTTATGTTTAAAAAAAAAAGTCTAGAAGGGTATCAGATAAGTTCTTACACAGAGCAAAAACAAGATTAGCAGCTTTGTAAGACTACGTTTTACACAGTGAGAAAGAAACCTATTACGACAAATCACAGGAGCACAAGTCTGCACATATGACAAAAATCTTCTGAGGAATATTCTTCCACATACATTCCATTGCTCCCTGTACAGATATTAAGGATTTGAAAATATTAATCAGAAGAACAAGAACATACAAAGTTTTCTACCAGTTTGCATCATGCAGCACCACAATCGGAGCCAAAGACAGAATACCATAGTCAATCCCTTGATGCAAAGAGGTCCAGCAACTTGCTTAAGCAGACTCTTTTAGTCAAACAAGGCTAATGAGTTCCACATGTCAGTCCATGTCTACAAGGATAATTTTTTTCTTTTACAAGTGAGAAAAGATTCCCACCACTCAAGCTAATGACTTATATATCAAATCCACAGAATATGTTTTCACTTTTCTTTTTTTAAACACAGAAGTCAGACTCTTGCAGTTCCATCCACAACATGTACATTTACACTTAAGAAGAATGTAGTCCAAAGTCAGTTTTGCATAAATTCATAGCATGATCTTAAAATCATCTTCAGTGTACTGTATATTGGAACTACAGTATTTTAAATATGGTTACAATGCAAAATAATGGTAAGTTGAGAGAAAATATGACTACAAGACTGTTTTATGAGAAATAGCCTGGCTTTTCTACAATTAAAGTCATTTTGAACATAGGGAAATTTCAGAATACAACACCATTACAACAATTCAAGAACTTTTCTCTTTCTAAAAGGCCGAGTACCTTGGAAAAGTAGTTATAAGAGGAAGGTTTTTCTTTTCCCATAAAACATACCAATGAAGCTTAGCAATCGTATCATTTGCTCGCTGTTGTTACCCTTATGGCCCTTTCAAGTAAAAAAGTTGGCTGTGGCTTTATATTTTTAACAACTCTTACCCAGCAGATTACTACAGTACTTTACAAGCTCTGAACCATCAGACAGAAACGGAGCTGACAAACAGGGTCTGCCACATCAAACACAGTAACAGACAGCAACTACTCAATAGAAGTTCCATGGCACTTTTTATTTTTTTAAAAGATTATAGATATCTTTAAGAAAATTCCCACCTGCTGTGCAAGATGGAGAATTGGTACTTTCCCAGACTCAAGTCTGAAAAAGTTTAGAGGCAGGCCTTCCCTTTATATATAACCAAAAAGAGTAAGAAATAAAGGGGAAAGTTTCATTTAGAACACAAAAAGGGACATGGCAGTCTGAAATTCAAGATGTCAACACTGACGACTTCAGCTTTAAGAAAGTAAAGTTGTGGGGAAACAGGGGGGAAAAAAAAGTACAAGTCCAACTGGAGCCCAGTCACTAGTGGTGTACCCCTGTACTTGATACTGGGGCCAGTACTGTTCAGCATCTTCATTAGTGACCTGGACGATGGGACAGAGTGCACCCTCAGCAAATTTGCTGATGATACCAGACCGGGAGGAGTGGCTGATACACCAGAGGGCTGTGCTGCCATTCAGAGGGACCTGGACAGGCTGGAGAAAGGAGCAGAGACGAAACTCATGGAAGTTCAACAAGGGAAATGCCAAGTCCTGCCCCTGGGGAGGAATAACCCCAGGCACCAGGACAGGCTGGGGACCAACCTGCTGGAAAGCAGCTCTGCAGAGAAGGACCTGGGGCTCCTGGGGACGAGTTGACCATGAGCCAGCAATGTGCCCTTGCGGCCAAGAAGGCCAAAGGTATCCTGGGCTGCATTAGGCAGAGCATTGCCAGCAGGTCAAGGGAGGTGTCCTTCCCCTCTACTCAGCCCTGGTGAGGCCGAACCTGGAGAGCTGCGTCCAGTGCTGGGCTCCCCAGTACAGGAGAGACATGGACATACCGGAGCGAGTCCGGCCAAGGCCCATGAAGAAGGGACTGGAGCATCTGACATATCACGAGGCTGAGAGAGCGAGGGCTGTTTAGCCTGGAGAAGAGAAGGGGGTTAAATCAATGTGTATAAATACTTTGGAGGAGGGGAGGGTAGTAAAGAAGACAAAGCTAGACTCTTCCCTGTGGTATCCAGCAACAATATAAGAGGCAATGGGGACTAACCGAAATCACGTGAGCCTCTGCGCTGGATAAAAAGAAAGGGCAAGACAGCACACAGACAGAAAAAGATGGGATGATGGCAGCACCAGTTGGACCAGAATGAACTCTTACAGAACCACATCCTGCTGTTGGCTGGAAGACCAGCTGGGCAAGTCCCATTGGCCCAAGGTACAAAGCATGACCAGCATGAGTAACTAAAGCCACCTTCTCAATTGCAGTGCATTTCTTTAAAATAAATAAATAAATAAATTATATACATCTCATTAAACACGTGGTCTTTAGACCATGGTAAGTGTGGGGTTTTGCTCTTTTACAGAACTTAGAATGTGATAAAAATGTGTAACCTCTCATTCCTTCCCTTTCCTCTGTAAGCTTAAGTACAAAAAGGAAAAATAAACATCCTTGTTGTAAGCACTCTGTAGCCATGTGCCACACACTCTGCAGAACCACTATTCTGGCAGGAATACAATGAGAGTTGTTTGATTTTTTAATGGGTTTTGAATTTGTCTGAGGAAAGCAAATTAAAGAAAATATGAAATATTTCCTCTTTCTTTTTAAGAGAGTACTCTGAAAGCACACCCACTGTCGCAATTAAAAATTACTGCATCAAAACAATAACCTGAGCTGTTTTGCAGAGTCAACTGTCTACGAAGCAGAATCTACCCAGGGGCAGTATCACAAACTACAATAGTATTACTAGTTTCCTTCTGAGTCACTGGCAATGGTATGCATTACTAATTTGATCCTGCTGCTTGTCTTTCCAGATGCGAAATTCCCAGTGATGGCAAGGAGAGTCATTCATAAGGTACTTTTCCTCCATCAACTGTTAAGGTGTCTCAAAAGGCACAGCTACTGCATCACGTCCTCTAAAACAGGTAACAAATACAGGATCAAAAGCAGGTCTTCCCAATTAAGCTTCAAAGTAGACAGTGACCAGAGAATACACCCAGGTTCAAGGCCCTAACTAATGGAACATTTTTCAGAATGTGTAATCAATGCCAAAAAAACACTATATCCAAATCAACTATGTGGAAAATCTCTTTAAGGTAATAGTCTAGTCAAAGCAAATGACTTGTGAAATATCAGTCCGGTTTCCTTCAGAGAGGAAAAACTACAGTCTTTAAAAGCAGGGGGAGTGGTTGAAACCCGCTTTGTAGCCTCAGCTGTTAACTCTGAGGATCTTGATCGCAAGAGAAACAGAAGAAACGCAAGATGTGAACTAGTTGGTCTAGTACAAGCCGGCTAAGGCAAGCAATTAATCAACAAGCCAACCTATGGGACCACAGTACTCCCAGAGTTTCCATTCAACTGCTCTGCTACTTACACACAGTTGTGCACTGCAACATCACAGGGCTTTCTATTAGGAAACAAAAATTATTCTCTATACCATGGAACTATGGTCTGCACCATGTAGTCCAGAAAAATATTAGTACTGAGGAAAATGGACAAATAAACCGGGGGGGGGGACGGGACGGGACGGACAACAACTACCCACAGGACAGAAACAAGCCTTCAAACAAGTAACTGAGGAGAACCTGTAATTCTGTTTCAAGGAAAAAAAGATGAGCATAGACTGTTATGGCTACGAAGAAATAAAGACAAGAATTATCTGTTACTGTACACAGGTAAGTAATTGGATGTCACCAGCAGGTTCAATCAGGTTTTCCCATAAGGGCACATAAAATCAAGTGCTAACACATGAACACAGGTCCAAAGGACTGAGTAAAATGACTATTTTCAGAGATTAGGCCTGTGATAATCAAAGGGGATGGCTGCAACTTGTGCATGCTGGTTATTCTTTTAATTACACCTAGATAATACTATGCTGCAATGCTAAATGTCTAAGGCCATTACTGATCACTATCAAAGGTAATATGTAGCAGGTTTAGAGGTGCAACTCTGAGATGTCACCCACTGTGGATTTTTTGCTTTACTTTTTTTTCTTTTTTTTTTTTTAATGGCTTAGCTCTTAGACAACCTGCACGATAAAGAAAATTTCCACAGTACAAAACTGGCCACTTCTCCAGCAGTGTGCCCTTTCCATGATGAAGGCTAACCACATATAAGGCTGCATTAGCAAATGCACAGCCAGCAGTTTGAGAGAAGTGATCATTCCCATTTATTGAGCTTGTGTGAGACTACATTTGGAGTACTCTGTCCGGTTTTGGGCTCCTCAGTCCAAGAAGGTCATTGATAAATTGGGTTGAGTCCAGCGGACAGCCATCAAGGCAATTGGGGTCTGGAGACATAGCGCACAAGGAGAGGCTGGGAGAGCTGGGTTTATTCATCCTGAATAAAGAAGAGAAGGATGAGGGGGAAAAATATAATTACTGTCTTCAACTATCTGATATATGGTTATACAGAAGATGGAGCTAGACTCTTTGGATGCCCAGTGCAGTTACAAAGGACAACAGACATGTTGCAGCAAGAAGTTCTAACCAGATAATGAAAAATATTCTTCGTAATCGTTGAGGATTGGAAGAGGTGCCAAGAGGCTGTGAAGTCTCCATCCTAGGAGATATTCAGAACTTGACTTGATACAGCCCTGAGCAACCTAACGTAGCTAAAAAGCCGGTCCTGCTTTAAGCAGGGAGTTGGACCAGATAATCTCCATTATTCCAACCTCAATTCTACAATTCTATATGAAGATTGTACAGAAATAGAGGAAATTATTTTTTCAATAAGATTTCACACTTTGGGATTTGAAAAAGCCTCAAAATGCTATATGGCTTATCTCTGATTCAAGGTCTGCTGACTCCTACTAGGACAGTGAAGAGGCTACCATCCCTCCAGCAGATGCATCAGAGTTAACAGCTAAGTCCACATCTCAGCTCACAGTTAAAAGCCATCAGCTTCAGTTTATTTAATATACTGTGTTGTGACCTCTGGCAACTGAGGACTCAGATTGACAGCTCTTGCTAGATTTAATTGTGGTAGCCTAGAAGGGTATCCGCTTCCTCCCCTCCACACAGAAATCCAAGAGATCAGGAATCACAGACCTCTGCCTGTCTGTGTTGCAAAACCCCTTTCAAAGTGGACAGATTGCAATCCTTACTGCTTCTGGATAGTAATACAAAAGATTTGGAAAGAAGGAACTTCTTAGAAAAAGCTTATATAAATTCTCTGGTAACTGCTGCACTGCCCAAAATGAATGTTCGATTAAATCTGCACAAGACTGTCAATTATTTAAAAAGACATGAAAGCTTTATAATAACTTTCTCTATAAGCTGCTACTCTGTTTAAACTGCTGTTTAAGTTAAAGAAAAAAAAACAACAACACACACAGGGGAGTAGCTGGAAAGCTACAGTCCTATGCACACAGAAGATCATGCTACCACTTAGTCTAGTTTTCTGTATCAGCCCAGCTGAAAACATGACTTAAAGAGCAAGTGACTGGTGGCTTATGGCAATGAATATGCTCAGGAAGAGATGGCTATTTCCTTTCCTTTCAAGATTTGCAGATGTACAAGCTTCCCATATGATTTCAAGGAATCCAGAACATCTAGAAGCTTTTTGAAGAAAAAGCTGTCTTTTCCTAAAAAATGACAACCACCAAAATAATGTGACATATTCAGCAACCTCACAACAAAATATCCCAACACGATACAATAGTAAAATCTTTCTGCTGACAGCAGAAAAACTTAAGAGAATTTAGTTATTACCTATTGCACAAGAGACCGGAGAGGCTAGCTAGCAATGAACACACGAGTTGGAAGTCCCAATCTCACAATTTCCATTTCTAACTACAAGTTTTAAATTATTGTATCTTTTGGGACTACAAACCTTTCAGAGAGCTATACTACAGTCTCTTTCAAGTTAAACACATGCAGAATGCAGAAATTTGGTACCAGATTGCACTAAGAGGGAGAGCAATTTCTCACAGGAAACCAAGACAGCACGCTATTCTACTGTGCTTGTATTTCACCTAGAAAGCTAACCTAATCAAAGGTTTTCGGTACCCACGGATTTCTCTGAAGTACCTTGAGGCTTATCAAATACAGGAACCAGAAAACTGTAATAGGACTGGAAGTGAGTGAACACTCTTTTCCTTAAACAAGATGTGGAACTCACCTAAAACAACTGAAATGCTGCATCCCTCTAAACCAAACCATCATCCTATTTAATCAGAAAAGGCTTGATCAGACCCCAGGTGTTCAACTGCTTAACTCTACAGCGATACCAATGGGACTGGGAGCAGCCAAGGATTACAGCCAAAAGGATAAGAATCAAGAAAAGCTGCCAGAGTGACGACAAGTAAGAACTGAGAGATCGCACTTTCTGGAATACATGGTAAGTGGAAAAAAACAAAATAAAAAAAACAGAATTAAACTACTAAGCAAGGAAACTGTCTCCTATTCTTCAAATTCAACTGGGCACAGGAAAATATGATTTTGCACATGTTCTCTAAATAAGTCAGACTGATTCAGAGAAACACCACACTATCATCACTTTCTCCTCCTAATGGAAGCAAACTGCATAATTTTAATTACTGGCTGACGGTTCTGGTCAAGAAGACCGACAATACTATTACTGGAAATGAAGATTTTGGAGGTCATAAGACCACCCCTGTAGTCCAGCTCTGGTCATTACTTTTTACCTATCTAAATTAACTTCAGTTTCCTCTTTGTATTCTTCACATCTTGCTTAAATCACTACAAAACGCTACTGATGCTGTGCCTTGTTACACCACTGACATTTTCCAGCTCAGTTCAYGATACACTACAAATAATCAACACATAAAAGAAATGCTAGCTGTATTTGAGCAACCCTTTACTTTTAGATTCTCTCTCTTAAATGGCCTACACGGGAAAGGCGAAGGGCAACTACGCGCATTTGTTTACCGCCTCCCTCCAGTGACGTCAGAACTGAGGAGCTTGTTTCCCTTTGAAGGGCATTGACCATTCAAACCTCCTCAACTCGGCCAAACCCAGATGGAGGAACAGAGCTACTGAGCGTCTGAACAATCATAAGGACAGAAATATATAATAGCACAACACATTTTGAGATTGCAAGAGTAGGATAACTTGAAAAAAAATCAGTGTTCACAAACAACAAAATTGGGCACCGATCAAGCAGCTGCAGCATTATTCGCTCCTGCCCTCACACACCTTTGTGTACTACTCCAGTTGCAATGTGTTAGGATCACCATATACCATAAAACAGACTCAAGTGATTGGACGTTTTCAAGTTGCATTGGTGGAGGGAAAAAAATAAAAACAAACTTAAAAATGAAAGGCATGCAAAGAAGCAAAAAATTACCTGGATACAGATGCAAGGAAGTACAAGGACAAAACTTTTAAAGGAAGCCTTGGATGCTTGCACCATTAGGTTTCCAGGACTTTATTAAATTTCCCACCCACATTACAAACAAGAGGCTTTAAAACAAAAAGGTTGTAACATGAACAAAAACTGCAAACATTTCCCCTTGGACTTTCTAGGTACTATGTCCATTTTTTCAAATAATAGATTTTATAAAGGACAGGAAAAAATAGTCTTCCGTTACCACAACTTTAATCAAAGTAATTTAATATTAAACAATAAGAAGTTAATGGTGCAGTTTAACATAACAGCAGATTCCTAAATTCAATTTTCTATTTCTGTGTATGTAAGTCTCATAATTAAAACAGGAGGCCACTGTAAGTTTGAAAAGCATGCTGTAAAATATTTAACAGAATAATTCCAGCTGGGAACTTAAGTTACAAAAAATATTAAGTACCCTTAGTGGTACAATGTAGCAAAAGACCTAAGCTAACAGACAAAAAGCACTTACCATATTTATATCCATGCCCCAGGTTATCCCACAGTAGTTCAGTGACTCTTAAGAAATAAATGTGTTGTCACATTTCAGGTTGCCAGTAAGCAGAAGTGCTTTATTGTAAAACCAGAAGTGATGCTTTAATGATACTCTCAGGGTGTCACAAATGAAGTAACCATAAGGAAAAAAAGAAACCCCAGTCTCCCTCATCACATTTTTCTGGCTGATGTACCTCAGAGAAGCAGAAGAAAGTGTGGTGTTCCTAATCTAAAGGAAAAAAAAGTTTAACTCTCTGGCACGTATTACTATTACAAAAATAATCCTCTTGCGCTTGCTGACAACCACAAAGAATACCTTGGATTTGCGGGTGACAATCTTGCTGGAAGTTTCGGGAGCAGACTTCTACTTTTTACTGACTTAAAATGGTCGGACTCAACACAAACAAATATATTCAAACGTTCTGAACAGCGCTCTCCGATATCTACCCTTCGGGTCCCAGTTCTGGAATATGCTGCTGCATGACAGTAACCGCGGCTTCTCCTCCTCTCTCTCTCTTCTCACTCCCCAAATAAAATCCACATCTTCCAGGTTTATTAAAAAAAAAAAAAGTTTCCTTATAGGTTGGAAGCAAATGTTAAAAATTACATCAGATGAGCGCTGGGAAAAAAAAAAAAAAAGAGAAGAAAGTTCCAAATGTTTTAATTAAAAATAGTAGAGCAACAGTCCCTCTGGAGAGCATCCCAGTAAAGGGAAGGGACAACCAAGTTGTGAAAGAGACCATGGAAGCCAGCTTCCCTATTTTGAACACTCCAGGTGTGCCACAAATGCAAGGAGACGTGAATGTCAAAATCCCATTTTACAATTAAAGGATTTATTTAATACTCCTGTATCAGTGGATATCTACTGGCATTTTAAAGTACTTTATAGGTAACTTGTCATATTCTGTGGCTCCAAGTGTCTTCACATATTTAGAAAGCACTTGTCAAAAACATTACAAATCACTCTCTCCTCAAAAAAAAAAAAGTAGGCAAAAATAAATGTATTAAGGTCAAACACTCACACAGAGTAGGAATTTGGTCAATACACTTCAAACATCAAATTCTGTTTATCCAATCAAATCCTCTAGACTTTTGTCAAAGAAACCCTGCCTCAAAATAAATCTCGTGAGTGACCAGACACTCCGATTCACCACACTGTTTTCCCAAAATACCAGAAAAAGACAGTAATGAGACTGAAAAAGGAGGGAGCACGCCACCTGATATGGTTCTTTCTTTACCATACCAGCCACCCCAATAATTCTTAACACTCCTACAGTGACACACTAACACCGCTCATGGTAACACCAACTTGGCTCGGCAATTAGGTGTAAAGTTTTAGTAGGCTGTTAAAATCTTCACAAATAACGTGAGCAATAGAGGGAGACAGACATATTTCAATATTTTCTTTCTCTCAGGAAGATGAGGAAAATTTGATGGGACAAAGATGCTTCTCCAGCCTGTGAAAATCTTGTCAAACTTCAGAAGCCCCATCAAAGCATCAGGCAATCTTTAAAAAAGTCCATGACAACAGATTTACCTGGGTAAATACTTCGCTGTCTGTAACATTCCCTTCCTACATTACTATGTTAGGAGACTGATGTATTAGGTTTGATGACGTGAATAAAAGAGTCTCAAATACTGAAAATATCCCTCCATTTATTTTCAAGTAATCCGTTACATGGGAAAGGCTTAACAGACAGACTTTTTTTTAACTATACCTTCATCTGAAAGCATTTTTACAAATGTGAACTAAATTTCATGGGGCCTTCATGGCACCTAAATGTATATACAGGCTATAACTATATTTATTTTCAAGTAAAGATGTTGCTAGGAGAGACAATAGCTGAATTTTTAGTAATGCCAGAGACAAGCACAGGAAATAAAAATGGATACATTATCCAAATGAAAAGAATGCATTTAGAAAGGAAACTGGCAGTTACCAGAGTTGGAACTTTGCCAGACCATCTATATTATATATATTTATGCACATCAAAATAGACCAAATTCAGGCACAAAATTCAAGAGGCCACCTTTCTAACGTAATGCCTTCATGCGTGCCACACGATGGTACAGAGCTGTTCTTGAGAAAATGCCACATCACTTTCCACCTACACCTTTGCTCTCTCCAAATACACTCAAATACACCTCAAGCCTCATGTTTCCACATATCCCTAGGCTAGATTCATAACCAACTTTCTCTTTGGCTCTGTCCTGCCTACAGAAATCTGGGAATCACTGTTCTCTCTCAAGAGTTTCAGCTAGGTTGATGCACTTCAGTTCCTCCTTTTTGAAGGCTATGACAACCCTTATTTAGATGCAAAGTGAGTAGAAAGCCTTAAAACACATTAATTGGTTCTAAGTTCTTTTACTACCTTATCCTTTTTTTCCTAATATTTAGACTAAATAGCTGTCTACATATACCTCTTGCATCTAAAAGGCTAAGATAAACAAGGTGGTTGAAATATCTTCTAAAGGAAGGAATGCTCCTTCACACACCTTCTGCCTCTACTGGACTAACAAGTCGTTCCAGAAGCAGCAGAAGTAACAAAGCCTGGTTTCCCAAAAAAATTGTTGCCTAACCTTCTCCTCCCCAACATGCTGGACAAGACAAGACAGCCCTGTGGCCAAATCTGGAAATAYATATGCACTGACTGGCCATGCAACAGTGGTCAAATGAGACACACAGTTGCCAAATTCTGCCTGCTTTACCCTCAAATGAGGCACTAACTTGGGTCTCTCTTGTCTGCTCACCTGTCAATTTTCATAAAACTTGCAAGAACACCATTATCTGTGAAATTTGAAACATCTGGTCAACCTCAGTCAAATTTGCAAGGAGGCAAATGAGAAGTATGGGAGTGGTGAGAGAAAGAAGAGATGATAAAGCCAAATCCCATAAGGAAACAAGGCTAAAAACACTGTCACTTATCTATCTACATATATGATAAAATACCCAAGTCATCGAATTTGACATGAAGAGTGTTCAATCGCCTACCTCAAACACCATCCTCAAAAACATAACTGATGCTTAAATAACTAAAAATATCTATTCTTAATAATTTTTTTCCCAGTTGTGTCAAGCAAACACAGATACCAGACTTTCACAGGAATGGCACCTACTTGCAACTTCTGGGTGCTGGAAAACAAATGAAACTAAATTTAAAAAGCTCAGACAAATCCTCCCTTTGACCACCAAAAGTAAAGAATAAAAAAAAAATAAAAAAAGACCAACCAAGCACTCACTCAAGCTCTCGTCCTAATAATTCAATTTTCCAGAAACCGCCTCCTCCCAAACAGCAGCAGCACTGGCCCTTGTTCTTAGAACACCATTTCTGTTTTTAGATCTATGTAAGTGAGAAGCAGTAAAAAAGCTATTAATCCTTCCCATCCCTCTCTACCTAAATTACAAAACTGGGGTGAATCTCTAACTAATTCAGACTATTAGAATTGTTACACAGGGACAAATTTATTATCTTTTATAACCATAACATTTAAACAAAAAGTTTCAAGATTGTATTGTTTGACTCAAAAGAAGTGAAGTCATTGACATTAGGTATCTTGCAAAGTAAATATTTGTGAAAAGATATAATGAAAATATTAAAGAAAAAACAGGCACTGCAGTCTTATTAAATCTTATCAGATCTTAATTTATTACCTTTCAATGACATTAAAAGTCCCCTTCTTTACAGAGGCAGAGAGATTATCACTTTCTATTCTACTCTATTTCACCCAGTAAATAGACTCAATTCAGTTCCGGTTCAAGTTCAGGTGTGAATGAAACTGTTCCAGTTTGAATTCAGCTTGAATTAATGAACTTCTCACCACTTTTAGCTTTAAAACAACTAAGAGGGGGCTCTATTGAGAGAAGAACAGCAAAGTGTGAAGCTGAACCACTGATGTCTTTCACATTATTCTCCACCTTGTTCTTTACATATTTTATAATTCAACGTATTAGTTATGCACTGAGCTCTCCATCACAATACTAATCTCTATCCTAAGCTACTTAAATGTTTATTGCTTTGGACTGGTCAAGGCAACTTCCTCAACAATTTGTTGGCTATTCACATAGCTTAACTACTTCTGAAGTTCTTCACAATTGTCTCTGTAGCTGCCAAACGACTAAGCATACACAACTTCAGAGGAATTCCACTGCTAAGCTTTCACCAGCACAAATGTTAGGTTTTTTTATTCCTTTACCAACCAGTTTTCAATTCACAACAACCCTTTGCTCTCACTCCATGCTTAGTTTTCCTCTGCAAAGGAACTTTGCAAAAGGTACTCTTCCAGTCTAAACAGCACTAGCCAAATAATAAAATAGTAGAAAAAGGTGAAGAATTCTACTTCAGTGGGATTTAAATCCCACTGTAGAGACCTATCATTCACAAGACTGCTCTCTTAAATTGGGGCCATAAGCAGTAGTTTTACAAATGTTTTAATGCTGGTACTGCCAGCAGAAGAGGCAGCTCCTCTTTCCCTTTGCGACTCATTCCCATCTTCTTGCACCACACCTGCATAATCAACTGGGTTATGTACTCGATGTGTTTTTTTAAGTAGCTCAGCAAAAAAAAGGGGGGGGGGGATAGTTTTAGCGTGGATCTGGGCCACAACCCAGATCATCACACAACCATTAACACGTTTGGCCAATGAAAACTGAAGAAGCCGTGCAAGGATGAGACTGAAAGGCTGGGACTGGCTTTTTTTCAGTGGCACTATCTGCTGAAATGTTTGTGAAAAAAATGCAACCTTGCATGCAGAATCCCTCACCGGTGTCACAGAGCATTCTCAGGCACACAAACATATTGGCCTTATTTATTTCAGTAACTGCATATATAAATGGCTGGAATATTATCTTGACTGTGGTGACTGCAATAGCAGTGCAATTACACGCCTTCGCAAACCTGCATTTGAAATGTCATCTTATGCATCAGAGTTTTTACTCCACTGAAATAAACACAAGCAGATTACATATCTTGGAGCTGTATTTTGGCTCAGTTTGCACAGGAAAGTTACAACAGTAAGCTTATATTCCATAAAGGATTTACTGGCTGCTCTTTCTAATCAAGGTTGCACAACTCTTCCATTTTTAAGATCCTATTTTCAGCTGCTTATAGCCTTGCCAAACTAATTTTTGGCAAGACGTTTCTCTTTCACACACACCTGACAGAAAAAGGAAAAGCGATATATTTTGTTGAGTTTCATTCTAAAAAAGTAATTTCTCAGAATAAAGTAACAGAGAAAATGGGTTTACTCATGTTAAACATGGATTTTTTTCTCCAGTTTTCTTGAAAAGCTCTAAAATTTCTATGCTTTAGAGCAGTTAAATTAAATAATGAGAAATTACTTCTCTGACATCCAGGCATAATGCAAAGGCCCAATGCCTTCTCATGTTCCAACACAGACCTAATTGCATTGTAAGAGTGGAAAAAAATTCCTACTTCATACACTCCGCAAAGTATCTAGAGATAAACTGTTTAACTCCCTAAGATTCTGTTTCTCTTCCAGATTAGAGATGGACAAGACTTTCCCTGCAATTATTTGGCATGCTTCCTAAGAGCCTAGCACACAGAAACAGAATAAGAAAAGGTAGAGAGAACAGGGAGACATCCCGCAGGTATTCTTAGCCCTATCCTTCCAGGCACTCAACAAGCAAAAGTAACATGACTAGCATGAACAGATACTTTAAAAACAAAGTGAGGCCTAGAAGAAGTAGGAGGAATGAAAACACATCAGGGAAATAGCAAACTCAGTCCTAAGCAGGAAGGGAACCCAGAACTACCACAACTTTGTATTCCTTTGGCTGTTAGCACACAAGCCAGTGCTGCCATTCCACAGGCATTCCTTGACTTACAAATAAATAATTTTCCTTCGCACCCTTCTGTACTGGTATTCCTCAGTAATGTCACCTTTGCTATCCTTATGTAGAAGTGTCAGATTTGGTAAGCTTTAAACATTTTGTTTTATCCAGAGTAGGTGAAACGCAGAAACAGGGATCAACCTACACTAAAAAAAAGGAAGCAAATAGCAACAAACAATAAAAATATCGCTAGCAAAAAAAATAACAGTGTGTGCTTTTACTCTAAGTTCCTGTGCCAGCAGGCAGTAGTTTTCTAAAAATAAAATTTAGAGACCATTTCAATACCTAATCTTCTGGAGCGGCGCTTTCTAGTTAAATGATGCAAGAGGAAAATGAAAGATAAGCTAACTTCTTTCGACACGCTGCTGACACTAGATGAACTACAAAGCAAACACCATGGTAAAGCCTGTTTGTGTTTCAAAAACGAGAGATGGGAATTTCCCAGAGTGATTTTATACATTATTAAAGCAGGACAAAGGTCCTTGTATTGCAACCCCTCTCCTGACACACACAGCATGTGCACAAAGAGGTTTACAGCAAGTTTACTGTACTCCTACTGCTCACCCTCCTCTTACGCAAAGATATAGTGAACCTTTGCTCCTAGGCCACAGTAGAAACAGCTCCAATGTCCTAATTTGTTCAACTCATTCAACCTTCCTTATCAAGGCAGCTCACAAATTGCATACAAACTCCCTTTACAAAGAGTAAAATAAGTTCTGAGATCAAGCTGGGATCTTTGCATAACCTACATATAAATTGTACACATCACAGAAAACTGCATTTAAAGCCAAGGATTAACTAGAAATTCAACACATAGGCATAACATAACCTAAAAGTTTGTCTGATATGCTGCTATCCAAACCTGCTGGAGTAACATCAGGTGTCTCTGTACATTCAAACAAAAACAAACAAAACAAGAACTGCTGTGTTTCCCCATTTCACACACCACCTGACTTTCCCCCCCCCACACAAGTGGTGATCATTTCTCAAAAGAAAATATTGCCAATTAATGTTATAACTGCAGGAAGAAAGGAGAGTAGAAAACAATGGCAGGGCTGGAAGTATAGATGGGTCTCCTGAAGTAACACCTCCTGCCTTATTTTGGGCAAAAAATTTACTTTATCTCATCTGCTGTTTTCCAGCTTCTGTTGCACATCTGGCCTGAAGTGCAGGGCCGAGCGGACACGAGGAGCAGAGCAGGCACCATGCATGTTCTTCCCACCAGCGCAGTGGTATCGCACACGAGAGCGATTCCACCTGTACCTTTTGCAGTTCTAGAAGACTGGAATTTTCTTATTCTTAGCAGAAAGATTAAGAGTTATGAGTCTGTCAACTGGTGAAATGGAAACAAAGAAGATTTTGAATTACAGAAAGAGTTGGATGGCTACTGAAAAAAAATATATTGTGGTCACAACTTAACCATAGAAACATGTAGGCCAACAAATTTTAAAAGTTGGGGAGAGGGGGAATGGAGGACCATGACTAGAAATCCAAATTTGAATTTTACTGCACCTAGCTGAACGTAAAAGGAAGGAGGAAAGGAAAACTCCTCACCTGACGGAAACAAACTATTCTTACAGATACTGTTCAGATATCATCTTCCTCACTGACACAGAACAGTAACAGGCAATACCACTTGATTAGTTCACCTTTTTCTAAGCACTGCATCACGATGCCAGCAAGCTTCCTCACACTGCTAGGATATTTTGGATGGCAGCAGAGGTGTATTACTGTTCCTTTCATCAATCACAGCTGACCAGTCTGTCCAGTTTTATTGCAAAACTGTGTTCATTGGCAAGAGGCTGAACCAGAGGGTCATCCTGAGTTGCCCCCTTCCCCTTTGGCTGCAGGAGTAGAGCGTGCTCCAAGCACAAGCCCTCCCAGGGTGCTCACGCCCTTGCTTGACCCCACGTGCAACACTTCTCCCTTTCGAAGCACCAGGAGAGGGAAGCTGCGGAGAGCTGGGGCAGGCAAACGAAGGAGGGCACTCAATCACCACCGGCTCCTCCTCTTCTCCACGCCAGAGCTAAAGGCTGGGCACGCAGCGCTGCGCCGGGCCGCGGCTCCGAGCTGTGCAGCGCCGAGTCAAGCCCCACGTTAGCATCATGAATATCAGGACTGCATCGCTAACCGATTACTCTGTATTGCAGAGACTTCTCATTCCTGTATCGCAACAACACCGGCACTGCCCAACGCTACTACAAGCTAACGCTAACTTTTGCAGAAGACAATAAGAACAGTGGTCTAAACGTTTTTAAGCCAAGCAAGCTTTCATTCTACAGGCCCTTACTATTTTTAGCAATTTGATTAGATACAAGGATATTAAACTTTAAGAAGTAATAATGACTAGCCCAGAGAAGTTCAGATACAGATGGCTGCTTTAAAACTAGTTTTGTAGATGAGCAGGAGGTCATTACAGGTTTACCTCCACAGATATGCTCCATCTCCCTCCCATTACATCTACTGTGCCGTTTCACAGCTTCTTTTACTTGTGTATTAAATGACAAATTATAGTATATACCATGAATACGTAGTTCTCCAAATACTGCAAGGGAACTGAAAAAAACTCCACAGAAAAGTACATAAGTTAAGAAAATACGGTATTTGTCAACAAAGGATCAAACACTCTCGAGTTTGCTTTTTTTGGAACGCATCTTACAACAAACGTGGGAAAATATTTAGGAGTGCCTTTCAAAGGTGCCTTTCAAATCACACCAATACGCAGATTTTGAGTGTCCTAACAGGACAGCTCCTACAATGAAAGCAATACATATATACAAAAAGCTTTTAGAAGAGAGAGGGGAAACAAAAAAGCTTAGAAGAGCTAAGCAGGCCTTTCTTGAAAACAGATAAAAATAAAGTAGCACCACTAGCCTATCTGAACATTCTTCATAAAAAGATATTGTTTCCCTTTTTGTAAGAAACATTATGGAGTTCAAGAGAACACCACAGATACTCATCATACTCTGCCCTTTAAAAATCAAAGGCAATCAATTATAGCCAAGTTCTCTCTCATACTTGCATTTTAAGAAGAAAAATATTACGGAAAGGAGAGGGATCTTTACAACTTCTCTTCCCATTCCTTTCTCTATTTTGCTTGCTCAGTTATACTCTATCTCTTTACATAACCTCGAGTGCATCTGCAAACAGAAACACCTACGTTTATCAAAAAGCACAGATTAGAGTTGCTGATATAGACACAGCTCATGTAACTTCTTTGGCAAATCCTTTAGGATCCTAACACGAAAGCACAGGTTTTTATGGGAGTGGGGAGGAGAAGGGCAGACCTCGCTTCTAAGTCTTCCTCAGCTGTTACAGCTTTATTCAATAAAGCATACTAACAATTTAGCAGCTATAGCAAAGTCAAGAAGAAAAACTAAAACTCACTATAGCGTCTTCATTTGTTGTTGAGCCCTCTCCTACAGACTATATACAAACTTACATGAAAAAAGGTCTGCCCTGAATCTAGTTTCCAGGCTGAGTTTAAGTCCATAATTATATATGGTTCATGTCATTTCGCACCCAATGAAAAAAAAAAAAAAAAAGAAACAGCTTCAACACAACAACTGAAGCAGAACACTACCTCCAATTAAAAAGCAGGTAAACTTATTTAACTGATTACCCTCTGAATCAAGAGGGAGGAGAGAAGGAAAAAAGAAAAAAAAAAAAAAATCAATTCACCAACTGCTCTCTGCTCTGCTGGTCAAAAAAATGAAAAAGTCTTTTATCTTCTCAATGAATTCATTCATACCTATTATCTTTTATTTACTTTCACAAAGATGGAACATACTGAAGCTAATCTTTGACTTAGTTTGGGGCATGGAAGACAGAAGAATGCTGGAGCAATGTCACCTTGAGATGTACCACTGCAAATTTTAGACAGTTAGGCATTTCAGTTCTGAATTAACACGTATCATACTCTGTAAGAAGAGGGAATCAAAGCAACAGTATTTTATAAGGTCTATCAGTCTGGAAATAGATACATAAATTACTTTGTTTACATATATTGAAGCCATAAAGATATATTTTCCAGGTTTATTGTGCATGTAGTGGTAAGCATTGATGAGGGCAAAGTAGTAATCTATTCTCTCTATTTTGTAGCTTTTGGTATAAAACATGTTAATGTCTTCATATCAAATAAGAAAATACATTTAAACTGAGACTTCTTACTAGCATTTGCTTAAAATTTTCCCCCAAACAAAAGCCATGCTTCATACTGGAAAGTGAAGAGAAGGGCCTCCTTACCCATATACCATCCCAGAAAACACTTCTGTGTAGCTGTTTGTAAATGATACTTCAAATAAACATACTAAGACATTTCCAGACTGTAAAACAAAGGATTTCAGTTGTCAAGATACATCAGCAACGCCAATCAACAGATGCTTCAGGAAGACTCTAGGATATGCAGATCATGCTAAGACCACTTTCCAAGCAATAGGCAAAAGAAACCACACAGTTCTGCAGTCAGCAGTAAAAGCTATCCCAAAGAAACTGCCTTCAAAATTGACAACCATATCGTCATGGGACAATGGCTTGAATTTTAACTAGCACATTCAATATACGCAGTGTATACACAGGGTCATATGCTGTATGACTTTAATGTTACCATTATGCCGATAAACTTTCCCATTTCCAATTTGAAATACACACAGCACCTTGAAGATCAGTCCTTCCTCCTGGAAGAACTTTGTATTTAAAGGCTTAAAGCAGACATTTAAAATGTACCTGCCACTGCAAATACTATGTGGACTTCTTTTAATGAGCAAATATAAAAAGATTTTTAAAACAGCATATCTGGAAAAGCTTGAGCTGTACCAGGCAAGGCAATTTTGAAGCAGTGCAACATTTGCGATAGTTCTAGCCCAACAGACCAGAAACTAGCTTGCTGCTGCCATCATCTCCTTAAGAAGCACTGGAAGCTCACCTAGAATATCCACAGAAACTCTGTGCATCTCGGAAAGGCACATGACAGGGTACCAAAAGGCATATTATCACAGAAGCTTCAGCTCAGCTCAACACTGACTTTCTGACTAATCAGGAGTCTGACCAGACTCCAGAGCTGTGTGTTCCCATTCCTTTTTTTCCTTGTTTATATGGACAAGACCTGCAGAGGCAGCCTGGGCAGAAGAGAGGGAAAGAATTTTAGGAGGGCTGTTCATGTTTTGCACCCAATAGAGTCATTTCCTCCCCTTTCCAAGGTCTAAGCACATATAAAGAATTGGTGGCTGTTTTCTTGCACCAAGTGCAGTAGCCAGGATGAAAATCAGTGTATTCAAGGTCAAGCCTAGAGCCTTCCTTAATATTTCAGTTCAGTCTATCGTCTTGATGAGCCTACGAATGCTAGCAAGTAAAAATAAGTTCAATAATAATCGCAAAGCAAGCATGCAGAGGAAAAAAAAAAACCCTAGAGATTGTGTAATTAGCTCTGCTAACAGTAAATGAAGCGCCATTTAGTCAAGAAACATTCTATATATTGCTGTTTCTGTAAAAGAAGTTCCCTCCGTTCTGAAGCAGCAGAAAAGACAGCCACTGTTGCAAGGAATAGAAGACCTACTCTTCTGAGATGAGCTTCGTGTCAAACTCCTCAGTCTTGTGTCCTGATAGTTTTAAGCGGAAACGATTTAGAGATGCATATATTTAATAAAGAAAGCTCATTCATACTCAAAAGTTTGGCTGTATCAGCCACATACACAGTACAAATCAACTCTCTTTTGAAGAGATGTATGTCTTTCACATAATATGAAACCAAAGCGACCTAGACTCTTAGGAAAAAGCACWCTTCTGATTACACTAAAATGAGATATTGACTGAGAAACTCTGTCACTTAAAACACATCATAACAGATTTGTAGCTACGATTTTTAAAAAGTTTTGGAGTATTTAGTATCTCAATCCAGAAATACAATGCACACGTATGAGAAACCTGGAAAAAAAAAAAAAAAAGAACAAGCAAGTATCCCCTGTGTTTACATATTCCCCTACACATCCCCATGCTAAAACATCTGGGTTTTAATCTTTGTTTTATATTTGCATATATATATATATATATATATATATACATACACACACTTTTTTTTTTGGATTAACGAGGCGGTCTTACCTGTGTATCCTGCCCACCAGCCCCAGGAAGCCACCATGGCCAAGAGCCATTTGAACAGCACTCCCTCGACGTACCAGAAGCGCTCGCTGCCCAGCGCGCGGAGCGGCTGCAGCGCGAGCAGGTACAGCACGTAGGACGGGATGGCCACCAGGTTGTTGGCCACCATGAAGGCGAACCTGAGCAGCGCCTTCACCGCGGCGCAGCCCACCCGCCGGGCCCGCGCTAAGGTCACGGCCATCCCTCAGGGCAGCGGCTGCGGGACCGTCCTGCGGCGACACGAGAGACAAGGCGCCGGTCACTGCCCGCCGGGGCGGCCCCGGCCCCCCCCAAACCGGCGGCCTCCGCCCCCCCGCCCCGCCCCGCTCAGCCG
>NW_020449863.1:343598-453362 GCF_003343035.1 Apteryx rowi | reverse complement strand
GCTGCGGCGAGCGCCGCCCCCGGCGGGCCGCTGCGCGCACACGCACTCGCACTCACAGCTTTCCCCGCCGTCGTTTCCGCCCCCCGCTCTGATCCCCCTTCCCAGCCCACTGGATCATCAGGAGCACGGGGACGGGGGACGGAGCAGGCTCCCGGGGCAGCGGCTGGCCATGGGTCCTTCTCCCCTCTGCCGTTTCACAGGGGTCAACGCCATGGTAAAGACCTTCCTGCCCTCCTGCGAGGGACAGTGACAGCATGTCTTGGTCTCTCTTCTCTGTGGCCATAGGGTCTCTTGTCCACTCTTTTATATCAACTTTTCCAGCTTTTTCACCCATTCCTTCCTCCCCGCCCCCAGCCTTGAACACTGCGTTCCTCTAGTCCTGGAARTATTCTGCAGAGCTTTGAGATCGCTGTTGCATTAACAAGGAAAAGTCGTAGACAACTGAGGGTGGAAGGGGCCTCGGGGTGCCTTGGCCCACCTCTCTGCTCCCCGTCAAGGCAGGCCACGCCGGCCCTACCCCGTCCGGGCCCCAAAGCTGCCGCACCTGGAGATTTCACAGCCCTCTCCGTGCAACCCGCTCCCATGCAAGAGCCGCTCCGGGGGGAGGAGACTTTTTACGTGCTCTCTAACTGGACTAGACCTTGTTGCAACACAGGACYGTTGCCTTTAGTCCTTTCATTGCACACGTCCGACGGAAGTCTAGTCCTGTCTTCCCTAGGAGCCCTGTACAGGCCTTAGGCCTTCTCCTGCTAGAACAAGTCCCATTTCCTCAGCTTTGTTCATATTATTCATAAACTAAGCAGAACTGCTTGTGCAAGTGATTTGAATTTGGTTTAGGTTCTTATGGAGTGGCAGCTGATGGGGAAAACCAAATATGCCTCAAGAATGAGGTGTGCACAAAACCAGAAGGTCTTTTGTGCTGAAAAAGGAAATTTTCAAACCATATTACTTAGACTGAAAAATATATTGCTTTCACATACAAACCACGCCATGTATAAAGCAAGTGCACTGCTTCTAGATAATGAGTCTTCAGGGATGACTGTATGATCAACAGAATTAAATCCAAACCTCCACTCCAGGAAGCAAAGCTGTTGTTGCAGATAGGTTTCGTTTCAGAAAACAAACAACCAAATAATGCCATCATGTTCTAGTTGAGCAAAACAAAACAAAAATCGCTGACCTTCTTGACAAATAGGACAAGTTTTGCATAAGTGTTTCCAAGTCTGGGTGTTTTTCTGTCTGTTATTTTTATTACTAGGTTAAATCTGACAGTTGCATTCAGTAATCATTATGGCGTCAGCTGTAGCTGTTCTGAAGTGTTACCAGCTTCAGTACAACTATTTTTTTTTAATCCTCTTGTGTGAACAACTCGGGGCATACACTTGAACTAATTCTCAATAAAATTTTGCTCTGAAATCCTCAGGAAGAAAAAGGACAACCATTAGGAAAAAATTAATGTTACATTTTCATTTTTAGATCCCAACAGCAAAAGAAGACATTATTTTAAGATGAAAAACATGGATTGTGATTTATTTTTATATTAATTTAGAGGCTATTAATCATTGTACTCACACTGCACAATTTGGAATAATGTTCTCAAACATGATGCATCAAAATGAGGGATTCTGCAGAAATTATGTTAGACATCTAACGAATTAGGTAATTTATACTGCCGAAAAGAATTGCACGTGGGGAAGCAGACAGACAAAGCATTCTTTGTCAGAGTGACTGCCTTAAAGCTTAGGAAGCTGTGGTTAAACATTTTGCTGAATGAGCTAATAGCAAAGACCCACCCCTATTCCTCATTTCCTGGCCCTCATGTGGGCAACCTACGTCCTAGGAAGCACACACAATGAAATACCTCTTACGGAAGCCTGCTGTCTGTCATTCAATCTGTAGCTCTGAAGAATCCGTTTTAGTATAAAGTAACACATACATGTACATATCTTGCTATTACTGCAAATAAACAGTAATAGTGGACTTTTTCATTTGGTCAATAACTGTTAATGCTGAAGCTCAGCAGTTTCACTATATATATATATTTTATTCTGATTTCTAGAGGCAGAAAACTCTGAGAAATTGAGAGCTTTCATAACATACAGTCTGTCATTTTAGTTATTACAAAGGCAAAAAGAAAAAAGTATTAAACAACTCTCGATTTGTGGCCTTTTAAACTATTTCTCTAAAGTTAACATTTTTTGACTGAATATTCCCCCTGTAACTATGTCTTTTCCATGCTTGCGGACAGTATTGACAGTGATGTCACTACTGATCATTGTAAAAATACATTTTAAATGTCCTTATTAGCTGTTAGATAGATACAGATACTAACATCAGGACTATGAGGTGATTAACTGATGTCAAGGATTGCTGGAGCAGATAATTAAATATTGGAGTTCTCTTCCATCTTGGCTCCCCAAACCCACAAACCAAAAGCACATAAAAAGAAGGTTAGACTTATTAATGCCTCTAAGGGAAAAATAGGGAAAACATGTTCTTACTGAAGTGGGGGTCATTTTAAAGTAAAAAATAAATAAATTCATCTGTTACATTTGGATAATTACTTTAAAAAGTTATTGTAAACAGCATATAAATCACTGCAAGTGAACTGCATGATCTGGAAGTTTCTTAGTTCACACAGACTAGATTTGATCATTGTATCTGGCTACAAAATTTAAGTCAGTTTTTAGTGATAAAATCATGGGAGATTTTTGAAGAAGATAACATTTTTTGTTTCTGGGTACATTTCAAGAAGTTATTAGTCATTGAAGGCCTGAATTCTCACACACCACCATTCAATAGTACATATTTGCATTTGGACTTTGCAGTAACATTAGAGTTGACCGCAAGCCTAGCTGCAAGGAGAGAATGCATTGCAGACATTCAAGTAGTCCACAAGTCAGAGGCATGGATTACCATAATGAAATCCAGGTTCAAGGCAATAAATACCAAACCAGCTAGAAGACTTGTTTCTGAAATTCAGAAACAGTAAGTTTGGGAATGCTTTTGAACCTCTGTCTGGGTCAAAGACTGTGGAACAAAAAGCTGGTCATTTGTCTTGACCAGATGCAGGCAGTTCTCCCTATTTGCTTTTCTTATAGCAAACTGAAGTCACAAATACTATATGGTCTGACAGAAAAAAATTAGGAGAATGTACTTGTGTGCTGATGGCATTAAAATCAAAATTGCCTTTAAAAATCACAAAGGTCTGTCTTGCAGAGAGCAAAGACAAGAAAACAGCCTCCAAAATTTCAGAGATTCTGCAGAGCAGAATCCAACCTCTAAGAACAAACAACTTGGAAAATTGCATAGAATTTTGTAAAAAAAACAGCATGAGAGAAAAGAGGAGAGTGGACAACACTGACACAGGGAACTACAAGAACAGGAGCATATGCAGAGTGCAGACTGCTGGAAGGCAGGTAACACGAGATAGGGCATATTACTCAAGGCAGGATAATTCTAGAGAGCAGCTCAAGTGAATTAAGCAGTTAGTGTTGGATTTAGAAAAGTAAAAGTTTAAAGAAACACCAAGAAAAAATTTGCAACTACATTTTCCTTAGGCTGCAATAAAGAAAGAAGGAAAAGGAAGTGGTTTTAAAAAAAAAAGGGGGGGGGAATTTGTGGGCCCTTAAAAAGAGAGAAAGAAAAACCTGCTGCCTTCTATTCTGAGCCACTTATTCATGAAACTGAGGGTGTAAAATACTATGGGTTTGAAGGATTTTTGCATTACTGTCCTCAGAACATCAAGGTTTTTATTCATTTTCACAACAGTAATAGTTAATCCCTCACTAATTTTCTCCAACACTGGTTTCCATTTTATCTTCTATACAAGAGGTAAAACCACCTTTATTCTCCAAGTAAATTCTTAACTTTAAAGGATAATGTTATCAGTCACTCCATCTCCACCAGCTGTGCCTCAAAAGGAATGGAGAAAATATGCTTGTTAAATTCCCTTGATCTTGAGTGGCAAGTTGTCCTTACTACTTTTCTCTTATCATTGAATGGTAGACCACTCCTTTTAAAAGCTCTACTTGAAATCATCTTTTAGACACATGAACTCCTTTCAAAGACTCACATCCTACTACTACATTTATCACACACAATACTCAAAAAACAAGCATTTTCATTGTCTGATTTTTCCACAGGAAGTAAATGGTATCAGTCTATTTGCAAGTAAAAGCATCTTTGACTGAAAGGTCATCTTCTCAGTTCTCCTAAGGACACTTTAGGGTATCATAAAGCAGCCACTGAAACAGAAGTAAATTATTGCATTGACTTTAACGCTTGGTACTTCGTCATGTCTATGTAAAGAGGTCCTAACTTACCTGACGTGGAGCCCACCCCTCCAGACCCTACATGTGGTATCATCCCTCACCAAGATCAGCCAACTATAGGCAAGTCAGCCTTGCCAGTTACTACAGTTCTATCATACGGCGTTGTCATTTTTGCTTGTTTCTCTTGTATTTTAAGCTCTTGGATAAGAGCCTAGTATTTTTGCATTAAAAAAATTATAGGCCTCAGAGAAAATACGTCACAAGTGTAACCAAAAATTTCAAGCTCATGCTAAATGCATGCCTTTTTTTTTTTTTCCCCCCCCCTCTGTGATCTTGAGGTTTACAGACAGTGCAAGTTCTAACAAGACTGCAGGGTGCCAAGTTAAAGCTTTGAGTTGTTTGGGGGGCATCTTTTCTTGGAGAAGGTGGCAAAGAAGATTTCCTGTTTTTAAACAATCTGTATAAACATACAACTGGCCAAAGAAACCAAAAAGTTATTGCTAGGATAAAAGAGACTATACAAACAGAAGGTATTTCTTCTGAATGAATTAAATAGTGTTGAAGTAGCAGTGTCATGTTGGTTGACCCCAAATCTGTTTTTTTTTAATTAGGAGTCAGTAAGAATTATGCAAATCTGATCTTTCCATAACTCTTGGAGTTAATATTTTATTCCAAAGTTTTTGTAAACCTATATGAAACCAAGTAAACATTTTATAACTGTGTTGCATCTATACTTTTGCTTTACAGAATTTTAAATAGTTAGACATGGATAGAAGAACAACTTCTAGATCCAGTGAGGAAATGTCCTTTCACATTCCACTGAAGTATAATACATAAAGTTCTGACTAAGTAAAAAATAAAATGCTATACACAGCTTCTGGGGAGAACAAACAGGGCAACAGCCTAGGGACCATATGACATGGAAGACAACTATGCTAAATCAGTGCAAGTACAAATTATCAAGTGTGTCAGCAGGGAAAAGGGAAGACCATTCATATTTAATGCTGGCTCTAGCTACAGTCTCATCATTCTGTCTTGTAAGTCCTACAGTAAAAGGAATCTTTCTTATACTGTGAAAAAATCTCAAGAACATGGAGGCTGCACTCTCCCTACCCTGCACTTCAGATCGAACTGATCTGTTGGATCGCTGCTGCTCAGTTTAACCAGCCAACATAGTATTGAAACATCAAATGGTATTCTATTAATCACACCACAGCTGGGCACTCTCTATGAGAATGTATTTTTATCTCACTTGATAGTTAATTCTTATTTATCATGTGTTTTCCAATAGTTTCCTGAGGCCAAGCCAGTATCAAAATAGATTTGTTGGATACTCACACACAAAAAGTGATAGTTTGTAAACTTTTTCAGGTAGAGATTATGTTCTAAAATGTAGAAGCACTCAATTATTTATGTTTTGTCAAGGTTTTATTTTTAATTATTTTTGGACACATTTGTTCTCTTTGTAGCACAGAAAAGTGTGATAAGCAGTATCTGTGCTTTTTTTCAGTAGAAAGAATCTAGAGAGACTCTAAGAATCAGCTACAGAGAGGGCCCAAGCCATACAACATTTGAACCAAGGCTCCCCGATCTTCCACAAGAGTCTGTGTAGATTCATATCTGAATGTACTCATTGCTTCTGCAGCATGGCAAGATAAAACCCACACACTGTCAAGGAAGGTCAGAGCTGGATCAGAGCAGCACATCCATCTTTGTTCATGTCCTCACCATTTGAAAGAAAGGTGAAGAAACAATACACCACATTTCAACAGTCTGCCAAGTAATTAATACTAGTAGAAGGTGAAGCAGATGTAATTCCTCTTTCACCTTTCTTCTATCGGCTACACACAAATTTCATAATCTTCCACTTAGGAAGAGCTTGTAAGCCTTTGCAACAAAGCCTCCCTTCGATCTTCCATCTCAACCTGCTTTACACAAAATACACATATCAGCTTCAGAAGCTTTTTGGTTGATTTTGGTCTGGTGTATCAGGAATAGAGTCTCTTATTGCAACTGCATGTTCTGTAACTCAGGTGCATACTGATAAGATGACTTGTAACAAGTTGCACAGTTGTCCAAACTAACATAACCTTCAAAAAGAGAGTTTTGCTCTCATAAAAAAAAAAAGTTAGGTTCCGAACACCTTCATCACTAAAAAGATATTTCAATCTTCTTAAAGATGTACAACTTTATCATTCTCTTTTTCTAGCTACAATTTTCTTAATGGCATAAGATGAGCAAGAACTTAGTATTAACCATACAGAGACAATGCCTTGAGTCTCAGGTATGCGGTTTTTGGGTTGTTTTAACAAAATACACATTTCGATGCAACTCTTAACATTGAAGTAGCTAATATACACCCAGGAAAAAAACTGTTATTCATGCTGTCACAAAGTCATTTCATACAATACTAAGTTTTCACAGGCCAACACTTGTAACCGCGAGTTGAATTATTCAGATGTTTTGAGGTATTTAATTTCTCATTAAAACTGAAGACTTTGATAGAGACTACTTATTAAAAATGGATACACCACAATGCAACCAGATGGTCAGCGAGCAACACTTCACTTTGTTCCTGCATGCAATGTGTTTATAGCATACTGCGTTTGTCAATCAATGGGGTGGCTTAAGTAGAGCACACCAAAGCCAGGTTCTCATTTCAGTTACATGAGCACGCGTTTTTCCCCCATTGACACTACTGTCACCAAGGTAAGTCTGAGCTATTTTGTTTGTTTGTTTTTGGAAGAAAGTAGCTCTAAAGTTGCACTCCAGCTATTTGTTGAATCTTTAACCTTGTGTTAGTTTGATTATGAAATCTTTTATCCATGACAAATTTATTTAGTTCAATCATATTTACATAATCACATCACTTCAAGCAATTATGGTATGCTGATTATATATAAACTTGCACTTTGCAAGATTTTTTTTTTTTTTTTAAATAAGCCCACAATGTTTGCTTATACAGGCATAGTACAAATAGGAAGATGATGCCAGCCTGTCTTTAGGCCTATGGAACTCCTAACATTTACTACTTATTATCCTACTACTTTGTGATTAGCCATTTTAAAAATAAGTGCAGTGAAAAATGGGGACTTTACACTGAATTAATCTCTAATGTTTCTATCTCCACTGGAAAATTATCCATTTCACAGCATGGTTCTGATCATAAAAATCACATGCCGTGAGGTCAAGCGTCAGATGAAGCTCCTATTTTCTTCAAGCTAGTTCAAGTATTCCAAGTTCATTTCAAGTCAACATTTACCAAACTGGCTGACTTTTTTTGGTAAACACTTATCATCATCCAGTCAATGTTTGTAGATCAAACTTCAAATACAAGAGCACTAAATAAATACTTACTGCTGTTATTAAGAAAGATGATTCTCACACTTAACATCCTAAACAATATGTTGTTATAAAACAGATATTCCTACTTTATCCTTCTTATGTTTGTTGGATTATGTATCATTACAATCTAAAATTAATATTGGCATTTCAGAAAGTTTTTTTTTCCAAGTTGAAAACGAAAGTAGAGAGTCCAATGTAACAAAGACAGCCACTTTCGCAGTGGGAATATATTTGTCCCTGTGCTGAATTCTAGCAACTTCAAACAACTCTGTGCAAAGTGCAAAGATCCATCCAGGTTGAGCTGACTGGCGAATTGGGGACAAACTAATCAGGTCTGATCCAAGGTCCACTGAGCATTTCTAGGAAGCAGGTATTTTAGAATAAATACCATCAGTGATGGCAATTATTGGGACTGAGGTCTCTAGAAAACTCTTTCTTCCCTCCCCTGATTTAGTACCATTTAGACAGCAGGCAAACCCCTTGCCTTGGATGCCATAAGTAACTGTGCAACCCTTTTGCCCAGCTTCCTCAAAGCTTTGTTTAGCCTGATTACCAAATGAGGGCAATGATCCACATGTCCATGCTGCAAGCTAGTAATGCAGTTTTTGCACAACAAGCTGAAGCTCGCTGAAGAAATAAGCCAACACTGGGAAACATAAAAGGAGAAGTCTCATGATAATTTGCATTTAAGCTACATTCACTCACTCCTCTGCATTCTTGCCACCTGACTGTTCAATGGTGGAAAAACAGTATTGCTGGCTCTCTGCTGAATTTGGTAGAATACTGTTGTCTGTTGTTAACAGCAATTAATCATTTCCTTGGGAAAAGTTCAGTTAAAGCTGCTGTTGGCAGTGGTTAATCAGTAATCATTAAGTTAGATAATGCTATTAGTTAGGCATTAAAAGGTAGCCTGCTCTTTTCCTCAGGGTAAAAGATGTAGAAGAAGGTTTAATTCCAGAAAATCCTTATGCATCTTAGCTGTACTTTCACAGGAAGTTTATTGTACTAAGCCAGGGAGAGACCCAATGTGAACTGGAGGGAGACAAAGGGAGGAAGTTGTTACAACTGTCACATCACGAGTGGCATCAACAAGAAGGTCCCTTCGCATCTTCCCCACATTAAATCCAAGCTAGGGCAATTTATCCCAATTTAGACTAGCCAGCAGCAGAGAAGACCTAAGCAACAGTCATCATCAGTCAAAGAACAATTTTAGTCTAGAGTGATAAAATATATGCTTTTACATACTTCTTAGTACGGACATCCAAGAGCGGTTTCCCCAAGTCTGTGCCACAGAACAAACATATGTTCATAACAGACAAATACCAGAAACTTCATCTTTTCATGCTATATAGCCAAACTCTGCCCAAAAGGTCTGCAGGTTGGCATGTACAGTAACTGCTGGAAATTGTTCTTCCTAAAATACCACAATTGTTTATCATCAGTCCTATTGATGTGTTTCAACCTAATAAAATGTTATAAAAGCCATTATACCATTGTTAAATGTGGCTAAGAAAAGCAACCCTAATGGCATGGATGAATCCAGCCAGGCCACGAGAGATTACATAGCTTGATCTGATCAACCTAACCCTCACAACAAAAGGGAAAGGGAAACAAATACAAGATTTCAGAATGAACAAGACATAGCAGTAATGCCACTCTTGCTTAGATTTATTCATCTACCCACATCTTTAGGAAAAAATTATTACAGAACATAAAAAAAACAATAAAAATTCAAAATAAAAGACTTCCTTTACTATGCAGAAGCAATATAAGGAGAAAATAAAAAACCCTTTCAAACATTTACCAAACAGTTATGCCTTCTTCCCACATATGAACACACTGCCCTCTCATACTTCATACCTCCTGCTTCACTGAGCTCCTTCGGACACACATATATCCTTGTCCACCCCACTTTGCCCATGCTCTGGCCAGTCTAACCTACCAATGTTTTATGCCTACTGTCTCAAATGCACCAGTTTCACTAAGGCTCCAGCTTTCATCTCTTGGCACTCCATAGTCCCAAGAATTCAAGTGGAAGCTGGGGCCAAAAGAGCCCAGAGATGGAGGAGGCAGAAGAGCATGACCTGGTCTGAGCAAGTATTTGAGCAGGACACAGTATCTCCAGCATACTTACCCCAGGACACTCACAAGGTAGCTCAGATGGGGATGCATCCCCATCTTTGAGGGGAAAAAAATAATAATTAAATCAAGTTGTGAGACGGATAAATGAAAAGTCTGGTTATTGGTATAACTCAGGTCTTTCCACTCGCTTCTTCTAATAATTGTCAAGACTGACAAACAGCAATGAAAGCCACTATAATTAGATTTTGCAGGGAAGGGGAACAGGAAACAGGCTAATGTGTTGAGATTCTTAAGTAATATCAAGCAAGATGTGCCTTGTGTTAATGCTGAGTGGCAAAATGATACGTCACTGCAAATTCTGTATCATAGAACCGTAACTGCTTATCATGCCAAGCTGTGAGAACTTTGTACTGACTTAATTGAGGTCAAGATTTAATTGCATGTCTTTCAGATAACATTTCTAAATGGCACCATCTGTCTAAAGAGACCATATTAACCCATCAAACCTTTTAGGCCAAGAACTTGAGAGAAGCAGCAAGTTCCAGTCAGCAAGAATGTGAAAAAAAGTAAGTAAAGACATCTTGTCTAAAAATGTGTCTTGACTGGCAAACTGAAAGAAAGAACCAATATGCTGGAGGAATAGCTAGATAGAGCAGACTGGGGGCTTGGGTGTTTAATCTACTATTCAACATTGCTTTCTCTGCCCTCATGTATTCCAGGGGATTCTTGCCTCCAGACACCAACCTGCAATCCCCTTTCCCAATGTGAATGCTCTGTGATCACTGGATTAGACCCTTATTAAAGCAAAGCTACTGAAGATAAACACAAAAAAAAAATTTAACAGTTGAAGAGCAAATTATATTGGATTTGTTACAGCTTGCTAATAAGGGTTCGCAAGCTTGAGTGGCAAAGAAGTAGGACACACTGCAGGGTGGCACTTTAAACCCAGACTAACTCTGTGCCTGCTGGGCTGTGGGAGATCAACAGTTGACAGTGTAACTAGTAAGAAGCAAACCCAGCTACAGCCCTCTTTTGGAGAGGGGAATGTGCAGGATGATCTGGCTGTGCCAGGTTATAAATTGTTTCTTCTCCTGAAGGCAGGGAGGAGTGGAAGATGGGACTCGAGGGTTTGTAGTCTCACATCAGCTATTGCTCTCTCAAGCCAGGTGTGGTTGGGGGGGACAGTAATTTGGCATATGCAAACTCTACTGCACTTTCCACTCCCTATTACACACGCTCTTACTGTAGTCACTCCTCTCCAAGTGGAAGTAGTATAGGAGCTGCTGCATACCTTAGATACTGATCATTTCTTCCCTAAGGATGGAACAGGAAGGGGGTGTGAGAGGGGGAAAAAACAACCAACCAAACACTATTAGCTGAGGCCATAAAAACATCCCCAGGCTCCACTCTGACAGACAGCAGAGGCAGTAGCTAGGGCTGCAAGCAAGCCTAGGGTATACACGTCCCAACGCATGGCAAAGGCTCACGTTCTAGGTGAGGAAGGCACTGTTACGTCTCCTCTGCTGTTTATTATGCTCCCAACCACCTCAACACTTGCTTGTGGCCACTCAGATTCCCCACTGAAGAGTGAATAGGAGAGGGAGCAGCAGTAACACTGCTAGAGGTCCTTGTTCACTGTAAAGCAGCACGGGTGATCCCTACTGTTATGCCTCTCTTCCTCCCCCCACTATTTCCTAGCTCCCTCTGCTCTTCCTTCTCCCTGACAAAGTCTTAAGTACCACAGCTTTTGCAAAGATAATTTAAGGGAATCACTGAAAGAATCGCTATGTATATTTGGAATGACTGTGTGCAGTGTTGCACAGAATGATCTGCTAGAAGCTACGGATTGTGTCCTGAGGAGATGAATAAAAAGGTTAAAGTGAGTAGAAATCCAAGTAGATATTATGAAATGTAATAAGGAATGAATGCAATAGGTTTTAAGGAAAAAAGTTAAT
Organism: Apteryx rowi; assembly: GCF_003343035.1. Classification (NCBI taxonomy): domain Eukaryota; kingdom Metazoa; phylum Chordata; class Aves; order Apterygiformes; family Apterygidae; genus Apteryx; species Apteryx rowi. Next base: position 441,706 of record NW_020449863.1, on the reverse strand, counting down.
GATATGTTTATGTAARATTGGTCAAATTGCTGTATGATATACCCTGAAGAAGCCCAAACTATTCCATAAATCAGGAAGATTTGCAAATCACTGTTCTAATCATATTCCCAGAAGCAGTCATTTTGCACCAGTTTTTACCAGAGTCTTTAGAAGATACCACTACTTGACTTTGCGATAAAAACAAAAAGGTAAAAGCATTCACTTCCAATTTGAGTCTTGCAATCCTGCAGTCCAGAGAACAGCAGCTGCCAAAACCTCATAAAGTCTTTGATCACTGTCTTTAAAACAGAGGACAAATGAAATATCCTTACAAAATGCAATGGATTAATATTCTGCTCTGATAGGAAAGTGTTAAGTATCATAGGAAAACCTATATATTTTCTATTTTACTAGAAAGCCTGCATTTTTCAAGTATTATCACAGAGCTCTTCATCCTGTGAGCTGAGCTGCTGTGATCCTACCAAGCCTGTAGCACTTGATCTGGTTCATATTTAATTTCAGTTAAATAGTTATAAAAATCTTTTAGGGTTTTTACAAAGGTCATCACAACATATAGAAATCAACAGTCATTTATATGTTTTCATCATGCAAGGTAAACAGTATGAATTACTGATTAAAAATAAGAGTTCATGCTAACCTAAGTATATACAAACCAGAAGACGACCTTTATATAATCTGATCCCAACCAGTTAGTGACTTCATTATGTAAGGAAACAAGAGCTGGGACAGCCAGATTTTTTCAGTCCAGTCTATAGTCTCACTTACACAGACATTTGCATACATTCAGGTCTGGACTGAGTCCATTCCTAGGCAAATTTGTTGCATGCAAAAATAGATCAACAGAGCTGCCTACATAAACGCAAAGATCAGATTTTGAGCTTGTAACACAAAGCTGTTGGATCAGTCATTAAAAAAAAAAAAAGAAAAAAGGGCAGGACCATGTAAATTCCAGCTATTGCTACCACCAGGTGCATTGAAAAGGATGCCTGTAAACATGATTCCAGTTTTAGCAGTTCAGAAGTGCTATTAAAAAAACAACAACAACAAAAACACGCACATTTCTCTGTCTCTCCAAATCAAATTCTACTATTAAAGGACATTCTGGATACTCTACCCAGTGTGTCTTCCTAATACAGTTAATGGTCTTTCCAAGCCACATTAAACGTATTCCATTGTCGGCCTGACATTTGCTTTGTATTTATTGAACATATTTTGTTCCTAAGAGCAAAGGGAGGGAACTCGATCAACAATTTTGTATTTTATTCCTGGTTCTAATTTTTGTAGCATTAGACTTAAAAATTAATTTAAGTCTATTTGGTGATCAACCAATATGAGAGTTTCATTACTTAATAAATACACTACTTGAGTGTATATATTAAATGCACTGTTAATAACTAATCCCCCCCAGTAACTCAGCCTTGAGATCCTTTCAAATTCTCTTTTGGAATTCATCTTTAATCTTTGATACTATAGAAATATAAATTTGTCCGGCTTCTCTTTTATCCCCCACATAACCCCCTCCATCGGAGTAGCAGTTGCTTGTACACACAAAAACACTTCTAAGATTTAAGGTCTTAAAAAAAAGGCACAAAGTTTTCATGCATCTCCAACACATTTTAAAAGAGGAAATGACTACTCCTAGGTAGTAAAAAAAAAATAATAATAATAATAATAATAAAAAGTTAAAGTAATTACATCATTAATCACAAGAAGCACTCTTTGCAATGAAATATTGCCTCAGTAACACAGGTATTTCACTGTATCAGGTTTGTATGTTTGCCAAGGTTGTAATTGAAGTGGCCTGGAAGTTTTAATATTTTAGAGTGGCACAAATGAGTCATAGTCTTGACCCCCTCTGCTGAGCATAAATTACGTACCCTGCTTTAGCATTACAATGGAACAGAAGCCCAGTAAGGAAATACAGCAAGGAGTTTGTGCCCTGTGTGAACCCTACTACAGCATTAACAGGATTTGTCCTACATTCAAGGAAACTTTCATCTATATTCTACTTTGAAATTTGACTCCCATCCATTTCCTCTGAACTGTCTCAACTGCCAAGTTTGTAAATCAGCAGCCAACAAGTTATGTATCAGGCAGCGCATCTGAACTGCTGCTCTCCAGTTGGACCAGCTCCTTTTCATCTTTGTCCTTGTGTAACTTCAGCCATCAATTTTTCATTACCAACAACTGGTACTAGAAACTGGTATAAATGAATCAGTGCTCAACTAGTTTAACTGCTATGACTAACCCTGGCTCTGCAGCTTTAGAAAACTGGTCAAAGTCTTTTCTGAAGAAAAAGGGAAAATGAGTTGTTTTTATTCCCAGCGATCTCAATATTTGAAAACTCCAGCTTAGTGAGCATGTAACTTTATTAGCTGCAATTGTTCCCAAGAGCAGATAGAGGCAAGGTAACTCAGGATCAGAGGATGCTCCACCTTTCCAAAAGGTGGAGATAAGAAAGAACAGGTGATAATTACAATGATGCCTGTCTAAATTGCTAACTTGTTTCTGATCTCATTCCTTTTGTCAATTTGCAAGTCTCAAACAAGTTTTCTCCCCAATGAACTTCCTTCTCTACAGGTATGAGTGGAAGAAACTTGACTTCTACAGCTTCTTTTGATATTCTGCTGTTCCTTTACTCCTCAAATGGCCAAATATATCAGGCACAGCCCAGGAAGGCTACACATTGAAGGCCAAATCAAAGCTAATTGAATTGACACAGCATTGTCAGAGAGAGAGATTTTACTGTACATTTGGTACTTGGTGTTTTTTAAAAGCCACATTTCCTGAAGTGCTAAAATTAAAAAGGAGGACAAAGATTATGCAAATAGCTTCTGGCCTTCATGGTTGCAGAGAAGTACCTAAAGGTAAAAGCCCAAGAGATTAAAAGTGGCTTTTTATTTATTTATTCAGATTGTATAGCAGAGTATTTGAGATTGCCAGTGTCAGCTTCTCCCTGGGCTGCCTTGGAAAGCACCTTTAAGGTGCTGGAATCAGTCTAAATTTTACAGCAGGAAGTGGGCTTCAGGCTTCCAGCAGCTTTTTAGATCAAAGAACATTCTCATCTCTGCCAGGAGAAAATAAGAAGTGGTAGGACATAGGAGAGAACTCATGCATCAGAAAAGATTCAGCCACAGTTTACCTGTGATGTAATGTGATAAGACAGTAGATTATTAGCCCTTAAACAATAATAAGGGGACTGTCCAAAGAAAGCACAAAGCCCAAGCAAAGCAGAAAGGCACATTTCAGGTGATTAAGTAGACGTCACAGAGAGCTCTCCCATCTGTCTTACTACAGCAAGATGCTCACTGTGTTTATTCTCCAGAATGGGCTTCATTATAAACAAATTTTAAGTTACCATATTCACCTTGGTAAGCTGCTTTCTGGTGAGGTAGTGTTTACATATATGCATAAATGTATTCAGTGAATCACCAACATTCCCACCTACCATTTAGTACATTCACAACATGAAAGGATACAGCTCAGGACACGAGTCCCTGGTCTGCAGCACTAGTTTTAGCTGAGAAATGATTTCATAAAAATAATATAGAAGAGATTCATAAGCACTGCATTTAAAAAATACCTTCTCTCAAAAGCATTATTCCCATCTAAGTTTTGCACTGGTTTTGTTATTTCACCAACTTGTGGGGATGTATTTGCAGAAACCAGTCTGTGTGGAAATAACAAAGTAAAATGGAAATTGCAATGCAATTAGTTGTCATGGGTTGGGACCTCATAATGCTATACAAAAAGGAAAGAACATCTCTACCACAGAACAACAGTAGAGTATTTTGCACTTCCATAAGACCTGTGAATCTCCAAAACTCTGAACAATGAAGCATATAGAATAAGTTCAATATTCTAGTTTTTGTAAGCGAGAAAACCAACACATAATAGTTAGTTCCTTTACTTATGGTTAGACAGAACTATCAGGAAGACAACCAAATGTACAGCCTTCAAGCTAGCCTTATATTTCACCTGTTATGGGGAAAAAAAATAAAAATACACTCTGTGAATATTAACCTAACATGCACATACTTACAGAAACTCAAATCTAAGGGATCCATTATGTGAGCTGAACTACCTAGACACACTCAGAATTAATTCTCTCTCAGAAACTTCTACCCAGCTCAAAGACTGTGTCTACACCTGCATGTAAGCCCTAACAAGAGGTAAAGAAGGAAAGGTTCTGCATCTCTCTCACTGGAGACAGAAGGCCATCAATTAAATCTCTCCATCTTTAAGGATGGAAACACATATCAATCTTTTATTGGCAATATCCAGAAAGATAGGGACAATGAAAATAAACTGTATCAGAATTTGTATATCATATATAAAAATCAATTCACACTGCTTAAGAAAACCATGTGCCAGAGTGGTGGCTTCACTGAATGAATTACAACAATTAGTATAATTAAAATAGCATTTGTTCCTCCCTCATGAAATAACTGAAAGCAAGATACCTTCTGAAGAGGTCAGACAACATTTTTTGTGAATTATTACAACCCCTAGAATTTCCTATTTATTTCTTGAGTTGGGTGACTAGCCATGATAGGTCACAATCTATGTTGTTTTTCCTCCTTACTGACTAGACAATGTTTTGGTTTGAACATTGCCATTTGCACACAGACTGCTTTCTCCAAACAGGAACCCAAGAAACTAATTCCAGTGGATTTAAAATTAAGTGACAAAAACCTGGTTTTAACCAAAATTTAAGAAGTGTTCATGTAGGAACAGCACCAACATAACTAAAAAATAATGTGAAATCAGAACCTTAACATCTGCACAATTTAGGATTTGTTAAATGATGCAAGTCAGACAGTGCTCACAATTGTTAGATACTGCCTATATGCACTGCTGGCAAACCAGAACATACCTCCATAAGTCACCCACTCCAGAGCAAAAACTGACAACTCACTGTAGACTTGGCCTCACCCACAGCTTCCCAAGGGCACTTCTTCCCTTCTACTGCTTCACTTATGAGTGCTAACTCACAGCAGATGGGAAGGCCAGACAGCTGGATGGTAACTACGGCAGTGAAAGGATCTTTGCCCTCCCAAATTAGTCACACAAAAATGCCACAGTTCAGATGTATCTAACAGATCATGCCCTGCAGACTTGTGTTAAATACAGAAGTATACCACGTATGCATGGTCAGTCAGTCCAACAGTTGTTTACTTCTAGGATGCATCCTATTTCTTCCACAGCACTTTTCTTGTGCTGACTCTGATGATCAAGTGACTGTGCAGTCAGCCAAGATCAACCTGCTGACCCAGCTGAAAAACCACCCTACCAGAATGGAACAGTTTTAACTGGACAAACCCCTGATCTAATGTGAAGGGCAAGGATGGAGGCAGGGATAGGCACAGAGATAGCCCCTTTCAGCCATAACACACAGAGTGGCTTAAGTAAAGCATGAAACTGTACCCTGAAGATTTATCCCATCATCTCTGGCAATGTCCAGCCATCCACATGCCATTCTGTTTATATTTATCACAGTCAGTCTCCTCTAATTCAATTGTTATTCATTGTTTCTGCCCTGTAGTTAGAGGTTGTGTGTTAAGCACAGACACCTCTTAATTTAGGAATAGGATTCATTTGAAATTAATTACTTCTAGGAAGCAGGGAAGAGACATATAGATGAACTGTCAGCAAGTCACATACCTAAACTGCCGAGCAAATGAATTTTAAATCATCCAATCCACAAAAGTCTTCATTTTATCTTGTTTGGAGCTATGTAATCACCACTGATATCCATAAATAACTCCAACAATTACTTTCATTAGTCAGATTTTTAAAGGACCTCTTGAAACTCCAGCCAATCACAAATCTGAGAGAATGTGAAAATAACACTCCCTATCCATTAAAAAAATATGATGACGTTTAAGACTGAAGTAGCTAGGGTCTCAGTCTTATTTCTATGCAATGGAAGCAATGCAGCATCTCCTAGACTAGACTGGCTCTCTGGTTCAATACTGACAAAAGAAAAGAGCAGCTTTTCACCACAGCTAAGTATCCAGTTGACTGGAAAGTTTAAGCCATTGCTATGGGCTCTTTCTAGCCTGAGAAAGTTATTGCCCTGAAATTCAGTGAACTTTCTTCCTACCTTGTATAAGATCCTTGGATCAGGAGGCAGGGAGGGTAATTGGAAACTCCATGCACATACAGCCAAGCTGTCCTTAATTTGGATAGTATTACCTTGAGCTGGGCAAGACATAGATAAAGAATCTATCCTAAAAGCAAATGGGCACACCAGGAAGATATGTCCATTTCTCAGCACTATGCTGATGATCAGCTGAGTAGAGCAACCTTTCAGAAATATACAGCACAGAAACAGAGATCAAGGCTCACTGGAGACAGTTCACTGAAATACATATAATCTGTGATTTCAATAGCGAGTTTGAACTAAACGCCTCAAGCACAGCCCTACAGCTGCTGTTTGTCAGAGAGGTGTCCCTTGGAGTACAAAGAAACCATAAGCTATCTAGGGTCACTACCGAGAAAGAATCATTTCCTGGTAACAGAACACAGCACATGGCTTAAAAATTCACACAGGCAAAAGGTAACTGCAACATGGCATTATACATCTTTTAAGAAAAGCAACATAACACTTGTTCTTCACTTGCTTTCAAGAAGTGCGTTGATCTCTGTCACTCTCTCTGCTTTGGAGGTTAATAGGCCAAGGTTGTAGATATGACTCTTCTGGCACAGCATCCAAGCTGGTGTCCTTGTACACATCTATGTGGATGAAGTGAGAGTAGCCCCAATGGCTCTAGATGCTGGATTACAGCAGCCAAGCAGAAAGAACTACCAGGTCTCGGGCCCTACTGAACTCAGAACTGCTCTGCAAGTTGGCAGAGCTCCTAGCTCCTTCCCATCCCTCCCCCTCTCCTTTTTTTTTTTTTTTTAAACACGTTTTTCTATACTTCTTCCTCTTGTTTTGGGCAAAATGCAGATACCTGACTACACCTGCATTCCTGTAAAAGGAACAGTGTCTTGAGAAGGTGCTGCTGAAGAATTAGAAAGGGCACATTTGTAAATATGCTGACCAAGGAGACAACAAAGCACTGTAGGCCAGCAGAAAGATGACAGCCAAAAAGATATAGCTACTTCGAAGGCAAGAATTTTCCATACTGTCTGCGTTGTAGGAGATCTCAAACCACAACTCATTTCTACAAAATAAATCTGAGACACCAACAGAGCTGGTTGCTCATTAACAGTCCAGTTTATTCCACCCACTCCCCAAAAGTCCTCAAGTTCATGTAAAACAACTTCAGAAAAGAAACAGACATCTACTTTAGCTTAGTGGCATACGAAGAGTTTTAAGGAACTTTACTCTCTGTATACTGCTTACTGTGATGGACAACGTCACTTACTGCCGCGTATTTAAAAAGCAAACAAACAAAAAGAACCCAAAACCCCTGCTCCAGCAGGCTTAAGAAATGGTAGAAGATAGTTTTGTAGAGAGACTGCTTATAACCAGATCAGAATTTCCAAATGAAGAATAAGCAGAAAACACTTCTGTATTGCAGTAAAAGTGAAGTCTAGACAACAGCATTTTTCACCATGTTTACCCTGCACGTAGCAGAGAAAGCGTTAAAAATTTAGCCTTCCCCAACAAGAAAAGAACAGCTATCAATAGAGTTAGTCTGTATTATAGAAAGTTATTTTTGCATGATGAGTACRAGACAAGATCCCCAGGCTTCTATACGACTTATGTCTGTCAGTTCCAACGGGCAATATGCGTGCATGTATATATATACACACATACATATGTATATACATACACGCACATGTGGATTTTCATTTCAAAATATACAAGACAATCACATGCCTTTAAGAAGCTGCTAAATTGCAAGACTACTGCTGAAACAAATTTGTCAAGCAGGAGAAAAATTTGCCCAATAAGCACAGGTAAGCAAATAAAAATAAATAAATAAAATAATAATAAAAAAAGGTCACCTAGACTTTAGGTTATTCTCCTCTTGAGAATTCTTCTAATTCAGAGGAGAAAAAAAAGATACCTTTTGGTCCCCAAAAGGATTAGTTATTTTCCATTATTCATTCCAGGTATTATACTAATCCTCCAGGCCCAATCAAGCAATTCTAGCTTGAAAGCCAAAGGGAATTTTGCCAGCCTAAAGATTACTACTACATCCTCTTGTTTGTATTTCACATATACCTACTCCCAACTCCTAATTCAGAATGAGAGATCTAATACATACACCTTAGCTGTCCACAGATTTCTAGTGAAGAGACGATTAACAGTCATGGCAGCCAGGCATATGAATACAAGTCGAGAATGACATTTTAGTCTTTAAATGAAGACAATCTAGTTATAAGACTTTTGTCTGTGGAACACTCCCTTTTTAATACTCCTCACTGGAGCACGCAGTATATAGTTTTAGAGCTACTGTCCTTTTAGTATTTATGAATATCTTCTGGGTTAAAAGTAAAATAGATTTTAGGAATGCAGTATAATTCACTCAAATCCTACTAATTCCTTCAAAATATTTAAGTTGAGTTTTATTAGAACTGTGATATCAATAGAGAAATTAAAAACAAAAAATTGTTTTTATGTGTATATATAAAGGATCGGACTTGTTTCTAGATTTGTTCAACTCCTGTACAGTTTCTCAGTATTTAAGACCAGGATACACTTTTATCCACTATCAAATCTGAAAATCCTAGCTAAATTAAGGCATTTCAATCCTCAGGTGAAATAAGTGCATATCTAAAGAGACAGAAAAGGAACATCTAAGATACCAGCAATATATGTGATGACGGCAACTGCACGGAATCACTTATGAAACACTAAGATGATCTTAGCAGGAGATTACACTTCAAAGTCCAGAGAAAGGCAGAATCTCACAGGGGAAATTCCTTCCTTACCCCTTTTATTGAGGATCCATGTTGCCTCAAGCAAGAGATCAGCTAGACATCTAGACATGACACTTTCTGATGCGAGTACAGGTTCTCATGAATGTGCTCTCCCCACCTTTAGGAAACTGTCTTCACTTCAGGAATACCTAGCTACATGGTGCATGGGGAGGTCAGGTTAAATTCTAAAGCCTATGCACTGATTACCATTGGCTTAATGCAGAACTGCAAGTATTACGAATGTCTCCCAAATCATCTACATTTGATCATCAGCTCCCCCCTTCTGCAGGCAGAGAATTTATCAAAGAACCTAGATGAAAGTGTGTCTTAATCATTAAGACAAAATGATGATGTAGCCACCATCTACCTGCATAAGCTTTTCCATTGTTTGATTGAATTCTTAGCAACAGGCTCAAGACTGATGTCCGGGTGAGTTTTTTTTTTTTTTTAATCTTTTGCCACTATGTGAAAAAGATATCTGTTTTCCATTATCAGAGTGTAAATAGGCATAGTGATCAAGGTACTGCTTTGTTTATTGAGAAATGTTTAAGAGATTTAACTCAGGCCCTCATCATAGAAGTACTTTCTAGATCCTTAGTTTCACAGCTTCAAGTGTTGGCACCAGAAACAAAATGCAGGATTTGAGATGGCTGCCCTACTTCTGTTGAATAGTCAGCTTTTAATACATCAAGGATCAGATTAGCACCCATTTGCTACAGCAATGCACAGAAAGCTTCTGTTGAAATAGTTATCTATAACACCCTTTCTCACTTCTCTCTGGGTACTTTGAGTCTTTGATTTTTATGAAAAAATCTTGGTTCTTGTTTCCCAAATACATGTTGCCCTGTATTAGGATTAAAAATACATGACAACCCCAAAGAATAACCCCACCACAAAACCCACATAACCTATAACACTGTGCTCATTTAAATGGGCAATTTAGTAGAAGGTCCAGTCTTTCCTGATCAACACGTAATTATAACCTGCAAATAAGCCAGCATGAGAAATTCTTCATAATTCGTTAGAAATTCAGGTACTTGCACAGCAAGCCACCTTCCTATACAGGTTAATTTCCAATAAATATGACTTTGTATTTTCCACAAGACTGGAAAGTTCCCATGGAATAAAAGTTTCATCCAGCTAAGAAGCCTTCTTGTATAAGAAGCATCTTGTATATTCCTTGATAGACTGGTAAACCCATAATCTGAAGTCCTTGCAGCATGGCTGACCAATGGTCAAATTGCTCTTATAAAGACGACATAGTGTAACACTCACTGTAATATTTGACCACTGCTGACGGAATATGGGAGATCTATATACCTTGCTCAGTGCTGTAATTCTAATATGACTGAATTAGGTCTAGTATATAGTCTAGAGGAAAGCATAATCCTATATATGCTTTCTACAAAACATAACTGGGGGGCAAGAAGAGGGGAAGGGAGGAAGGGGGGCACACAACAGGGGGATGAGCTGTACCCAGAATTTGGATTTAACTTTCAGTCATTATTTGCCTGATCCAAGTTCCAAGAGTTCTAGGGCCCTGTCAGATCAGATGAACAACCTGTCCTTTGGGAAGGAACAGTTTTCTGAACCGATTCCTACAGCAAAACTGGTTCAATCTTACTGCCTTACAGCCAACTAAGTCTTAGGCCAGGGCTTTCCCTGGATAAGTTTTTTTCTACTAGCCTTCTCACAAGTTTAAGCTATGCACTGTGAACTTTTCATGAACTTTTCATGACTTATAGGAGAAGCCTGCTCTGCAACGTGGGAATTTCATTTCATTTCTGAGCTGTTTCGGAAGGCTGCCATCACAGGTTTCCAGCAACGTATTAGTCAATAACAGAGCAAGAAACAAACACTCATTAGGCCAGATAGAAAAAACTGACCTTTTAGTCTGGAGCTTTTTGCTTTCTTTTTTCGCGTTACAATAAAGATGGTTTTGTGGTTAAGACTTTGGTCTGGGACCTTAATTAAAAACAAAAACAAAAAAACTCCAAAAAAGTTCTCAAATATGACAGACTGCATATGCAACATTATGTTACAAAGGTCCAGAAAGAGATGATTCACTATATATATATACACACACACACATACATTTAAATCTAACTAACTATAACCATTAAAGTGGGGACAGGAAACACCACTTTCCATAGCTAGATCAAAGGAAAGTGGTAATTTTTGCCCCCTGTACAAAATAAAGATCCAATTTAAGAAGGATGTTGGTGAATTTTTAAAAATAATTTTGTGAGTCTTCTCACTTCCTTCCTGCAGTCCAATCATCTCTTCTGTTTAGGGAGAAAATCTGACCAAGAGATTATGAAATCTATTATGATCACTTCCAATTTTTTTCTGTCAGAGTGTCAAGCCAAGAAGAAGAAAGTTGACTTCTTAAGCAACCATTGGGGGAAAACACAATGAAACCAATTCTTCAGCCAGCTATGCTGAAGAAACTTAGGCTTATAACAATTCATTATCATATTTTCTACATATAAAAAAAGCAGGGTTTGCAAACTCTAGTCAGCTACTGCAGTGAATCCACTTGAATAAACAGCAGCTAATTAGAAATTTACTGATAAAATGACAATGAAAATTTCTGCTCCAATGATAGGGATTAAACCATTTACAAACTGTTAAGTCTGTAAGAAGTGCCATCTTTCCTCCTCTCCATTCAAGTAGCTCTTACTTGCATGCAGAGTGATGAAGTGAGATTATTTATTAGGACCAGGTGAGGGACATGTTATGTGATCTATTGCATGAGAATCCAGACAAAGTTCAGCCCTTTGCGCTTCCAAAGTAGCGTGAAAGCTATGTATGAAGAAGCATATTTCCAAATTGATTCTGAATCAATTTCTAGTACTGCTATTCATGGCAAAATTCTCCTTAAAGTTATCCTGTAAAAGTGCCAATTAGAATTACTAATTTGGTAAAAGAGTACACAAGATTACAAAGCTTTGGCATTTAATAAATTCCTTTAAATACAAAGTAGTAAAAACTGAATGACAACTTGCAAATTAACTTTCCTCTTAAAAAGAACCTTCTGAAACACAGATAAATGAAGAAGATTCAAAACGAGAGTAATCTTTTCTATACCATCCAAGAAAGTTATTGCTCCCACTAGCAAAATTCTGCTTCTTGTAAGACTCTCCTGACACCCCTCCAGCCTGTCTTCTCTTTACAACTGCATATGAAAAGCATGCTTTCATTTTGTTCCTTTCACATTAACATACCAAACAGTGCTGATGAACTGTAAAAATACAGATACACCAGGCAAATACTAGAACTTGCTACTAAAATATGTCAGAAAAATCTCTGGATATTCCTGCCAGTTCTTTCACATTAAGAGATACAGACTTGGTATTACACTCAGTTCTGCATTAGCTAGCCAGCACGTTAACAGATGTCCTGCGAGCCTAACATTAGAACCCACATGCTTCAGAAAAACAAAGTACAGAAAGTACTAGTCACACAGTTCTTTGGTCTCCCCTGCTAGCTAAGTTTGTGGAGCCTGCTGCAACTGGTTTGTAAACAGAAGTGAACAGATCAAATAGAGGTCTGAATAGTAAAAGTGTAACTCCAAATTTGAACAGAGTTGCTTCTGCTAATTCAAGCCCAAATTTACCTCAGCTTAACCAATTAAAAAAGTAACAAAGTGGTATCTGAGACTTTCTTAAGAGAACATTAAAAGTGTAAGCCTTGGGGAAGAAAAAAACTTGCATCCAAGAAAAACTGCGATCCCCTCGACTCTTGAGAGATAGAGTCACTTCTAGGAATTAAAACCGTGAGTATGCCGTTCTTTGCTGTTGCTGCTGTGATGGTGGCTGTCCTTGTTGTTGCTGGAGACGAACTTGCTGGGAGTATGGATCCTCAAGAGATTTAACAAAAATAGTTGTTTTAGGCCCAGTCTTCCAAACAATACCATTTGAATCTATTACAGAGGACTCCACTGTGATGTTATGGGTGCCAAGTATCACAAAGTTTAACAGAAACTGAGTGCTGAAGTAGTCGTTGTGTGGTTCCACCCTCTGTTCCATTTCATTGGTCATGTTGTCAATAGGAATCTGAGAACACATGGAGGGTTAAAATGTCATTTTATATAACCCATTAAAAGGGATCATCTGCTCTCCAGTCGAAGAAGAGAAAGATTGTTATCCTCAATTTTCCTAAACTAATGCACATGTATGTTTGAGCCAATCTTGACATATTTTTCATTGATGAATGTGATTTGTGCATCTACCAACAGAAGCAAGATAGCTAGCACCAAGTCTTTTTTGTCCCAAGGTTCTTTTTTTTTTTTTATTGAGTAATCTAAGTCAGACTAACGTTAGACACTTCCTAGTCATGTTATTCCTTTAGAAGCAACTGAGTTTTTAAAACAAAAGAAACACACACAATAAAAAAAAAACCAAAAAAAACAAATGGGCCTTTCACTAGATATCATGTTAGCAAAACCTGAACTTCAGACATGCCATCTTTGATAAAACTGTTCATTTGAATTTACTATGTATTTCCTCAGGTGCTATTTAATTTGGACAGCCTGTCCTCCTGACTTCCATAAACAAACAAAAAAACTCAACACGAGGATTAAGAAGTTCTGGGGGCTAGGCAGTAGAGAATAACCTACTCTCACCTTTTTTCTTGGGAGTTTCTTTGCTGCATACTAGGTCAAATTTTTCTGATCTCAAGCAGATTCCTAATGACTTGTTCTTATCATAAAAATCTCTTTTGTTTGGAATAAAAGTTGTTGCTGAAAAGATATCGGCATACAGCAGGCATCAAAATCCCAGATTGCTTCCAGGGCCTATGCCTAGCTCCCACCAGTGCCTGAATGTCAACTCTCAAGAGTGAGAGGATTACAGAAGAACCCCTTCATTTCAACCTGAGAATTCTGCTAAACTACAAAGCCAAACAAAACAGCAGGAGAATACAGCAAGAAAGCTTAGGATACTGTCTGGCTCTATATTACCCATACCTTATAGTCTTGTCCAGATTTGCTCTGCAGCACTGAAGATACGTTTAGACAGACGGACTGGATTTTACGGAAGAGGCCTGGTTTAGAGCCATGCTGAACCACTCCTTCCACCTTTAAGGCCAGTTGCTGATTGTTCTGTACTGCAATAGGCTCTGCAGGGTTCCTTGGCGATGGGGATAGAGCAAGCTGTAATACAGAAAACCAGACAAAAATGTAATCTTATGCCTTCTGAAAAGCAAAGGCAATTCATACATGAAAGGAAACAGTTCTTAAACTTCAAGGAGGGGTTTGGTATGGAAAATAGCAGATGGAAACACAGAACTTAAAGCTGAGACTCATTACTATCACAATTAATAAGCACATCAGCAGTACCAGACAAGGTCTTTACATCTGTTTTATTAGTTATACACTTTTGAAAGGAGTGAACAGTCTTCTACAAAATATGCACAGGTAAGCTCCAAACATATTAAGCTGAACAAAGCAGTAAAACGCAGTAAGTAAACATTTAAAAACTTAAGACTCATTTTTCCCAGAAAAAGGGAGCACCTGAGTTCAAGGAAAAGTCCCCTCTTTTTTTCCCCCCTGCTCATGATGAAGGTTGCATATAGCCATTCTTACCCTGCCAACTGACAAATATTACAGTTCTCTTCCAAGATAGTAAATGCCATTTTTTAAAGGAAAAGGAAAAACAATACAAGCTGAGAAAAGTTGCTTTCCCAAGACTAGAACATTATCTACCTTTGCAGACTCAGAATCAAGGGAAGTTCCACAGTCAGTTTTTTACCTTTAAAGCTCTGCAGTCAAACTGAATCCTATTTGCTTGTCCAAGTCACAGACTAATAGTTCTTAATAATCTTATGTACATATTATTCTAGCTGATCCAAACAGGCAAACCCAAGTGCTATTTGCAGTTAAGTGCCTTTACTAAAAATGCCGAATCTCTGTGCCTTTAGTAAGGCTATATCAACCTTTCCTTATGAAGTAAAGATTCTATGAATGGAATTTTTAAACCACATTTGAGCAGTACTTACCTTAATGCTTGTAGACTGCAGTTTTTGAAAAAAGTACCTTTGAAATGAAAGGGGTACCTTCAACAAGGCAATGACAGCACTGCATAGACAAGCTGTATGCTGTAATAAATGGAGCCAAACCAAATGAGAAATCTTTTATAGCACAAAGAAAAGACATGCTCTTAAAGTACTAAAACTGCAGTAATTTCCACTGAAAGACTGGAAATACATAGTCAAAGGATAACAGCCACTATGATGAGAGAGACTACATTAAGCCTCTCTGTTTATTTTCTACCCTTTAAGAAAAAAAGTATTCCGCTCTGCAAAGAACAAGGAGGTGATGGAAAAGAAAAGCCCAAATCATTCCTGCTTTAGTCTAGTATGTTGTTGAAGTCACCAGCACAGTATTGCTAGGCCCTCCCACATTATTCTCCCCCCACAAACCACAAAAAACACCCACACCAAAATCAAACAAACAAAAACCCCCCAAAACCCCAAACAAACAAACAAAAAAAACAGTGAACAAGACTGGCATCTACCACAGCTTACAATAATTTAATTTTTAGCCTTTTGTCTACTCTTCCTTCCCCTACTGCAGCATACCCTCCTTGCTCAGGTGAACAAAGTCAACACTATTGAAGTCAAGGAGCTGCACTGGTACGGAACCTGTGACGCTAAATTTATAGGGTTTACCTTAGCTACATTTTACTTAACTCATTTTTCTACACAATTTGAAATTGGTAAGGACTGCTGAATTTAGAAATAGGGCAAATAGATGCTACCCATGACATATGAACTACCCTGTTTCCATCAGCATGGTCTTCAGCTTTATGATGTTCACTGACAGTAAAAGAAGACATCATACTAGCATTGTAAAAGGAGAACATTATCAGCTTACTGTTTGCATTCAGTACACTTTACATTGTGTTGTCTGATGACCTGTATTGATAAGAGAAATACTATACTCACAGAACACCACACTGTCAACAGCTCAGAAACTGAAGCTAGTCTAGTGCTGGACTCTCCAGCACTGTATGTTGCAGGGGTAGAACTCCTCTGTAACAACAGCAMAAACTAACAGAATATGCTTCACAGCTATTGAATGCGAGTGTGGTGAGAGATCTGACAGAGGCTTGATATTACTTTCAGGTATTTTGACCTCTATCAGCATTTGCTATATTCTTAGTGTCAGGATTTCTAAAACATTACTTTTCATCAGACCAGTAAGGTTACAGATTTTGTAGCATTTTTTTTTTTAATAACTATTAAAGTCTCCTTAGAGATCACTTGTGCTATTAACAGGTTATGTCAATTAACTGAAATGTGGTCTTTGGTTTCTTGACCACAATGGATATATGGAGGTGGTCAGTATGGGGAACCTTCATTTACACATTTAAAAGCTGTTACTTGCCAAGTAAGACACAGGAGCATATTTCCTGTTGAGGGATTCCACTTCTTCCAGTACATGGTTAAATACAGACATCATTCTTCTTTCATATTCACTCTCAACATGCGCTGTTCCATTTGAACTATATTCTTGGAAACTAGAAAATAAAATAAATGTATTGTGCCCAGCATACTCCCCTCAACCTAGTCAGAGATGTTCACTCTCAAACATGCCCAAGACGACCATCCTCTATTACAACTTTAGTTCCACTAAGAAATAACTCTGCTTTTTAAACCGTTTACTCTGTTTCTCTATTTTTCCACTACAAGACTTGCTCTTTACATTTAAACCCTTCTTTACTATAGCTTATTCACCACTTTCTGTCCTGCTCTCTTGCACTTGAAGCAGTTACAGGACTGAGATTGAGCATGCTCAATTGCCCTAGCTTTTATTTAAGTCTGAAGTGTTTATAATGCTTTAAAAAGTCTCATAACTCAAGGAAATATGAGAATACCAGTTAGAGGCAGCAATAAAATTCAGATTTCCTGGCTCACAATCAGGTGCTTTGAAAAAAATTCACCTCCTAGACACCCAACTTTTTGAAGATCCACAGCTTCATACTTTTTACAGCAGTGGTTAATACACCTTCTAGATGATTCTTAATTCATAACGAGTAGGGCAGAGTCTCTTGGGATGTCCACTTTTATTCACAGTTACATAACTGGACATTTAAAGAGATGTTTAGCCACATTATCTTCCATTTAATCTCAACCTGGAAGTTTCAGAGACTGATTCAACTCAGTTGCTTCAAAGCAATTTTTGTTAGGGGGCATAAGTTATTGTAACTAAAGGGGATGGATTTATATTAGAAGTTTAAATTAATCTAAGAGAGAAATTCCCAGGACTCTGAAGGAAACCAATGTGCACTCGAGAGTGCCAAACAGTGCATATGACAGTTAACACAGAATGACACAAATTAAAATAGCAACAGATAAATAAATAGTAATAAATAAAATTTTCTAATCTCTTAATAGAGGAGATTAGATAGTTGCTTTTTATTTTGATGCAAATCTGTATTTAAGACAAGTCCACTATATCTCTCCCAAGAGCACAATGAGTATAAAGAGCAGAACCTAAAAGACAGTCCCTACCCTGCCAGCCTCAGCACAGGTGCTCAAGCCTGCCCAGAGTAGAATCGCAAGGGTCCCTTGAGACATTTTCTGAATTCCCAGGCTTGAAGCCCCAAGGATTTGGGAATGAATAAAAAGCAAAGGAGCAGAAAGTTAAGTACCAAACCTACCTTGCAGATTCTGGATCCAAGATCAGGGCTTCTATCGCATGTGAAATCAACAGGCAGCTCTGCTGTTGTCTGATATTAATATTAAAGATTTAAAAGACTTACAAACTTGGTACCTAAAACAGGAGATATCATATTTCATTACTGATAGTTTTCTTTGGTTCTCTAGTTTTCATGAAGTAATCCTACAATCACTATTCCTTTAGTAAGTATAGGACAAGAACTACAAGAATCCCAAACTTTATGCTATTGGAAGTTTTGAGTCCTAACTTGTTCAGAAAGTAATTTGAAATAATAGCACAGCAATACTTATTTTCAAATATGTTTTAAGCAGTTCGTATCTGATTTTTACGTTATTAATTGCTTCAGTATTACTTTGTGTCTGCCTTCATAGAAAACAGGATGGTTAAGCTTCATTTGGCCTGCACAAGAAGGAAGAGGGAAGTAGGCAAATTCTGAGCTTTTAAAAGGATACAATTCTACATTCCTTAGAGTTGCTGAGTCTGCGTCAAAAGATGACTGATACAGATCTCCATAACGTGTAGCCAAGTTTCGGAATTCCTCCATTGAGAGTTTCATCTACAGAGACAACGTTACTAGTCAAGAAACAAATAAGCCACCTTTTCCCCCTGCCCCCAACTATGCTATAACATACCACACTGGGGGAGTAAGACAATATATTGTGGCAGAATATCTATAATTCCTACCTCTTCACACAAAGTGCAGAGTGACACAGAATTATACATGCTCTAAACAGATATTTTTCCTATATCAAAACACAAATACACCCTTTGGGGGTTTAACTCACTCCTTCCTCCTCACCCTGCCCCCAGTGAATCTAACTGCTCTGTCTTTCAAAGACTGCCTGYGATTCCTTCTTGCAGGTTACATGCATTTCAGGAGCAGACTGCCTTGGTATTCCATACTGTACCAAGTCAGCTGTCAACACTCACCAAAAAAATATTGCAGCATGATCTTTAAGTGCATTTTCTTCAGTACCTGAGGTGTTCCAAAGCAAGATGGAAAGGTTTTGCTACAAGTCTGAGTGTTCTAAGCAGGTTGCTACATGCATATCCTTAGAAACTGTGTGTGCATGAATACGTGGAAAAACACGCCCATACACACAACCTCAAAACAAGGTCTGCTGCAGATAGGTATTTTTATAGCCACAATGGAAAAAACAAGGCCTACTATTTAGCAAAACACTTTACTGCCACTTTTCACTTCTTTTGTCAGAGATGAATTTTGCTTCTCAGCAGGTATGTCAGAGTCAAAACAAAACTGCACAAGAAAGTGGAACAATGAATACATGCCTGGTTAGAGATGCGCCCACACCTTTGGAGATCATTTCCTGATGTCATAGCAATTGTTGTGGCAATAGCTGGTGGTGGACTTGTTTTTAGGCTGTTGCAGGTACAAATGAGTTGAGAAAAAGCTTGCAGGAGGTCAATCCTGAGTTTCACAAACCCACACTGAAAGCTCAAAGGATTAAGTGGTGTACTGGCAGCCTGAAACACAGTAATAGGAATGTCTGTAACAGAGGTCAAAAGCAAACATGGCAAAATAATTTTGCAACATCACTGAACCGTCTCATCAAACAACAGAATTCTTTAATTCTAAAAGCCTTTTTAAAACAAAAAAACAAAAACCAAAAAAACAGCTAGCAGATTTGCTCCATTAAAATCATACTCAATACAAAGGACACAGAAGTTTGGGTAATTACTAAACTGTATTTCAAGTGCATCAGCCTTAAAACAAATGTCGCTCAAGTTGCTACAATACAATTAGGGCACCTATTTCCTCTTTTTCCAAGGCCAAGTCATCAGGCTTCAAATGACAGTAGTCCAGACATTCCTTAGCATGAAAGAGCATACTGAATCGCTGGACAGACAGAAATACAAGGACTGAAGAAGTGATTCTCTCTATCAGCCGGAAGAGAAAGAATTGGCTGAAGTAACCTGCATCAAGTATAAGGAATGAAAACCTTTGATTTTCCTGGAACTGTGAAGTAGACAGGAACATTACAAAGGCAATGAACCTTGCGTTTAATGATGGCAGAGACAGGTCAGTGACAACTGAGAATATTAAATAACGGAATGCCAAGAGGGAAGACATGCTGCTATTTTACAGAACTGTAATTTCTAAATAACTGTGTTCCCTAAGAGCTTATCTGACTTGCATAAGCATCTGTGACAGCTTAAGACAGCCAGGAGGGGGCAAACACTAGTCAAGCCAAAATTAATTACTTATTTTTCATATACTGACACATTTTGAAAACCTCCCTCCCTCCTCCCAGAAAAGCCAACCCTACTGGGACCTTCTCTTACTCACAGAATGGATGCATGATATACTTATGCACGATATACTTATGCACATGATTCTCATTCCTCATCAGGAAAGGCCACTTCTGGAGGCAAGAAGTTATGATCCCTCTCCAAAACCTTATCAAGAGCCAGTTTTTTACTGGCAGGAAAGCAAACAAGTGTATCTCAAAACTTCACATGTCATCTGAGAACTACCCTGCTATTGACTAAAGTGAGGAAACATCAGCCAACTACAACCATTTTAATTAAACTACTGAGCTAGATTTCAACCTAAGAAATGAGACTATTTCATCACTTGAGCCATTCAGCCCCTCTTATCACTTTGCTTTCCATTCTCCGAGGGCATTAAAAAAATAATAATAAAAAAAATACCCACAACATTTTAAATGGAAATTGTTCAAGAGTTTATTCTGGAAGGGTGCTTTCAAAAATCCTCTGTGGAATGGACCTCATTGTACTGTAATTGCTCTGCAGAGACTGCATGCTTTTATAGAGAATAAAGAACCAGTACTTTCGATCAGAAAATCCAGACATTTTTAGTAGCACAAATTGGAATGAATTCTTGTAAATAGAAATACAAGTTTGCTTCATTAATACTGCAGTTTACATTATCTTCTACCTATACAGCCATGGACAATAAATGAACTACTGTACTTTTTGTGAAAACCACAGAAAAAGTTCTTCAGCTTAATTAAGTTCTTTAAGTAACACCACTGTTATCAGCATATTTAGAGTGAGTGCTACTTAATGCTCTGTTCAAGTTCTGTGTCTTCTCTAGATTACCTATAGTGAAAAATAAGCATAAAACTTCCAGTGAGATGCAAGTTCTGGGCCAGAAAAGAGTAGGCCCTATCTCAAAACCTTTGATAACTACACAAAGAAGCACTCAGTGAGACAGATGGAAACTGTGGCTGATACACTTTACAACACACCTCCCCTCCCCCCACATCCAACCTCTCTTCTGTAAAGTAATGCAACTTTTTTCAAGTGGCGTAACTCACACAAAAGAGAACTTTGCATAAAGCAATGCAAGAAGGATGTATACCAAAAAGAAACTGAGTGACTTTGACCAGATGAGATACTGTCTGCATATTTCATCACTGCTAAGCTGGGCTGAATGAACAGCTGCAGATTACCAGTATTGCGCAGTATTTCCAGCTTCAGAGTGGGTAACTACATAGGCTTTGTCACATGTGCTAAGAGTCTGCAGTGCAGGCTGGGCTCTGCAGTACCTACAGTGCTGAGTCATGCTCTACAGTGAAACAGCACCAGGAAAGCTGACGGTGAAAGGGGAGAAGGCAGAAGCCTTTAAGCGTTATCACGCACCCCTTAAGACACCTTGCTTCTCTTTGAAATGTCGAGTTCTGTAGATGCAAGCGTGTCTCCTTTTACAGCCAAGACAAACAACGTTAGGAATTTATCCAGAGTGATGCAACGAGTCAGCAACAGTCTGCAGTAAAACCCGGTTTTGTCTTCTCTGGCCCTTGAAATCTGTACTTACTTCTCTAGACCATAACAGCCCATAGGGAAGTGCTTTTCTGGGGGCAATACCTATGCAATGCACAGGATGTGAAGTCAGCATAGGAGATGAGGACAGTAATACTTCAACAGGAGAAAAAAAAAAAGTCTAGGAAAAGGCTAATTAAATTACTGAATCACAGAATGACCTATTTAAGCAAATTATTTTTTCTGCCTGTATTAAATATTAACACTTAATTAGACGGGTTTCCCCTCCCCCCAGTCTTTTAGATGTTAGGGAAATCCTGAAATGGTGAATTAAAAGCCTTATTCACTCAGCCAACAAATTAAAGACAAATACTTCAGGAATGATGGAGTTTTCTCTCAAAGGACAAAGGCATGAAGTTCATGTCCTTCCTGATGATTCAGGGCAGTTTAATAACAAACACTAATATCTGAACTGTCTTGACAATGACAGTGCTGGTAATGGCAAAAAAAAGTAAGCAGCTTCATTCAAAAGACACACCCCCCTCCCCAAACCCTCTAGCTATTTTCACAACTTTAGATAAGGAGAAACCATTTGCTTAAAGAAGGTACCATCTGAAATCTGCTGACTTGAAGAGACTGACTTGTCCTCCCTCCTCCTACTGAATTGGCATTGCCTTATATTGGTTAGGATTCCTTAGGATCATATTGTCAAATATAAGGCAATGCCAATTCAGTAGGAGGAGGGAGTACAAGTCAATCCTTCTCCACATCTCAAGAAACTAGCAGGCAGTTTAGACAAATTTCCAAAATTTTGTTTAGACAAAATCTAGTGATTACAACAACACTTACCCAGCCAAGACAATGGGTGGAAAAATTTAAGTAATGTAATTAAAAAAAAAAAAAATTCTGGCAAATACCAGACGTGATTTGAATAATGAAAGAAGTGAGGGGAAAATTCAAAAAAAACCCCAAAAAGATCTAGCAAGTCACACTTAAGTATCTTAGCTACAGGATCTTCTTTCTGAAGATGCTGTGGGTTACAACCAGCTTTTCCCTGTAATCCTTTCAAGAAGTCCAGCAGATGCCAGACAAACTTCAAAAGTTTTTGAGAGTTTTAAGAACAGAAACTGAACAGCTCTGCTACAGTATACAGAATCAAAGTAGAAGATCTATGCTAACCGTCAGTGATGCTATTCCCTTGTGATAGGATTTTAAAGCTTCAGCAATGCAAGAAAGTGCTGAACTATAGTTGTCCTCTTGCAAACCTGTCAAACACTGCTCTGCATGGGAGAACTCCTTCAAACTGTTCAGCCAGAAGTAAAAGTGTTCTGAAGCCACCTGAGTCAGCAGGCTTTGATACAGTTCTCTGGCCATGTCGTGGTTGCCCTGTAATGACATGAAGGTTTGGGAAATGGGACAAGAAAGAAGGCTGTGGGTTTATAAGTAACGCATACAAATAAGAGAACAGTAACACCTCCAGAACTACTCTTCACTTTAAAAATAGAAACAGTAAAACTTCTTCCAATCATTTGACAGCAGCAGCCCTAGAAATAAGTAAAAGCACAGAGGCTTATGCYGTAGACATAGCAGCCTGTATAATTATGTACACAACACAGGCCAACAAGGTGAAAAACAAATCTAGAAGTCTGCATTTATTTTTGCTGAAAACACAGGACATAGATGAAAGCATCTTCACAGTAACATTGGGTTGGAAACTATTAAATCAGCCCAGAGCTTAAAAGCAGGAGCTCTGTTGGAGTTACCAACATAGTGCTATGCTCTGATCTCCCCTCTGCAACGTGTACTTTCTCTGTCTAAAACTACCCCAGCATCCTGTGCTATAATACCTACATAATTCCAACACCAGCTGCAACTTTACTGGAGGGAAAAGAAGAACAGTATCTTTTACTTCCTTTCTTCACATTGAAGAAAGAGAAGCTCATAGCAGGAGGGCCTGTATCACCTCCCAAAGAGCAGTCAGTCAAAACAGATTAGGCACACGTTCAAAAAAAGTATGGGTCATTACTTTCTTCCTTCTCAAATATTTCAAAAAGACAAATGGCTAGAGAAGCCACCCTAATGGGATGACTGCCCTGAATGGCATTTATCTAAATCAGCACTCCAAGGAATTAAGACAGAAAATGATATATTTCTTTCCCCATTGGTTTCCTCCCTCTGAGCCTTGCCATTTTTCTTACTTCTTTCAGTTCAAAGAAATCACTAGGCTTCCTTTCACCACACCAAACCGCTGTGCACCAGGTACTTTCACTTACCATTCTGGAAGCCTGCCTGGCTATCCTGTAGGCTGTCCATCCATTAGAAGCATTCTCAAGCTGCTGTTTGATAACAGTTTTGATTTCTGAAGATAAAGCTTTCTGACTGGAAACAAATATCACTGTGGCAAGAGAGACCTAATGAAGAGCGGAGGGGTAAGGAAGAAGGTTGTAATTCAAGAAGGAAAAAAAATACCTGTTTCCTAAACTATCAAAAATAATCTGCTTGATTTTGGTCTTAAAACTTTATAGAAGACTAAATGTATATTTTAACTGAAAAAAGTTTTCTTAATCATATCTTTTAAATATTTATGGCAACTCAAGTATTTCTTGTAGATTAAAGTCTGACTTTCATTTAAAGAATCTTTACTGCTGCCCTTAACTGGTATTTCTGAACGTTCCAAACTGAATTAACAATAAACTTATCATTTCTTTCTTAAAATTCAAATTCATTCTCAAATAGACATAAGAGCATATTTATTACACTATATTAAAAGTCATGGGGGACTATACATAAATTGAGATAGTTAACTGCC
Organism: Apteryx rowi; assembly: GCF_003343035.1. NCBI lineage: Eukaryota > Metazoa > Chordata > Aves > Apterygiformes > Apterygidae > Apteryx > Apteryx rowi. The sequence continues at coordinate 417,584 of NW_020449863.1, read as the reverse complement.
ATTTTGGTTTTCTAGAAGGATTATTTCTTCAGAATACCCCAAAAATTTCAATAGTTAGGTTTGTCTAAACAGTGCCATCTGCTGGAAAATCTGATGGAATATATTGCATAGTTCATCTATATGAGCTATGAGATTTTGATGTTGAACATTAGCATACATAATTAAAAGTTAAAGCAAGGCTGAAAATAAGGCTATAGTCTGACACATCAACACGCACACAAACAGCTTAACTGCCTTTTTAAATAAGAGGCATGTACAGTAGTTTCCACGGACTTTATCCTTTAAGGGCAATTCGACAGAACAAGGAGGTCTTACCAAGAGTTCCTGTTTTTTATCTGTGGCAGATCGTCCAATGACTTTGTAGAGGTCCATTAGGTCTCCCAGCATCCCATCTGCTAAGACAGGCAGCTGCATGGCAATAGCTGCTAAACAGTGGCACATGAGAATCCTAGCAGCATCCTGGGCACTGTGCAACTGGGTCAACAGGGATTCAACCACTGACTGGCTCAGGTGGGGACGGCACTTGACCAACTTCACCATACAAGTTAATGTAATCTGTAATTCACATACACCAACAGATACAATAAACATAAGGTCTACTTAAAACAAAACAAAAAACCCAGAGACACCTAACCGAAAGTACGATTACAGAAATATACAGGAGATGGTATTTTCAGAACCATGTACTGTACAAAAGATGAGATCTTCTAAGAGCTCAGGCCCCTGTCTCTGAGCTCACAGCACAAGAACATATCACCAACTCAGGAGACAATACTCTTCTTTCTCATATTAGCCTTTACATGTAAATAACCAGATAACATTACTGTTAACAGCTTATGGAGTAAAATGAAACAATAACAGTTCTTAAAAGCATTGTATTCATGTACATTGTGTCCCCATCTGCAAAAATGAGGTTCTTCCCAAGATTCTCTTAGGCTTCCAAAACCAGCTCCATCTCATTTTCAAGTCCATGTTTTACTACAACTGTTTTTCTAACTGGAAGCATTCTCTCTTTTCTTCCTACAACAATCAACTTACTCTACAACTCCTGAGCGGAGTTGTATTACAGCTGTGCTCAGTTCCTCTGCCACTCTGAACTCATATTACTAGCAGAGAACAGAATAATCTTAATCTTGATTTCTCTCGTGACAGTACACTATGCTTCCACCAAAGAGGAGTTGGTGTAGTGTTCTTTCTGCTATATAAGCTGTTACTTTAACTTCAAGCTGTGCCAATGAAAGACAGCATTACTGTCACCTTTAAGGTTGCTTGAGCTCCTGGACTGTCATCTTGACTACAAAGAACAAGAAGAGACTCTAATCCAAAAACTGCATCTTGCTCCAAAGGCAGGAGATCTAATGAAAAGAAACAGATCAAGTAAGCTCATTTTTATAGTTTCTAATCTTACTCGATGTAATGCTTGCACTGGTGCTGCAGTGATGACAGACACTTCCTAGCACTTCTAGTTTACCTTATTTTGTTTAGAATCAATTCTGACATTCCATCTCTCACAACTATTCTGCCGTCATGCCAACTGTGACATTTTTAGGGTGTGCATAAAACCCTGGGCTGAGACTTCTAAATGACACATTACTCTTCAACAGATTTTGTGCCAAAAGTTCTCAAAGGCAAGGCACTAGTCTACAGCAAAGGTAAGACAAGCATTTATTTAGCAGAGTTCTACTATGCCCATTAATTTTCTCTAAATTAGAAGATGATGGAATCTTCACAATCATTCATGAAATCCTAGAGAACATTTTCTAGTAGACTACAGTCCCCATTCCCCCTATTCTATGGAAGGATCATGCTAGCACAGGATGAGTTTGCGTGTAAGACTAGTTAATATGTGGTAAGTGCATAAGCCTGACCGTAATGACCACATTCCACTGTTTTTGCTTTTAGTTACCTTTTTCCTGACAAGAGGCTGATATATTGGTCAAAATTCTCACTCCATGAGCTGCAATGCCACGGTTATTATGGTAACAGCACTCTTGTGCTAGTTTTACTAAATCAAATGATCTTGCAGTTGTAGCAGCTGTTCCTAAATAAGGACAAGACAAACAGGACAGGAAACAGCACAGTCAATAATAGCACAAAATCTTTTCAAGCACAATTCTGCACAAAATCTACACCAACTTGGTTTAGTTTTTTTATTTCCTATATCTTCATCCTATCCTCTAACACACACACAGCCACACACACGCATGCTTATCTTCTACATATATGAAGGCTTTCCCTCCTTTCCTGAGCAGCCAACTCTATACAAGGTAGACATGAGAAAGCATATTCAAGTCTAAAGGCCAATATTTCTGGGACTTGGAGGTCTTAAGAAGGATTATATCTGATTAAATAAAGCTAGTGAACATATTAATTATTAAGACGTGCCAGAATGACTGAAGAGAATGTACTAGTTTTCTTCATTTCTGCAGCCCATATAGTTGGGCTCATCATACTCATTAAGGCAGTCTGGCTTTCCAAACAAACAAAAAACCCAAAACAAAAACAAAAAACAGTTTTATCACCATCTTAAGAACGTAAGAAGAAGGATTTCAAAAYGTCTACTTTACTTCTCCAGAATACAGTCACAAGGCAGAAGGTTCACCTGGCACTGAGGCAGGTCATTCCCACAAAAGTGTCACACAGCTTCACTGTGCCAGGGTAACACAGCAGCCCACTCTCATACCGTAAAGCCTCCATGCTACATTGCTCCATTTATTCATACTAAAAAAAATCATGCACATCCATGGTTTCAAAGCACCTTAAGTAGAAATACACGTTTGCCATTTGAGAGGCATTAAATTTCCTCATTTCATAAACAAAAGCTGAAAACTCAAAGGTAAACAAAACTTTCACATAGCAAATTACCTCCCTCCACCCTCCCCAAAAAATCAGGAACAGAATCTGAGACCATGACTATTCTTCAGTATACATAATACCATTTCAAGCTGGTTCACAATGAACATGGTCCAACTCTCAGCTAGTGTTCTTGAATTCAAAAATACTTTATGACATAAGTAAAAAGTCATAAAGTGTTTAAATTAAATTATTAGCAGGTAGCCAAACCATCAGAAAAAAATGCTAAAGGTAATAACTTCATATAGTTTTCTTACCTGGAGCACTGCTGAAGTACTGTTTAATGGCAATGGTCCCTGATAATGTGGAAAGAACAGACAGCATGCCCAGTTTCAAGCTGTCATAAGGAGTGTGAAGAGCAGATTCACAGAGTGCCTAAAGATCAGAAGAAGGGAGAAGATATGGAGGGAAGGAGGCCCCAAAAGCTATCTCTATATAAAGGTTTAGTTGCATTTGCCCATGAGAAGTTTTGAGAATCAAATTCTTGCCACAGAAAATACTATACAGTACTGAATGAATAAGTTAAAAATCATTACTTGAAGCATCAGTTTTAGTAGACTGAAGACATGGCTTGCAGAAAAGTGACAGTGGGTCTTGTACGCTAGCAAATACCCAGTAAGTTATTTATTGATTAAAAATAATGTCAAAAAAAGAAAAAAAAAAAAAGAAAAAAAAGAGATCAGGTCTCATTGATCAAATGTTGCAAAAGCTTTTAAGACAGTTCTCCAGTCTACTAAAGGCCTATTGAGTATCCTGCCCTATCTTCTGTGGTCCCACAGAGTCACAAAGATACTACTGAATATGAGAAAATAGTTCTCAGAGACAAAGTCAAAATTACATTTGTCCTTTTCAGTACAGCTTTCCAGATGACATAACTTTGCAAATCCCTTACAGACACTCTCAGTGTTGCAAGAGAGCATTAACACATGCTCAATATTGTAAAATGAATGAGAATATTCAGCTCTGATGCCTACTATCTTAGATGAGCTTGTCAGATAGAAAAATTATTTTCTTACTGTAAACATGCCTACTACATTAGATGTGCCTTTTTTCAGTTATAATATTTCTCAAATGTTCAGTAATATCTGGCTACTCTGCTTGACAGAGTAACTTAAGGATATGGAGATGCATATTGTTCCCTCCTTAACCTCCCCAACCTGTTCTTCTTTTAGAAAAGAATTCCACAACTCATTGTAAATTTTTACATTAAAATTTAGCTTAAAAATGTATAAACCTGAATATTTTCTCTACTCCATGTATGCGGTGTCTTATTGGCCAATAACTTTAAGTCCTGGATTGCAAGCCTCTTCACAGCCTTCCTGGGGTCATTCTTCAAGTACTGCAACAAAAGCTGGACCTATAACAAGGTAAATTCATTGTTTAAGAGGAGGAGATGCTACTAAAACGAAGTCTTTTCAGAAGCACTCATGAAGGAATTTTGAGCATACTCAGCCAAAACTACCACGCTTGATCTGTCAGACTGCTTGCTACCTGGCAAAGCCTCTACTCAGGCTGTTATTCCATGGCAAGTGAAAACAGTCCAACAGCTGATTGTCATCATTCTACTCTCCTTCTTGTTCATGCACTCTTCTCTGTATCACCCTCAGTACCTAAAAGACCTTGAGAGCTGTTTCAGCTCTTTTAACTAACAGATACACTACAAAACATTCCCAAGAAGCTGTGTAAACAGTTTATACTGCCCTGATTATGCTACTAGCAAGTATTCAGGGCATTTGAAACTAACTTAGGTGCTCACACAATCTGCAGTCAACACTGATAGCAACTCAGACATATTGTATATGCCTCAGTAGCTGCCAAAAACAACACGAACAATTTATCTTGATTAAAATAATACTTAACAACATCTCCTTTACCGTGTTCATTTCCTGCAGATTTACAGAGATGGAACAGCAAGCACACATGAGAGATCAGGAACACGTTAGCTTTGGTTTTGTTCTCCATCTCCACTCTGACTACATCACTTAAAAGCAGCATAGGCTGCTGCACAAATACAACCTAAAGCACAATGCTTACTGCCATTAAAAAAAAAAAAAAAGGCACATCAAGAATTTCAATGTTGTTTCAGTTGGCTTAGGTTCAATACTAACAAAAGCACCCTTTGAAATAAAGAAATCGCTCATACCAAGAAGAAGCTTCAGACAGATCAATCCTATTAGTCTAACAGTAACAGACACCGATCTCGTAGAACTATGGAAGGCTGAAGAAAGGCCAACAGATTTTCCTGACTACTTTACAAGAATGAGTTAGATGAATCACAAGTGTAATAGTGTCCTGATTTACCGTATAAATCATGCCCACGAAGCACATATTCAAAACATAAAAGCATTATATTTTTCCATTGCTACTTTCTCAAAACTTGATTTATAGTCCTAAATTATAGGCAATAGATTCAAATTTCTCTGAGTTCTTTAAGAAATACATTTTTAAACGCACTCTACACTGTTGAAATATTCATCTGCCTGCATGCAAGGAAGGTGAAAGGCACTCCCACCGCCCAAGAGAGTACACAGCAGTAAGAAGCCTGGGTTTTTCAGGCAAGATGAAAAGTCTTCATAAGAAGTAGGGGTGTTTCCTTTCCTAAATGCTAGCCGATTTCCAAGAAAGACAGGTTATAAGGTATAAAGGAACCTTCAGATGTTTGAGGGGATTATCTGGAAATGAGATCAGAGAGAGCAAAATATGAACGCAGCAGTTTTTAGAGTACTCTTTCTCTATAACATATAGGGGTGACCAGCCCAGCGCATCCATCTTGATTTATTTTCAAGATCAGCTAGGATATGTTTTTTTAAACTTGTTTTGTACTTTAAGTTGAAGGAATGCATTTAAGAAGAATTACCTGTTTAGGAATATCAACTAAAGAGGAAGCAGCAAGCAGCGTAAATGTATGCAGAGTAACAATGACCATCTTGGTAGAAGGATATGATGTTACCAGCTGCTGAAGCAGCTGCCGGGAGCTGGAGGCCAGGCTAGCGTCATGATGCATGTGCTGTAGAATAGGGATCAACTTCAATTTCAAGTCCACAGGTGTGGCTAAACCTGTAACATGGAAGGAAGATGTAGCCAAAGTGTTAGCCCTTTGTGTTGGCTTTCGGCAGTTACTGAGACACACCATACATATGTGTTGCTATCATTGTTGACTGCAAATTGTGCAGACTCCTGAATTAGTTTCAAATAACACCTTAACGCTGGCTAGCAGCATAACCACAGCAGTATCAAGTGCTTTCAGAGTTCCCTGGGAAGGCAGCTCTTTGCTACACTGCAGGTAATATCCATATTAACTCATCTGAAGCCACCTGAGAACTTACAGAAGCTCATTCACCATACTATAGATATGTTTTGACTCTTTCCCAACCAGGTATTTTGAAAAATTACATTTTAAAGAGGACATATATAAGAACCAGACATTGGATTATTTGTTATAGCTCATTTAATTTCAAAACTGGAATCATTTGAGGATAAGGGCAAGGTATTCTGGTAATATCCACACATGGATAATGAAGAATTTTCAAAGAAATTAAAGCTTTTCCCTTTATCATTCAACATACATATATACCTTGAATCATCTCACTGATCTTATTACATATTCCTGCGGCAAAATCCCTGCAGAGAAAAGACAAAGTACCAAGTGAAATGAAAATCAAATGGACCAAATGTTACTTTTTAATAATAATAAAAAATTTTACAAAGARCATTTGCCAAGACTTAAAGTATTTTAGAAACGCAGGACGTGGGCACGATCAAGCGATACAATGGGAGCTTTTTCAAATGCGTCAACATGACAAACAGCAATATATTTAATTGCCTAATACATAATTTCTGTAAAATAATCCTTGATATTCTTAAAGTCTGCTCTTCCACTTGCCCTTCCTGTATTTGTGAACTTTTCAATAGTACTTCAGATTAAAAAAAAAAAAATCTATTAAATTTGAATTCAGATTTCCTACAATACTATTATTGTACATAATTAAATGCTTTGCTACAAATGACATCACTAACACCACAGAAGAAAATACTGGGTTTCATGAGTGATAGTATCCATGGAGTTTCCATTCTCTGTAATATGAAAAACTGAAGAATTTACATCTTACTTTGATTGCGCGGAAAAGTTAGCAGCGGCAAATATAGCAGCTTCAACTTCCACATTATCATGGGAATCCAAACTCTGACGAATACTGTGATGTGCATTCTTCCTTTCTGGAATTATAGATGCCATGCTGCCTAACATCCTACAGAAATAAATCACAGCAGAATCAGGAAGCACAATGACTATGAAGAAATGCAAGATGAAACCAAGGATGTAAAAGGACTGGTTAAAAGACTCTGTTCATATATAAATAAATGCTCTTTCATGTCTATTACAGAGACAAGTGAATGATAATAATAGGCATGTAATTAAAATTAACAAATACTGGCATGTGGCTTCTGTTAGTGGTCTAATAAAACCAATTATATTTTAGTACAATAACTTTGTAGCTTGAATGGGCACAGTGAAAAAGTTTTCTCACCAAGCATTCTTATAGAATTAAGAGTGCAATATGGTGCTGGGAACACTGAGTATTTTTAAGATGCTTTTAAGTTCAAGCTTTGATATCAGCATGACAGATTTAATGCTAGAATGCATTAATGGCTGTTTTCATAAACACATGAAGTATACGTTATGGGATTTAAGATCATAAATTGGGTAGTTTTAGGGGATAAAAGAGCATTAAGAGAACTGTTTCCAACCTTTCTATCCCTCTTCCCACTAAGACTGCAGAAGTAAATAACTGACAAGCATCTAGAAGGTCAGAAATGTTAACCACTATAAGAAAGCAATGTTTCCAGAGTGTTACCATAACCAAGTAAACAAATATCAAGCTTTCATCATTTGTTTGTAAGATAATTTGCTGATCCGAGATATTAGTAATGGTGTAATCCCTTTTGTGTAACTGCTAAAAAAAGGAACAAATCAAAGCACCTATACTTTTATTAAGAATATCTCAGAAGTATCTTTCAAGCACGTAGAGTCAAGTATAATCCAATTAAAATCAGAATGAATACAGGATTTGAACTGATGGCAATTTTAGCCAAGACTTATATGTTTATATACAGCTATCTAGAAATAAAATTCCTACCCAGACACAAAGTTTTGTTTTAGCCAACTTTTCTTTTCACATGCTCCTTACTGACACTACTCAAGGAGGACAAAACTGATCAACTGAAGATTTTCATACTGCTGAACCAACAACTATTTTAACCTGTGTTTCACTTGATGTATCTTGTGAATTGATGAACAATTCAAGCGTATTTGCAAACTGAGCAAATTCCTGAGGCTTCTGGCAGTTTGTCAAGGTGGCCCTTCACACCAGTCAGCAAGCACAATTTTATCTTGGAATACAGAAGGGAAACTAAGAAAAGCTATAGATATACTAGACTCATGTATTTCTGAGACAGTAGAACATCAAAACATAAACTCAAATAATTATGTCAAAAGAAGAAAGAAATGTATGTACAAGCTAACAAAAAAACCCTCCTCTGTTAGTGCCTCCCATCTTTCAATACTGAAATCAGTAACAGTTCTGAATGGATAGAAGAAAAGAATAAGCAAGGGAGAGAGAAGAGTGCTTTCTCCACATTCGAATTCACTTGCATGGGAGCTGCAAGAGGCAGTTAAGATGATAAAGTTGGTCAGTGTTACAAAGACAGACACCAAGGCAACAGGTCATTGACATTAGAGAGAGCTTAAAAGAAGATTTTTCATTTGAATCTAGGAAGGCCAAAGCAACGGATAATACATTGGCACTTCCTTAGAAGTTTTTGATCAGAAATTGTCAAACGGGAAACATCCAGAACAATGATCATGAAAAATAGGTGCAAGTGCAACAAGGTACACATAAATAAATTTTGTTTACAAGTTAACAAAAATTATTTTGACACATAATGAAGCACTTTGCTTTTCATCCTTGTCTAATTCCATCATATGCAAATGTATGTTGCATATAGCTGATATCTCATGCATACAACACTTCCGTTTTTTGAGTATATAAAACTTCAGTGTTGCGAATTCAGTTTTGCCTGGAGCCATCCACACAATTCTCACCATCATCAATTGTTAATAATCTTGTTCTTCTGGTCACAGATTCTTATTTTATTTATTTATTTTTACTCCCTTTAAGATGGTTGTCGCTGCATTTATCTTTATGCTCAATGTGGAAAACACCTCCTACATTTCATTCATGGTAATTGCAGATTTAAGTTATTCTAGACTAGGATAACTAGCTAGATGAACCTGGCTTACTTGAAATCTCTGTTATAAATACATACCGGAGTGTAATGGCCCGAGCAACTGGATCATTGCTATGAATTACTGAGAAAATTCTTTTCACAAACTCATCCACATTTAGGATCTTCTCTAAGTGCTTCTCACTCTGCTGAGTAACTTTGAGCACACATAGCCTCAGGAAGTTGTTTCTATTAAAAAACACATGCTTATCTTTATTAGACTGTATTATAATAGAAATTCCAAAAAAACCCACCCCAAAAATAAAAAAAACACACTTTAAGTAAGCAAAATGATTAGTAAAGATATTTGAGTTAATTAAAACAAGGCAATATCTCTAACTTTAGAGACAGTATTTTTCATCAGGCTGATATAGTTAAAAAGAGACTATTAATACACTACTTCTGTTTTACAGTACAGTTAACATCAAATTTAGGCCCAACTCTCTTCCAGGGAAATTAACCTGTTGACACCAATGAAAATGCACTGACGCAGATACTGTGTTGTACATGCTTACAGATGTAATTCTGCTAGAAAAGTGCATCAAAGATTAAGACATGAAGTCTAACCACCTTTGATAGGTGTGAGTGAATTCCTTTTCCTTCCTCTTGGTTTCACCTTATAAATCCTTATTAAATGATTTAAAAATAAACTTTCTAAAATAGCAAAAATGTATTTTTTGCCACATGCATCATTTAGGCATCAGGCACCTGAAAAAGCTACACATTGGTCTTTGCTATTCACATCATAACAAAGCAATTTGCAGACTTGAATGTTCATTTATTTATTATTTCTGATTTGGAAGGTGCCTATAGGGAAGGATTTGCATCACTAAACTTAAGAGTTAGCAAGTGAAGAGGTGAATCCTCAGTTCAGGACAAGTGGCAGGAAAAAATAAGTGTCTCTGATCACTCACAGCCACTTAAGCCACTAAGGATGGAGCAGGTAAGCTTCAACGAAGAGCGCCCAGTCCTCTAGAGACTAACTATCACTGTGCTGTTATCAAGCAAGCAGGGAAACGCCAAAGCTGCCCAGACTCCAATGCAGCAAGACCCCAGGATACAATACATTACTACAGGCCAGAGATTTGAAGCATTACGAACTGACTGATACTACTTACCCAACTCTGAAAACATCAGCTAGCTTTAGGAAAGCAGAATTAATGAGAATAGGGAAGGGATATTTCTGGAAGAGCCTGGGAAAACGAACGACAGCTTCGCACTGCTCCCCGAGTTTGCCAGATCTGAGGCCTGCGTGAGACAACAGTAATTACTGCKGACACCGAAGCGCCTCCACCCCCGCTGGGTCATTCCCGCACCCCCGCCGGAGGTAAAGCGGTACAAAAGAAAGCTCCCAGGATTCGCCCTCGAGGGGGGCCAGAGGAAATGAGGAGCGAACGCAGGGGGGAGGAAGGAGACCGCCCGGCGGGCGCCAACGGCCCCAACGGCCGCCGCACATGCCGGGCGTCACGCGGCAGGCAGCCCCGCCCCGCGCGCAGTCCTCGCCCCGCCCCCCGCCGCTGGGCGGGGCCGGCTCCCAGAAGGCGACCCCCCCCCACCCCCGGCCGTACCTTTGTCCAGCTCCATGAGGGCAGAGTTAGCGTCCAGCTCCTGCTCCCCGTAGCCCGCATCGGCCAGGAAGGACTTGGCGCTGGCAGCCATAGCGACCCCCCCGCAGCCTCCCCAGCCGGCCGCCAGGAGCGCGAGGTACCCAAGCCGCCCCTGCCACCGCGCATGCGCACTCACCCTCCCGCCGCCGCAGCCCGGAGGCGCCTAAAGCAATGGCCGCACGACTTGTGAGCAGGCGCAGGCGCCACACGGAGCGCGCGGCGCTGCGGACGCGCCACTGCGCGTGCGCGCCCCAACCTCCGCGCTGCGCAAGCCGCGGCTCCGGCGGGCGGCTTCGTCCCCGTGAGCCGCCGGAGGGGAGGGGTGGGAGCGGCCTCGCGGCGCCGCCCCTCCACGTCGCCCAATGAGGAGCGGCGGGCGGGGCGCGGCGGGCGCCGGCTGCCCAATGAGGGGGCGAGGCGCGTTTGGCGGGTCGGTTGGGTGGCGGGAGTTGGCGCCACGGGGCGCGCGCCGAGCGTTGGCCATGCTGTGCCGCTCGCTGCTCCGCCGCGCCTGGGCCGCGCCGCCCCGTGAGTCCCGCACCCGCTCCGCACCCGCCCCGTCCTGCGCGGCGGCCAGGCCGGTGCCGTTACAGTTACAGCYTCTTTGTCTCGCTGCAGGTCAGGCCGCGCCGTACCCCCTGCAGCACCTCCTGGACAGCTACCAGTGCCGGCGGGAAGATGACCACCTGTCCCACGGGGAAGTGGGGGTGCCCGTTCCTCCCTTCGGCTGCGCCTTTTCTGCAGGTAAAGCTGCTTCCGAAAGGCCCTTTTAGGGTCCGGGCTGGGGATACGGCGCACACGTGTGCTGTAAGCATTTTTTTCCAAAGTTCTCATGACTTGGTTTCATGGTTTCTTGTTACCTCATTCATTCACACGTGCTTTCTTACATCCAGGACAAAACTAATTACGCGGTCAGTTATAACAGACAAACTTCTAGGCCAAAACACCTTGTAATTTTTTTCAGAAATTCATGAGATGAAGTGTTTTTCCATTGAAGTGAGCTGATAACAGTGCAATTGCATGTAGATGTGATATAAATCGGGCCATGGAATTCCTATATATCCTAATAGAAAGCATTCAGCTAAAGGACTAACTACAAAGCATTTATTTTAATGGCTTTCTATTTCTTTGTCCATGTCAAGGTTTGTCCTCTTGATATAGAGCTATGACAGTACTAGGCTAAAGATTTGAAAAACGAGGCTTTGTGCAAAATACATAAAAGCCAGAGTAGGATGAAGGATAGTGAGTGGCAGTCCAGGAGCAGGATGTATGCCACTAGATGTCCATTAGTGCTTCCCCATGATAGATGTCCATGTAGTATTTCCCCATGATAAATATGTGATGAATGAAGTAAGCATGGAAACTTAGGTCTTTGGCCTTTAGGTCAAAACTCTTTCATTTGCAGAACTAGTCTAGTACTGGTGTGAGCTTATCCCTTTCTCCGAGGCTGCTTCCTGCTTTTCCAACTCAGACCCATAGAAAGCACTGGGGGTTGTAGAAGTCGGGTAGTAATGATGTAAAACGGGAACTATCATAGCTACCAAAAGAGGCTGTTTTCTCAGAATCTAGTCTTTGAGCCATTGGATCTCCCATATATAGTAATTCCTGAATGGGATGTCTAGAAACGTTGTTTGACAATATCTCTGCATTTTGAAAATGTGAACTAATGTGTAAATATTGTTTATTTCCTCCTCAATCTATTTGTTCTGTTAAAAGTGTTTGCAGCCCTTGATCAAGGGTGGAGGGATGGCCATGAATTATCTACTTCATACACAAATAAATTTCAATTTCTTTCAGCCCCGAATTTGGAGCATGTACTGGCAGTTGCAAATGAAGAAGGATTTGTTAGACTGTATGATACTGAAGCTCAATCTAGCAGCAAACTAATCTTTAAGGGTAAATATTATATAAAATATGATCTTCATTTGATATGACAAGTACATGATGTACTGGAATAAGAGAAAGCTTCTCCTAAGTTGTTTAAACATAAATATGGACCGTACTGACATCCTTTCATATCCTTTCATGAGTGTTGTTTACAGCGGTGTGAACGTGTTCTTAGATAAGCAGTACTAAGTGAATTGTTCTGTGCTGTTTTTCATGCCTAAGGCAAGCTGTTGACAAGTAACAAATTTTCTGATTTCAGTGTCTGATGCTCTTTTGCATTCTGCAAAATATCTTCACAGTGCAATGCACTGACCTCATCTTGGCTTTTCTTTTTCTTGTCAGAATGGCAGGCTCACTCAAATGCTGTCTTTGACCTTGCCTGGGTACCAGAGGAACACAGGATTGTAAGAAGTCTTTTGCCATCTAACTTTATTTTTATCACTTTAGCAACTTGCTGCAGAGAATGACTAAAGCTTTTTATTCTTTCCTTYGAAGGTCACTGCTTCAGGAGACCAAACAGCCAAGGTGTGGGATGTGAGAGCTGGGGAGCTTCTTGGCATATGCAAAGGTCACCAGTGTAGCCTCAAGTCAGTTGCTTTTTCTAAGTTTGAGAAAGGTAAATGTTGATATTTCCTGCTCCTCTGTTTTTCCCTCTTCTTTTTCCCTAACACATCAATACTTATGAGAGTAAAAAAAGAGCTTTAGAAAGCGATGGTCACAAATAGCACCGGCAGACTCTGAGCAGTGACCTAGTCAATGAAGTGAAACTAACTTGCTGGAACTTCTTTTAGGGATAGAAGGCATGTTCACTGTTAAGCTTTGCTGTTTTCTGGGGAAAATATATTATGATATTATATTTTTGCATATATTTATATAATACTGTATTTTTACAATTTGTCTTGGCTTTGAGGAAGTTAGAGTTACAGTAAAATTAGGATCTTAGGTGTCAGATGCTAGCAGGTGATCTGATGCTAATATCTGCACATTTCTGATCTTGGACAAGTTTAAGACATGATATTGGAATCATTTAGTCCTTATTTACATACATTAGCATGTAAATACTCTTTTCACAGGCAGTTCTTTCTGCAGTAGTAGTAAGGAAAGACTAGGCAGAGTAAGGAAAGCAGTCAAAAAGTGTTACAGAAATCAGACCTTGATTCTGCATACCTGGGATTGGCATCCCAAGTTTGGGGGCAGAAGAGCCAGAGGCACATATGTGGCATTGTATTGGATTCAGTTAATTAAATTAACGCTTTTGGATGCTAATAGCTCTCTCCTTCTCTCTCAGCTGTCTTCTGTACTGGAGGCAGAGATGGAAACATCATGGTTTGGGATATCAGATGCAGCAAGAAAGGTAACTGAACTTTCAGATATGTACTGGAAGGGCTTAGTATCTTGTGTAAGAAGTAATACTCAAATGTACTTGTTGGATTGAAGCTTTTGCCACTTTGTAACAGTTTCAGATTTGCCGCATGCATGGTGTCCTTAGAATACACTGTATATCAGTAAGGAGATGTGAGGAGCACAAAATATATCCTTGGGTAGGACATCACTGAGATAGATTGGATGGGTGATAGTGATTAGTGCAGAGCCATCTGGAGGGATGAAGTGAAGTTGGGAAGTCTTTAGCCAGAGCAGGAAGGAGGGCAGAAAGCACAGGAGCAGAGGAGCTTGTGACTCCTGGGAGCAATCGAATGTATTGTGGGAATACCTGCTGAGCGCAGGGTGAGCTGGAGGGCTCCTTCTGCTCCGCTTTCTGTTTCCTGGAGAAGGTCTTTCTTTTCCTTCCCAGGTCATGCCCTTAAATTTCTTCTTGGTTCCCTGGTCTGTCTCCAGCAGTTTCCTGGCATGTGCTGCCAGAATATGTCTCGCAGTTTCATCTCTCTTGGGTTCTCTAGCTCTTGACCCAGCAAGTGAGGGAAAAGGGAGGCTGCACCTGGTGGAAGTGGAAGGTACAGGGGAAAAAAAGAAAATTCACTATCTTCTATGACAAAGCTTGTAAAGCATTCAGAGTTTTATAAAGTGAGGAGTACAGGACAAAAGAAAAAGAAAAATTTCCTCATAGAAAATGAGGAAATAGAGTGGAAAAACACTGGAAACCTTCCTGTGAGTACAGTTCTGCTCTGGATGAAATCTGCTGAATGCTCCTAATCAGGATGCATGCTGAAGACTGCAGGGCAGTGATTTCCAAAGGCAGTTTGGCTGTACCAGTTTTAGCTTCAGTGGCCAAGTTACACTGACTGCTGCAAATTTCTGTAGCATATGCTCCTGTTTTATATTGTGTTCATCTCATCAGTATCATATGTAACTAACAATTTTTGTTTTCAGAATGCATTAATGATATTTAAAGGTCAGTCTCAACCATTTCTTAGGAAGTTTTCCAAGCTGCTGTCTGTTTAATAAAATGATGGTAAGATCATGTTGGCATGGAAGTTATTGATTTCTTTCAGATGGATTTTATAGACAGGTGAATCAAATTGGTGGAGCACACAATGTGATTGACAAGCAGACTCCTTCAAAAACAAAGAAGAAGAGACAGAACCTGAGAGGACTTGCTCCCTTAGTGGTAGGTATCTAGGAGACAAATAAAATGTTGGCCTCTGTTTGGAGGACAATGTTATGCATACTAGTCTTCCTAAGAAGTTGCAAGAAACATCTAACTTAAATATGGTAAATGCTTCAATTTATCTTTGTAGAGGCATATTTTTGTGTCATGGTCACCTGTTATAGCTAACTTTAGACACTGTTTAATTGTCTAACAACCCCCATAATTGAAAGCCATCACTGTGCGAATGCCATATGAAAATACACCCTTTTTTCCAGAGAAGAGGGATGGCCAGCATTCCTTTTTGGGGGGGAGGGAGTGTTCTAATTTTTTCTTTCATTTTGACCGTACAAATGTCTGCCTCATTGGAGTAAGATCTGGGTTTATTTAATCTATTAAGCTTTGTGATGAAGGCAGCTCTGGATAATAATTGGCAGCTCTGGTTATTGTCAGCAACTGAAGGGTATAATCCTAAGGTTCTATTCAAACACTTGCCATTCAGTGGCAATTTCACTGGTGGAGAGGTTTGAAGGACTGGTGTGTCATGAATGGCATCTGATATTCCAGCTTCTCCTGCCCGTAGTGACCAGCTTGCTGGAGAACGTGAAACTTATTCTGACAGTAGAGAAAAACCAAGAGGATTAAGCTGGTTCTAAAGCAAAACTCAAGCTGGCCTATGGCCAAGAGGAGTGTAGATTGTCTCTGGCTGAGAGGAGGTTTCCTCAGTATTCACTTGGCCTTGAACTAAGCAGCAAGATCTTGCTGACCTTGAAAGAAAACAAACAGCTCTTTCTTTTCCTTTAAGGACTTCCAGCAGAGTGTAACTGTGGTGCTGCTTCAGGATGAACACACTCTTATTTCTGCAGGAGCTGTTGATGGGTAAGGAGGGAGAATGCATGCTTTTCTGTGCTGTTCTGCATGTTCTTTGTAGCAATTGGGAACACAGTCCTCTGGCTCAAATTAGTCTTCTGGGTATTTCTGGTTTGCAATACGTTGCTTTTAAGCATTGCAGGTGACATTGACTGCTCAATTCAAATCCCAGAGCCCCTAAAAGCCATACTTAGGCCCTGATACTCTGGTGTACAGGTACATGAGATGCCCTCTGTGACTTTTTTTGCAGGAAAGTCAGCTCTATCTGACAATTAAAAAGAATTTTAACAGTACCGATGATAACATTGCTTCTAGGTAAGCTCTTTTCTAGAATAGACAGAAAAAGTTGTACAGCTTAGAAATAGATGGGTCCCCAAGGTACGGGGAAGCAATGGCACAAAGAAGTTAGGAGATTTTTTCTAAGATCACACAGTGACCCACAAAGCTACAGTTGCTATGAGGTACCTATGTAGAATCAGCAGAGCTATGCTGCCAGCTTGCATTACCTTAGCTGAATGCTGCTTTTCTTTCTTACTGGAGCTTGCAGCACTGGGACAAATTGTGCTTATGTGGTAGAAGTTCATTTGAGTGTCTTAGCTATGGGGCAGAAGGAGAACAGTTCTTATCATCTCTGTCTATTCTTATAGGTCTATTGGACAACAAGTAAACAAACTATTGTTAGTGAGCTGTTTTGGGACATTAGTGGATGGTTGGTGCCTGGATATGTGTAGGTGTGCTTGGAAAAACGTTGTCTTGAGTCACAAAGGATGCATTCTTTTAGGTGCCAGATCTGTTGTAGCATCTTGGAGCTCAAGCAAACTGCATCACTGATTAACATGGAGATTATCCACTCAGGTCTTGATTCTTCAGCAGGCTCCATGTGGTCAAAGCCTTTCTGAGGCCAATATGATTATGACTTCTCTGCCTACAACTCATGATGGAGGCTCGCTCCTGGAGGGCAAGAAAAACATTGAAGCAATTGTCAGGAGTACAAAGGCATCTTTGCCATTTCCTTTTTTACCTGAGAAAAGTTGACTTGCAGGGTTATGTTGTATCTTATGTTAGTTACAAAAGACAATGCTGCCTCCTTATTCATTCCCAGCAGAGCAATTGTTTTGCTTTCAGCATGTCTCTGGTCTAGTTTTGCTCACTTGTGCTCCTTATCACTGGACACTTCTCAGCAATGAGCAATCTGTCTTTCTGTATTTTTTTAGAAGGCTCTACCACCATTGCAAAGCAGATTTAGAAGCTGAAGACACTTGTACTTTTATATTTCAGTGTGATCAAAGTATGGGACTTGCGCAGGAACTACGCCACTTATCGTCAGGATCCAGTGCCATTCAAGTCTTTTTGCTACCCTGGGACCAGTACTCGCAAACTTGGTAAGTTATTGGATGATGCATTTGCCAAAGTGCAACTTGAATCCGAGAATTACTGAGAACCCTATCTCTTATATTTATAGCCAATTGTATATCAGATTGACAGATTCAGCAGGATTTTTTCATTGCCAGTACCAAATTTTCAAGTTGAATACTGCAAGTGTTCCATTTCTGCATCATTGTAGCAATGATTAAAAAAAAAACTTCTATAGGCTTCAACAGTATATTTTCAGAAATGGAGCTGAGGGAATAATAGAGCTCTGTAGGTAGCATTTAACTAATGGTTTTGGTGCATGAGTTGAAATCAGACTGAACTCCTTTGCAAAGAGAACAGAATGGGCTGGGTTTTATCAGTGTAGTCTTTGAAAGCTGAGTAATACTTAAAGCTGTTTGTTACCATAAACCATAGTGTTCTTGTTTGTGCTGCTCTATACTTCTTTGTATCTTAACTCCTTACAATGCTGTGATCAACTACAGTAATTCCAGATGTCTTGTCTAATCAACTATCTTGATGTAATGATTGGTATCACACTCAGGAAGATGAGGGAAATCCTCTAGGAGCTGGCTATGAAATAACTTACTGGCAGGGAAAGATTCTTCTAAATCCTAAATCACTAAAAAATTAGAGAATGGCTTATTTTACTGAAGTATGAGGGTTTCTATTTATTTTAATCTGTTTCTACAATTGGATATTCCTGTTATGCATTTGTAACTATCAAATAACTGCTTGCCTGCTGTCAAGGTGAAAATTCTCTCCAAACCTCAGCCTGAATTGCCATAAGAAAATGTAGATATTGATCTAGAAACTTTCCTTCTCCAGCAACAGCTCTGTCAAACAAACAAACGCTCCCAATGACAATCTCTCTTATGTGATAGAAATTCTTTCCAAATTTCCCTCTCTAAGGATTCCTTTGAATGTTTCCCAAAATGTTTTTTATGGAGTTATTTCTTATAAAGAACTTCTGACTTTGTCTTTAGGATATTCTAGTCTGGTTTTGGATTCCACTGGCGCTAATCTGTTTGCTAACTGCACAGATGACAGTATCTACATGTTCAATATGACAAGTTTAAGGACCACTCCAGGTAAGAATGATATCTGTGGAAATAACTGCAAAAAAAGAGTGCCACATACAGCAAGGTTACTAAACTCATCCACAAAACCAGGCATCTATAAAATCTAGCGGCAGGGAGCCTCGAATAGTGTTGCATGGATACAGACCTCTGCTTCAAATCTGATCTTGATCAGTAATGAAAAAAACATTTTATGAACTGCAGGTGATTTGTTGGTATAGGTATAAAGAGCTTAGTCTCAGCCTTGAGCGCTCATATCGTGCAAACCAGCATTGTAATTGCCACTTCTTGGAAGCCTGATTAGCAGTTCTCTTAGGCAGGCCAAAGACGAGGACTGTCATCACCTTATAGACTGATAATTGGCAGTGCTAACAAACACATCATGGAGAGTAACAAGACAACTTTCTCCTTTGCAGTGGCTTGCAGGGACAGCTTGAAGACATAAGAAACCTATTCCATTCTCATGAGTCTAAAACTATCTGGGAGAAAAGGCATCTGTTACAAGAGCTGTTCATATTTAGCAGTAAGCCACACAAGTAAAAGTAATAGCATAAGAACACATATAAGTGCAGATACTGGTTCACCTAGATTGAGGCTAACAATAGTTTGCGTATTGCTTCCAGTTATCTTGTTAGGAATGGTTAGCATCCAGCTGTTTTAAATCTGAACCGAGTTTGAATCATCCCCTTACTGACAGTCTCTGATTTTTCAAGCTCTATTAGGTGTGAATTCATGTAAAGTTGTCAGCTGGTATGTTGTATTCATATATTTTAAGATATCGYCCTCTTCAATTTAGCTTCTATAGCAGATTTCTGGGAAAAAGCATCTTCAGCATATTGTGGCATCTTCAGCTTTTTAGATTCCTTCAGTTTTGCATCTGTGACCTTTACATTGACAAGATGGGTCGCAAACTTTGATGGACTAAGCTTCTTTGTCATGGGCCAATGGATGCTTCTCAGAAAGCAGCAAATCTTATTAGATGCATTCCAGTCAGACAGACATATGATTTAGTTTCCACTGCCTTTTCTTAGTCTTTCAGTTAATTGAAATTAAATGAACAATGCACCCTTCTGTATGCTCTTCAGGAAGACAGTCCGGTGGGAATGCTTCCAAAGCTGAGAAGTGGTGCAAATGTTAAATATTAATAGATCAATTGTTGGTTTTAACCCTGGGTGTCACTGCTGAGCTGTGGAAGTATTCTCACTGGGCTGTGCCCCTAGAAGAATGGGTTCTCTCCAAAGCACAGGACACTCAGCCATCTCCCTCTTGCCTTAGTTTTTGCCTTGTATGTAACGGATAAAATCTGGAGAGAAATCCTGATTCACCCAGCCGGATTAAAAATGTGTGAATTTTCAGAATGGTTGTGGGAACGGTGTGCTGTTCCTCCCACAGAGGGCAGCACCAACCTTTGGGTTGGGTGTGAGTGGCTGGGGAACATGCTGGGCCTCTTTCCTCAATCGCAGCTACTCTTGTCTAATATTGAGACAGCTTTAGTTTGAAGGAGAATGTGAGGAAATCATTCTGTAATAGGATTTGCCTGTAGGCCTCTCTTAGGAGGATACTCACTGCTCTGTAACTACTGCATTGAAAGAGCTGCAGGTAAAAATCAAAGGGTCTTTTGGAGTCTGGCAACTTTTCAAAAAATGCCAAAGGCAACCGTGTGGTCTCTGCTCTGAAAGTCACCTTCCTTGCCAAAAACACTACGGAAAAGGGATTGGAAACCCTCCAACCATYTACTAAACTGCTGCTTTCTTGCTGCAGTGTCTTGGATCCTGCAATGTTTGTGGTGTCAACACTTCCAAGCTTCTTATGCCAGGGCTGGTAGACGGGAAAGTCAGTCACACGTGGTGCTAAATTGGGAAACTTGCCCTTTCTACCCTGATAAGAAGCCTGGATGTAGTGCGGCCAAGTGCTCTAGATCCACGTTCAGCTCCTGTGTTGGCTGTTGGTGCTTCCGGTTCTTGCAATAGGAAGAATGGCAGCTATTCAGGGTGATGGTTTCAAGGCTTTAACAGATCAGCCGAAGCATCACTGAGACTTTAAAAATAGGCAATAGACAAGCGTAGCTGACATAGTATATGTTTTGTTAACGAAATAAAGGTGCTGGCAGCAGGAAAAAGCAGTAGCAAATGCCTTTGTTGCTTCAGTGGAAGGAGGCCCTAGCTATGTCTTCTGCGTGGCTATCCCTGTTAATTTAGCAGGAGTGGTTAATTTGGCAGGATTGTGGCTATGGGAAGAAGAGACAAGAAATCTTAACTAGTGTGCTGGGGTAGCCCAGATGATGTCTTGGCCTGGTCCTGATACGAATGAACGAAAACTTTAATAAAATGGCCCCTGATTACTAGTGCTATGGAGAGAACTGTTCCGGGAAACCTGCTTTGTAGCAGAAGCTACAAGGGCTCCTACTGAATATTACTTCTTGGTGGCTGGAGCTTCAAGCCCTAGAGCAAGGGAGCAGCATAACCACTTTTTCTAGAGGATATGTGGCCAGGCAGGAAAAGCCTGTAAGATCAGCCCTGCTTATGTAACCAACTCCACAGCTGTACATTAAGGGGTGCTTTTATTTTCTTTTTTTGTCTCGCAGTGGCAGTTTTCAGTGGACACCAGAATTCTACCTTTTACATCAAATCCAGTGTTAGCCCAGATGACCAGTTCCTGGTTAGTGGCTCCAGTGACTGCAACGCGTACATCTGGAAGGTGAGATGCTTGGGAGAAACCCACGTTTGCAGCCCCAGGCTGGCTGCCCACAACTGCTCTGTTCTTTCATTTCGTTTGCTTTTCATGTTCGCACAGGACACTCCCTGCCTCCCACTCCTACTTATCGCAGCATGGGGTTAGCTCCTGGCATGTTGTGCCCAGAGTGTGTTGCTGTCAAAGCTCGATGTAACTATTTAATGTAAAACAGAGCTAACCTCCTGCCATCAATATGTCTCTCATCACTGCTGCTTATTGCAAGTTGCTGATCTTAATCTGGTTTTAACGGGCATTAAAATTCTCTTTCAATCCTGTTGATTCAGCCAGCTATGACAAGTAGACAGTTTTTGGTTCATATTTAGCAGTGGAGCGCACTAGCAAAAACCTAACAGTTTAATTGTCTTAAAGGGCACTCTTTTTTTTTTTCCTCCCCTTTTTTCCAGCTCTTGCTTCAGACATAGCTTTTTCTCATGCTTAATTTACAGTAGTTAAACCCTTTGTATTACAGCAAGGGCTCAGTCAGAGCCTTCAGCAAAATTCCAAAGCACTGTCTGACAGCTGAGAGGCTTAGTCACTTGGCATCTTGGCATCTTGCACTGGGGTGTAGGAAATGCAAATGTCACAAAGTTAATAGCAGAGACCTCAGATTGAAACATGCTTTGAGTTCTGTTCTCCATAATTTACAGCCGTATGGGAACAGAGTGGACTTTATATCTGAAGAAAAATAGGTAGAAACATAGGTGACTGAGATGTTTTACAATTTTTAGGGAATGCTGACTTGCTTACGCCTTTCATGATGAGTTTGAAAGTAAAATACAAACCTCGGAGCAGAGGGCCACCCTCCTGTGGTTGTGGTTTGAGCACATAGTCTCTTTGATTCTGAGCTCACTGTTCTTGTAAGCAGCTAGATTGCTTACTCAGAAGTAGTATGAGTATAGCAGCATGGCTAGTCCTGTGTTAAAACAGGTGGTGTAATTTTAGCCTTCCTAATGTTCTGAGCTTGTTCAGCAAAAATACCTGTGAAAACTTGGGTTGTGCATCTTGCATTCACGTTTTGATATTTTCCTGGAACACAGACTTGCTATCGCATGTGGGTGACAGATGTTGTTGCATATTTATTAAATAAATCATCCAATGATCATCTTTATTTTAATCCCATAGTCATGTTAGAAAGTGGGACTTTCAGTGGAACTCGATCTCATTTCAGATCTGTCTTATCCATAGACTCCTTAACTTGTTTAAATGTAGGCAGCTTTTACTGAGACTGAAATGTGTGCATCTCTTCCAGAGATGAGCACTTACTATGCTGTGAAAATATGTGGTTAGATATTTCATGAGCAGTTAACAGGTAATGTCGGAAAGAGCTTAATGAAAAGTGCTAGCTCTCCATATTTAGAGAGGAATGGAAGGCAGAGCAAAAATGTTGTCCACCTGATTATTTCTTTGAGGAAATTTGGCAGCAGTGCTAAGTTGCGTTTGGGTCAATACTTCCCAAGGAAAATCCTGAATGGACAGGAGTGCTGTTTCAGTCTGTTCCACATACAACATCACTTTCAGGCAATGAACATTCACTTTGCCTTGGTTTTTTTTTTATTATTTTTTTTATTACTAGTCTGATTAATGAACTGACTCTTGAACAACCCTAAGTTTATAAAAACCAGTGGGCAGAGAAGTTTCTCTCTACCAAAATGGTACATAGCTGGCATCCTCTGACTCCCTGAAAGTAGAAAATATCCCTTATAGATATGTGCTTCCATAGTTCCATTGGCCTTTGRATCCTCTGGTATGAGCTACTCCAAGGTGACTGTATTAAGTAACCCTTTGGTCTGTCCCAGTGTTGAGTTTTTTTGCTTCTGTATCATCTGATGCATAAAACTACGTGCACCATTTCATCCTGAATCTTGAAGATGGATACAACAGCTGTTTCAATGAGTAGGGCACCTGATAAAGCCTTATTTCCTAGGTTTTTCTACAGTTTCTCATTTATTAATAGCCCTAACCTCCCATCAATACCCTGTCAAATCAGGCAAAAAGGAGCATGAGCTGAGGCTAATCCTGACGTGTGCAGACTGGCCAACTGTCTTTGGCCAAACAGAATGGATGCTGCTGTAATTATGCCCACCTTACTCCATGGGAACATTGTCTTCACAGCCTCTCTTGTAAGCATGGAGCTGTTTCGAGATCACTGCCGTCTTTCAGGTGTGGACCTGCTGGCCAATTTCAGCCAAAAGTTGAAGTAGGTGGATGGGTCCCCTCATTGTAGAAAGCCTCGCTTTCTTAAGAAGCAAGGCTAAAACTGAGAGTTTCTGGACTCTAGCATTCCGGTGACATAAGGAAATGCAGACCTAGAAGTCTTGTAATTCTGTTTTTTCTAGCACTGAGGGAGAAAGACGCATTTTATTGACAATGTAGTCTGGCCTCTTTCTCCTTCAAATTCCAATGACTGCATCCTCCTTTTGTGCACAATAGTATAAATTAGGTGTAATTGGTTTAATTGACACTAGTGTACTGTAAAACCAGCATGAGTGTAGAATCTGGCCCAGCAAGTGTAATTCTCTTCCTTTGCTTTCCTATCAACAATCAATGGCCACTAGACTGCTATTGTGTCTATGTTATGTGTGTATAGCAAGACTGCTATTAAATGTAAATGAAGGTGTTCTCTGCACCAAGCTCTTCTGCAGTTTATTCCCTAAATAGGGATTTAGTTTCCATGGTATTGCATGTTTTGGCAGAGAAGGGAATACTCTGAACAAGGCATTTAGTAGATATTTAGTCAAGTGATTGCCTCTGCTATGCCAGGAAAAAGTGGCCTGTTATGATAAACCTGTTTATATCAGAACAACTTCAAGATTCGGAAGCTGGGTATTCAGTTTTAGCTTTGCAGGCTGTTACAGGAGGGGATCCACAAGAGAAACTTGTGCGGAAACCCAAAGCCTTCCCTGTTGTCTTGCATCTTCCTTTGAAATCTATATTCCTTTTCCCACACAGTAAAGAATCTGTTCATTCACTTAGTCATGTATGCAAATCCTCCTCATAATGTCACATCAGTAATGGTGACTCATAGCTCCAGAAAGCTTTGCCTGCTGAAAGCATGCAAAACTTGGATGTAATCTGTTTGTGTGCATTTGTGTGTGTGTGTGTGTGTGTGTGTGTGTGTGTGTGTGTGTGTGTTTCTTCCTCAGGCCACCTAATGCTAGCTTCAGCTGTATCTCTCACTTATGTGAGCTGCAACTGAAGATTAATAATAATACTGTAGAATAGGAGAAAGCTTTTTATGAAGGGTATAAGAGAAATGGAGATCAGTTTAATGAACATGTGTGCTTTAGGGAGGTTTTTATGATCTCTTAAGAGGCTCTCTGCTCCAGTAGATTGGCTGGAAGAGGTGCTGCCACTTGGCAGCTACACAAATACCAATTCTAAAGCCAGTGAAGATTCATCTATTGGATTTTATTTATTTATTTATTTTTAATAAATCATTGAGACATTTGTAAAATAGCAGCAGAATATATTTGCCTGTTCTAATTCAAAGTAGGAGTTTCCCAAACTTTTAAGCATCTTACCTAGAACAGACAGGGTTACTTAGTGCAATAATATGCTCGCATAGTGTGTTGGGTTGACAACTCTCGAGGCCGAAGTCCTGTGTGCAGCAGGAATTAAACAAGTGCTTTCAGGCAAGTCAGTACATCTCAGTGCTGACCAGCTGCTTCACCTCTAGAAATGAAACACAAACTGATTCTTAGAGCTCAGTCAGTCATCACCTCAGAAAATCAGAAAAGATTGCCCATAGTCCTTGTTGTGAGGACACTTTATGGGTGAGGAAGAGTATTCAGATACTTCTGACAGTC
Organism: Apteryx rowi; assembly: GCF_003343035.1. Classification (NCBI taxonomy): domain Eukaryota; kingdom Metazoa; phylum Chordata; class Aves; order Apterygiformes; family Apterygidae; genus Apteryx; species Apteryx rowi. Next base: position 392,551 of record NW_020449863.1, on the reverse strand, counting down.
CACGAAGTACTGAAATGAAACCATGGACTTGTACTATATGGACTACTGAACACCTGTCATGGAGTAGCTACCCTTACTAATGTCATCCCTATGAAATTAATTCCTACCTTGCTTTAAGACATTAAATCCTACAGAGAACATTGTTTTTCCACAACTGCAAAGAGTACAGAAGCTGTGGTGATTTTTGGGAGTGTGACACCTCCCAAGATATCTTGTGCTGAAAAGAAGTTCTGTGAGTAAAGGAACAGGGATTTACAGCTGAGTTCTCCTCTCAGCTGTAATGGAATATGATGACAGGCTGAAAGCATTTGGCTTATCTATCTCATATAGAAAAGACAGAAAGTATTCATATGCTTCACAGGCGGACTGTGCAGTCCTTTTTTACTAATGTGTATTAGGCTGCATGTCTTCTGATTTTATACTTTTTTTTCCTATGGAATTTTTAAGGTTTCTGAGCCCAGCCTTCTTCCATGGATACTACTTGGTCACTCTCAAGAAGTTACCTCTGTTGCTTGGTGTCCTTCAGACTTCACTAAGGTTTGTTTTCTAGAAAATTGTCTTTCCTGTGAAACAATATTTGTGACGTGACAACATCTGCTTTTCAAAATTTAAGTGGTGTTTATTTGGAAGGATGTTCTTAGTTAATAACTTCCCAAAATGTTCAGTTTTGGGGGCAGTAAACCAAACTCGTCATATGAATACAATATATCAAAACTTTTTTATTATTTTCAAATAATTTGGACTATTTGATAAGATCTAGCAAATTGTAAATGAACAAAGATGTCTCCTGATGAGAGCGTGTTACACTAACTCCAGGAGACAAAACTGTTTAGCTATTTCTTCAGGGCTTTCATAAGCCAACGGCTTGTTTTGTGGTTCCATGTTTATGTCTTCCTTACCTAGCTGACCATTGATACATGCGTCAGATTTGTACAGAGTGGTAAGCAGTTTCAAATCTCCTTTCAAGAACACATGTGGGTTCTTAAATTGTTATTTTTTTACTAAAGCTGAACTGTTCCTATGACAAATGTTTGTGTGTACACCCAAAAACCCATGGTGGAATTGTGTCAGTAATTATCCACTAAGTATCACTAAAAGGAAGAGAATTGTGGTAGGGAGCTGGGTAACATGGTCAGCCTAGCTCAGAATGAGAAATAACCCTGAAAAACCATAGTGTCCTAACCATAGCTAGAGTTTCTTTCACCCAACAGCATTAAGCAATTCAGCCACTTTCCCTAACTTTCATTATAGCACCAGGGCTTCAGAATAGCTTTGCAGTGCAGGAGACAGGAGTCTTGCAGACAAATGTAGGAAGAATTGTTCTAGTTGTAAGGGTGTGCAAGAATCTGTGAACTATCATTTTTAGATTAAATCTGTGGTATGTGTAGCCCAGCATCCTGATCATGATGGCTTGGAAATGCAGACCAACATAGCCTTTGAAATCTTTGTCAACACAGGTAAGAAACAGTTAGCTATCGTACAAATTCTGAAGCATGGAGACAAGTGAAAATGATAATGTTAAGAAAAGATGGGGATCTACTTGGAGTGATTTGAGAGGCAAAGTTGCTTTCTGTAGGAACAATATCGGTGTCATGGGGTCAGAGTAGAGACATTTTCCCATCCAGATTACTATGAACTTTGGCCACAGCATTTCTTTTTTGTTGCTGCTGATTCCCAAGTGAGTCACTAGACAATTGGTCCAAAGAGAGCCATAAAAGTGTGGGATGGACAGGTTCTGTTGCTTCTCTGAAATAGATGGCGTAGATCATTTTGGAATGCAAGAAACCAAGGCTGGAATCTAGACTAATGTTTCTAGCAGAGTTGATTTTTCTCTGCCAGATACTGCTAACATCAGAGTCTGTAGAGGTAGTGCTCAAGGCTAGTGCAACAGCCTTCCAATGTCACCTTTTCAGTGTGTTGCAAACGTTTGTCCCCAAGCAGAAAAGGTCCTGAATGACAGACGCAGCCCTAGATGCAGGTGCAGAAATGTCCCAAGTTGTTTTCAGTTTCTTGGAACATGTACAGTGGGGCATGACTGGATGGCTTTTTTGCCTGAATGGTTGAAATTTCAAAATACGCATTGGCCCTCCCTGAGCAGACTGTCATCTGTCACAGAGCTATGCTAACGCAAATGGTTACTAGTGGCTGAAWCTTTTCTAGCAGGAAAACGTAAAGGCTTTTTGCCTGTGAGGCAGCCTTGCTCCTTTAAAATCAGTACACTCTGATACACTAAAGAAATAGGGTTGTGTTGTTTTGTTTGTTTTATGGGCAAATCCTGTACCCCCTCATCCAGGGTTTCACCCTGCATTCATATTGGCACGGTGTGTCAAGTGTAGCTGTTCTAGTTCAGTTGGCCTGTGAACCACTGGATGTGGCCTGGTTGCTTCAACAAACTAATTTATACTGTAGATTGCAACGTGCTCTGATGACAACACTGTGAGGATTTGGCGCTTACGACGTTGTGCTGAGGAGGAGAAGGCAGCATTCAGCAAAGTCAACTTGGTAGGCTGGGTCACTCAGAAGCAACCAGAAGAACAAGGTGGAGTAGGTATGGACCCTGGGGTATCTTGCTCTAAATTTTGGGTGTTCTTTGTACCAGCAGAAGCCTTCTGCCTGTCTTAGTCTTCAATTTTTTTCATATTAGTGAATAATTTGTATAACCAGCCAGATACTTCTACTGGTAAGTACTTCTACCACCAACTAGAGGAGCTAGCTGAAATATCTTACAGCTATGCTGAAGTCTCCATGACCAGACTGCATGGCAAATATTTATTAACACAGCTTATTGGGCAGCCAGATCTTCACTGGGCACCAGCAGGGTAATTGATAATTGATCAGGCAAAGCAGATGTCGTGCCTGCATGGACTTCTTTAACTGGCAGAGCTGGAACACAGAATCACAGGCTTCAGAACTGAGTCCTTGCAACTCCAAATAAAAAGGATTTGGTTATTAACTATTAGCAACACTTTTTTTTTTTATTTTTTATCACATAGTAGCTGAGAGCAGGAAGGTCATATGCTTCTTTGAATTTGATGTTTTACCTAGTAAAGGCACATATACAGCCCTGGAACTTTGAATTGTTTCCTCCTGCCCAGCAGATGAATTCTCCACAGTATTCTTTGCTACTGCTATTGAGTGTCACATTTCTTTCTTAGCTTCATACGGTCAGAGGTACTGACTGTGCTGTACCAATGGCACTCAGGGAAAAGACTTAAAAAATGCCCATAGCCAATCACCATGTGTATAATATGTTCCAAAAGTAATCAATAACATTCATCCATTCACCTGTTAAAACTAGTTAATAAATACCATACACTTCCAGAAAGCCCAGGAGATCAGATGAACTATGCAGCATACTTCCAAAACTAGTAGATGTGGGCTCTATCACTCTCAAGAATATCTAAGTTTGGTCTAGATCATTCTGATATATACATATAAAGATTTCCCAGCAGGAAAAATCTGTTCAGGATATATAGTGTTGCCTCAGTTCTGAACTGCTGCTCCTCTGCAGAAGAGAAGGTAGCCTCTGGACAGTAGTGCAAACCAAAAGAAAGGAGCCTTGCATCACAGCATTATTTTTAACTTGTCTGAAACTTGCATTGTGTTATGTTAGTGCAGGTGAATGGAATCCCCAAAAGTGAGATAAGATGAGCTTCTCTGTATAGTAGCTCTGAAACTAAGTATACTAAGTATACAATAGCTCTGCAGCAGCTGTTGATGTGACTTCCTGTGTTCCACCTATCTTTTCAAGCCACTCTCCAAATGAATTTCACCTTGGCTAACACAAATACAGGCTGAAGGTCTCCCAGTCCCACTAATGGGATAACATTGCATCTAACCTTTTGCTGGTGAGTAACATTCTTGCAGGAAGCTTGCAGGACAATAGGAGGGAGAGTGCCAGGTCTGCTCCATAGCTGGGAAATTGTGTGTGTGCATACGCTCTGCTTCAGAGAAGCCTGAGAAATCACTGTGTACTATTTTCAGCAAAAGAGAAGTAAGCCTAAATCTAGTCTAGAAGCCCAAAACCTAAAGTAGTTTGTACACTGAACTTTACAAGCCAGCCTTAGCAATTATACTAGAAAAATATCTTTTTTCTCCTTGTTCTTGCTGCATTAGAGCAACACAGGAGGGAAGAGGAAGTACACAGACCTTGCAAACGCAACGGCAGGCTTCCTGCTGACCTTGGCTCTTGAACACAAAGCACGTGCTGTTAGAATGTACAAGTTATCTGCAGAGACTGATTCAGAGCTGGCAAGCTGAGTACTATTTCAGACCTGCTGGAATGAGATCTAGGTAGTTTCCCACCCATTTATATGGCACAAATTGTGAGACTGAGGCTGTGTATTGACTGTTGACCTATATCATGAAGTGTGGCAAGCACAGTTTCCTTTTCTTTGGAAACTGCTTTTGTGGTTTCACTAAGTTGCACTACTTTCTCTATATTTTTGTGTAACCAAATTTCTGGAGCTGGCCTGTATGAGAAAAATTCATGACTCTTAAATCTGGAGGTTCATAATGTCACTCTAGAAAACTTACAGCAGAAGGGAGAGAAGGCAGGAAACATCTGAAATACCTGCTTTGGTGTTATGTAGGTGGACTACAGGTATTTACAGTATTCATTGCAAAGATGCTTGTGCATCCTAAATGGAATGGCAACATATGTCAAAACTGCTTGGATCTAGCTTAGCAGAAGCCTGAACAATGCATGCAATCTTACAGAAAAGTCTGATCTTTATGTTCTGTTTCCCAGGCTTCAGGGTGCAGTTGGTTTGCTTTTCATCATGGCATCCATCCAACCCTCCAAGACAGCTTTTTTCCTCCCCTGCCCGCCCGTTATCTGGTGACTCCACAGTGCAACTTTCAGACTGTGGCAGGATTGAGAATGCTCCCGTCCAGCTACTCATGCCATATTTCTGCTGTATGAATTTGCAGATGGTCATTAGGGATTGAGAGCTGCTGAGCTTGCTAGCTTTCTTCTGCCTCTAAGAGCTTAAATTTTTAAGTGCAACTAATTCTCCAGCTGAGATATTGTCTTGTAAGTGCTCATTAAAGTAAAGATTAGGAGAACCAATCTTGGCAGTGACGTTCTCTGCAACCAGATTGAAGCAAGTTGTTATGAAATAGCACATTTCTTCAGGAAAGGGGCCTTTAACTCTACTCTGGGCTTCAAAGTGATTTGTAGTGGGATCCATTAATGTGGGATCCTACTCAGTTTGCTGTGATGCACCAGTACTAATATGTATGTATATATTATTGTAGTAAAAGGAAGGACTGAAAGGAGATTAGTGTGGTATGTAATCAGGGTCGTGTAGGTGGTCACTCAACAGGTTACTTGAGAGAGTCTGGCATTCCAGAGAAATGGCAGGGCATTCCCACTATGCTTCTCACTGTCCTTATGAGGCACTTTACAGTATAACAGCTAATGCTGAGAATTAGGAGTTCTGATTAAGCCCCTGCTATACAGAAAACGTTTAGAGCCCTTGTGCTCAGCAGTAGAAATGTGTAAGGTAGCTAATGTGCTATCCTGTTCAACTGCATCACCTCAAGTTAGGTGAATAGAAAGCAGGCATTAAACAGACCCACTAATGTATTCTCTGCTGGAGGGTGATAGGGATTAAAACCCCTCTAATATTGCTGAGGACCAAGATGTTTGCTACCCATGATTCCCAGTGTTACTGTCGAGGTCCTACTGCCCCACTTGCAAACCTACCTATGACTACTTTGTTTCATGTTTTAAGAGGCTCAGCTCCTGTTTTAAAAGCAAGGGCTTTTACACAGTAGCTAGTGAGCTCTAAAGCCATTGTGACATATTTGTCTTGGAATCATTTGTTTTAGAGAAATAACTTAGCACAGTGAAAGATTTTATTTTCTTTAGAATTTAAGTCCTTGTGCAGGAGGTGAAGAATTTCTCACATTTGTCTAGGTGTGGTAAATAACTGGCTAATATCTTTGTACTAATACAGCATTGCAGAAAATTCTCTAGCAAAAGGGCAATAGGATGAAAGCATGTCCTTTCCTGTTCTTTTTATCTTAAAATATACAACTGTTAACACCTGACTAGGAGCATTATTCATATAGTAGGGCATTCTCGTATAAGGCTTCCTCAGTGTACAATTAGCTATGGGACCTGCTTACAATACCTTTGTCCCTCAACTCAGTTATGAAACCACTAAAAGATTTTAGTACAGTTAGGAACCTAATCTTGTCCTCAGGCAGCTTCTCAAAAGAGCTATCTGGACTAAGCCATTGCAAAGCTTCCAGCAGGGCTAGATAAACTTAGAAGATTCAAGACCTATTTTGTCTATCCATAAGTCCCTTGGCTGTAGTTCATGTAAGYAGTGCTAGTTACAGGAGGGATAGAAGTCAGACATCAAGTAAGCATTCTGTTTTATACTTACCAATATGATACAGTATTTTAAATAGGACTTGTGTTAGTTTAACTGAAATTAAAAGGATTTATGCAATTTGTAACTCAAAAGGGTATGTCTGAGAAGTGGGGTCAGTGCTAAATTCAGAATCTCCTACCTGGAAGGAGTATTTATAAAAGGGCTGTCTTTAGTCTGCTGTTCTGTGTTCCTCGTTAGACTACCTATTTCTCCTCTCGCAGGTCTGCCAACCAGCCCGCAGAGTACTCCTGCCAAGGTCTTCACAGTGGGCAACCCATGTATTTCCTCGCCACGTCCAGCTGCCTGTGCTCCCAGTTATTCTGGAGACCTTCCTCTTTCTACAAACACTCCAACAGGCTCTCTCAAAACCCAAATGGCCACAACCTGTACACCAGCAAAGCAGAGCAGAGCCAGCCCATGCACTTCTCCCAAACTGATACCTTCCTCCAAAATGTCCATTAAACATTGGGTTATTAGGACTCCGGGCTCTTCTTCTCCAGACGTGGAGAAAAAGGCTCCTTCTCCTAGGAAAGCCCTGGCAGAAGTCACACAAGGTCTCTTGGAGACAGCTTGCACTCCTAAAGCAGCGCACTCGCGGTTTGAAAAGCGTGCCAAAAGAAGGCTTGATTGCAGCAAGGAAGATGATGTGGGGCAGAAGTGTCTACAGACCTGTAGCTGCGTGACTGAACTGGACCATGTGGCTAAGAAATCCAAGTTAAATTTATGTCATTTGGCTGCAGGCCAAAAAGCTTGTGATGAAAGTTCTCTAAGTCTTGCTGAGTTGGATAAAGACCGTGAAGGCTCTAGCCACAGCCCAAAAGAGCCTTCTTTTCCTGAAAGCCCTATTAATCCATCAGGAGTTCAAACTCCCCCTCTTTTCAGATCTCCTTGCAGGAAAGGGGCTGACGTAGTAGATAAAGAAAATAGTTCACCTGAAAGAAAAAACTGGCTGTCTGCTCTGGGAGAGAAGCTAAGGACTGGCAAAGCTGGCATCCGGAATGCACCAAACAGCCCCCCATCATCTTGTAATCCCAGTGCAAAACGACAAGAGGCGGCAGCAGTGGCCACTTCACCGAAAGCTGTAAGTAGAACAGTTAGTCATGGTGGTAATGAAAGAGGTTATTGCTAGTTACCACTCTCTCCTTGTTGCGCACGTTTAGTTCTCTCCTACTCAGGCATTTCAAGAATTATCTGATCCATTTGATTATGACAAAAAAAAAAAAAGAGAGATGATTTCTGGCCTAAATAAGCCCCAATACTGGTCTAACAAACACACTAATGCTTTCATCTACTAATCCCCCCCATACAGGAAGAGAATTTTCAGAACCGTTTGGTCCCTCATTTGAAAGGGACTTAAAGCACATAGGATATAAGATAATCCTTGCAGTCCCTAGTTGGGTGTTCTAAGGATGTAGCCATCACCTGAAATAAAACTTTGCTCCAAGAAGCGTAATAATGACAGCACCTTTCCTGGCAGATGTACTGTTTATATGTGTTCACCATCATATCTGCCTATTTATGTTCCTGCAAAGTCACTTCAGCATTGGAAGAAAGAGCTAAATTTTATTCTAGTCCACGTAGCAAAAGAATTTGTTATCCGTGTTAAAACTGTGGGGCTAAATTCTGCCTTCGATTCCTTCTGTTGAAAACTAATAGAAAATGAAGGCATTGCAGAAGAGTCAGAGGGCAGGATGTGACCTACATAATCCTACTTTTGATGCATGAGAAGCTCATCCTAGGATCTGAAAGTTAAGCTTATAAAGCAGTTAAAAAGTTGGCATGGGAGATTGAGGGTTTAACCTGCAAACTGAGATATGATGATTACGTGTTCAAAACAAACTCATCTGTTCTGTGAAACTGGACTCCAAATCCTACAGTGTCTATAACTTAGATTCTTATTTCAGTAAATCTTATGTAAATTTTCAATCATCAAATTTTAGTTGTTCTCGCAATTGAGTATCTGATGCTAGAAGTTGTTGCCATGACTAAGGGTTATTTTGGTAAAATATCTCCTGCTTTACCTGATTTCATCTCTTTCAGCACTTCTGTCAGATGTGAAGTGGGCAAGCCACCACTCCTTACCTTTAAGTCATGCATAGGATTTGAGCTCTTAGTATTGTGGTTGGACCAAGAAATCTTGGTAATAATAAACCTAGAACTGCTTGTGCTTGATACTGTACATGTTTAAACAGAAGACAAAAAAGATTTGCCCTGGAGAGAGATTACTATGGAAGAATTCTCTCTCCACCCACTATGCTTTAGCTCAAATCTCAGGATGCTCGTGGCCAGTGTTGCATGCAAAGCCTGATAAGGTGCTTAGAGTGCCACCAAGACTCATTGATCTATTATATCTTGGAAACCTGCAGCTCTATTGTGTGCTGTAGACAAGCTCAAACCACAGCAAGAGTGCTTCTCCTAGGGCAGTAAGGCAGCCCCAGGTTTTAGCCAATGTTTCCTGTAGCTACTAAGCTTCTTATCTGTAAGACAAACAGATTATAGCAAAGAACCTCTCATTTAGAGTCTTATCTGAGGGACTAAACAAACTGGAGCAATGATGGAGGGGAGACTTTAAGACTCCTGCAGCATTTGAAGTGTTAATCTTGAAAGGTTTCTTCATATTGTTTTTTCTAGGCTGTAACCACTTCAGTTTCCATGAGGAAGATCTGCACATACTTCCACAGAAAGCCACAGAATGACTAAAGCAGGGTGCAGCAGTTGTACCTGGTGGATGTTGACGCTGTGGTATCAAGACCAGATTTAGCAACACTGACAGAGCAATGCATTGGGATTACTCAGCTTGTTGTCAGACCTTTATAAACATGGATTTTTATTCTCCTGTTTTTTAAACCTGTTAACACTTGAAATCAGCTGAGCATGGAACACTTACACAATGCTTATGGACACTCATGGTCTCTTAGTGAGTTCAGATGATGGATTTTTCAATACAGTTTCTCTTTTATAAAGAAAGCTGAGTATTGTTCATGTGGCGACTGCTGAATTCCAAAGGCAGGAGCATATTTGCTGTGCATTGTTGACAGGCATGTACAGCTTGTCAGTTCGTGTTACTAATCTGCTATTGAAATGCTCTCTTAAGAATCCTGCGGAAAGCCTGTGCACCCTCTTGAAGAGCATGTGTCAGAATGGCTGTGGAGAAGCTCTTACCGGGGGTAGACCTGAGCTGAGCCACTTTGTGCTGAGTGGTATTTCTACAGCTGTTCCTCTAGCACAGCAATGACTCTGATTTTGGCAGGAAAGTTATAAATGTGGCTTCCTGTAAACGTAAAAGACTTCTAAATGCCCTGCGTATCTGTCTCCATCTGATGGCACAGCTGGTGATTATAGGAGACAAAGTACAGTCAAGTATGTGATGCCTGTACTCCTCTTGCCATCCCCTTCCCTCTCAGTCTGAAAACTTCTGTATTTACAGGCTTAGCTGACTTTTGGGCCATCAGCACTACAGCTGTTAAGGCTGTCAACCTGTCATCTCTTTGAAATAAAGTAGTGGCAAGGTGTGTTACAAAGGGTTGGTTTAATCCATCCCAAATGGGCATTCCATAACAGATGGTTGCTCAGTGACCTCTCACAGATGCAGCCTGTAGCAAAGGTGCTAATAACTGCCTATAGAATAATTTCATAACACTTTTATAAACAGCATTTATAAAATAATAGTTTGTAAGTTTGGGGGGCACTTGACATTTTAGAAAGCACTTGCCAGTTTACATATTAATAATAAATGCTTTGCCATCTGTAAGTCATCATTGATGCTAATAGAAAAAGGTCACTAACTTAAATGAGATCACAGTCCTGCTGGCTAATGATACTAACTCCTAAGTCATTGGTTTCCATAGGAGTAGCTAATAGAAGATCCACATCTTAGATTGGAGCATTTAGTCTTGCTTCTGGTATAACGGTTCCTATGAACTTCTTAAAAAACAATCTCTGAATCTCTATAAAGTCTTCATACTGCAAAAGTATTGAGGTAATTGAAGGGAATATAATCCAACTAATTCATGTTTTCTGTCTGCAAATTTCACACCTATTCTTCAGTGCCATTGAGTAGTATGGTACCTGAAAGGGATCAGAGGAAAACATTTTGCTTTATATTTTATTTTATTTTGTGGACTGTATTTTGCAAGGAAATAAATGACATGGGAGAAACTGGCTTTTGTGAAAGCTCTCTTACAGCTGTAAAGCAAAAATAAGTATATAGTGTGTTTTTAAAAAAAGTGGTTGTCATCAAATTGCAGCTTTTGGCCAGAGCTAAGGTATGAATAGGAACAAGAGCAACTTTCAGACGGACTTAATTCTGTCTTAATTGTAATTAATCGGAGCAATTGTGTATGGTTCAAAATGCTTTGCTTACAGCCTGTTTTCCCTGCAGGATTCTTCCATTCCAGTTTGTAAATAGCAGATTGCAGAGTAAGGAGATCTGGACGCTCTTGAAGTACCTGAGAGTCTGGTCAGCAATTTTGAAAGCAATAGGGTTTCATGATCCTCCATATCTTTTGCAATATTTTCCTCCTCCAGATATGTCCCACACGCAAACCATTATCTTCTGTATCTTGTAAATGATCATCTATGGTGATAAACATTAAGGGGTGAGCACTTGGATTAATCATCTTGCATGGGACTATGAGACTCTTCCTTCTTTTAAAGGGTATTTGTTTAGTGGAACAGCCTGTTTCATGGACCACCAGCCATAACTTCTTTCCTCTTAAGCTGAACTCAACTTGTCTGAGAGTCTAAAAAAGAAACTGAAACTTATATCCTATGGCCAAGCACCTTGGTCTTACAAAATCATGATCGCAGAAGCGTAGAGAAAGAGTCACTGATAGGAATCCTACATTAAGTGGTTTAAGATAGCAAGTGCTGTCTTTACCTGAGATACTTGCTGAACTAAGCATCAGGACTTACGCCCTCAAGTACCTCTTGTTCTGAGCCAGCAGGCTGTATTTCTGAACTATTTTCTAAAGGATTGCCAAAAACTCTACTTCATGTTTTATAATCAAATGAAGCCTTTTGAGATATTGTTCCCAAGCCCTCTCTCTCTCTGCATATGTAGATGCCACTTTATGCATCTTGCTGGGTTTTCCATGCAGACGCTGCTGCTGCAGATGTCTCTGCCCTCAGTGTCTGCCTTCTAATTGTCACTTGGAGACCTGCTTGTGTGTGTGTGTGTGTGCGCGTGCATGTGCATGCACATGCATCTCTAGGGCTGAGGCACCTGGAAGAGCAAGGATCCAGGACCAGCTACTGGATGCGCTGTGTGTGCAAGGCCAGTTGCTGGATGGATCCATAGTGTGCATATATGTGTGTGTGTGTGTGTCCCCGAGCGAGGTAAACCCCAGTTTATTGTTCTATTCTTGTTCCCGCAGGAGGTGTTAAGTATCTAAAAAATAGACTAATAATAGTCAGATGATCTCCCTGCTCCATAGGACTGTAAAGGCAGATACACCGTATGTTGCAGCGATAGCAAAGTAGGCCTGTGTTGACCAGAGTTTTGGCAAATATTGGCAGAATGTATTACTGAATTATTCAGTGTCACCATTATTTTTATTCTGCTAATTTTCTTGGATTTACTGAGGGAGGAAAGGAGAGTGTATGCAGTGAGATTAGAGAGTTGATTGGATTCGTTAAAGCAGCATGTGACAGAAATAAATCAAACAAGCCCTGATTTGCTTGAGTAGACTTTGATTCGGTGTAGGTAGCTGATAGCAAGGTGGTAAGTGAAAGTTAGAAGTGTAGCATTGTAGGAAACCGGTTGCTTGTACACAGGCAATTTTAAGAAGTGAGACTGGGGTAACAAAGAGAAAACTGACATTTGCAGAAGTAGGCAAGGAAAAAAAAATAATCCACCTAAGGATAAAACTAAAAGAACAAAGTATATTGCATAAGAGATACAATTAACAGGAGAAACTAAATTTCACACGCGTGTTACTTGCTTAAAAGAAAGAGTAGCACTTGGGAGGCCCACATGCTGCCTTTGTGTCAGCCTCCTGTCTAGATCCTGTAGTTTTTTCCTCCGTGAAATGGGGTGCTTGTCCATGCTTGCCCATTCTTTCAGATTAAGATAGAATATGAGTTTAAAGGCAGTTCCTGATCCTTTTGCATACTGGCACCCATATTCCAGAATAAGGAGTGCCTGGTCTGGTTTAACCTCATCTGCTTTCGGAAAGCAGTCGGTTTTGACAAAGGATTAAGATGAACCAGAATAAGGCTTCCTTGTTTCAGCATAAGCCTGTCTTTTCACAGAGTTATTCAGAAACAGTTATTCTGAAGTAACAGTTCTTCTGTAACTCCGTACGTAGGCGATCCTTAAAGAAAGTGATGCAAGACTGTTAGGTGAGCAGTATTATATAAAAGCAGTGCGTATTTTCAAGCGAGAAGGCAGCAGGAAAACTTTTCTGTGTGACAATTCCCTAATTTTCTTGTTCTGGCATCTCAAGCCGCGTCAGCTGGAAAACAGTGGCAAGGCGAGCAGCTCAAGCGGTGCACAGCAGCAGCAGCAGCAGCAGCACACTGGTTTGGCTGTTAACGTGCTGCTGCCACGGGAAGGTTAAGGCCCTCCTCTTGGCGCCTCGTGGCGAAGCCCTCGCCTCGCTGCTGAGCGAGCAGGACTCGCTCGCTCGCTTCCAGGCATGCATGATGTCGTGTTCCACTTTCCCGTCGCACTCAGGCCCACGGCGGGTATCTCCTTCGGCTCCCACTTGCCCGGCCCCGGGCGCTCGCTCAGCCGGTGCCGGTGTCCCCTACCGAACAAGGTGTATGTAGCCTCCTTATAATGTTTTTTGCCTGGGAAGCAGAGAAGAGTGAGGTTTAAAAATAATATTGTGAGCTTAATGCTGCTAAGCAGAGCTTGCTCGATCGCAGATGGAGCTGTAACTCCCTGCTTAGTCCCAGCACAAGTGAGCTGAGGACGAAAGTCCTTCATTGCTCTTATGCAAAGAGACAATTTCGGTGGCAGCTGAGGGCAGCATTAGTATTCATGTCTTGGCTGCTCTGGCAGCAAGGCGGCTAACTTGATATTAACTGTGGCACAATGACTGGGTTTTATGGAGCTTGTTTTAATATATATCACAAGTAGCCGACCGAGTGGCTCTTTTTCCCCATTTCCTTGGGGTATCTACTCTTCTCTCCGATCCAGCAATGGGGCTTGGGTTTGTCTCACCATGGTGGTAGTTTTGAACCACAGGCAGGTTCAATGCCTGGTTGATTTGTCCTCATGCTGTAATACTGTATTGGTTTATTTTTCACCTGACCAAAGTTCCTGCTAAATTCAAGTCATCTGTGTTTACAAATACTTTATTGTGTAATACAATAAAGCTTTTGCCAGTGTTTGAGCAGGACCAAGGATTTGCAGCTGAGAAATTTCCACATTAGAAAAGTGTTACCCCAAATGAGTAATGGAAATTATTTCTGCTTCAGGAAGCAAAATGATGCGAAATGAAAGAGAGAAAGAGAGAAGACAGTTTATATGGGAACACAAGTATGTTCCCTTTTGCCTGGGCCAGCCAACATGGCCTCTGCCCTTCCCCCGGTTGTGTGTCTCCCTGCAGCGCGCGGCTGTGCCAGAACATGTTCCCACAACTTTTCAACCCATTCAGCACAGAGCCTGCCACTTTCCTGGCTATTTTTGTGTATTCCTCTCCACAACAAAGTGCTGAGGACAGTGATAACGCATCCTCTCACCAAGCACACGCAGCAGAACGCAGCCTCAGCTGCACACAGGCTGTTTTTCCAGTTGCTCTTCCTAAAAACTGGATTATCAATATTTTATCCTTCTGATCATAAGGGCGTAAACTTGAAGTTGTGTTGTTCCTGGCCACAACTCTGTCTCTTAGTAATCCCATATTATTCTTGTTGACAGTATGATATCTGCATCTAAGCAAAGCCCTTTGCAGCCTGCCTTTGCCTATTACATAAATAAAGTGRCTCATCTACTGCTGAAGATTAACCACCTCTGGACTGGAGCAGGACAGCTATTTAATTATACCGAGCTAGAGCACACAGTGGTTTCTGTGACACCTCCATCTGTATAGCGGTATTTTAGCTTTGCTTCAAGTCTGTTTACCAGATATGCTATAACACTGGTAATGATTTATGCTTTGTAGAAAAACCCCTTTCTGCTATGATATGTCCCAGCTTTTTTATTGCTCAGCACCACTCAGGTGCTGCAAACCATTGCTATAGCAGAGCGAATAATTCAGTCTCACAGTGACCAGGTGTAGGAGCTAGCATCAAATCCCTGTGGTTTCCCAGACTTGGTGACACTGGTACAGTCTCCTTTCTGGAGTTGAGGCACTGCAACACAGTGTAAATAAGCCACCACAAGTGGTTCTGTGATATTAGCTGCCAGTGACCAAGACACCACACATCCTTTGAGACCGATCGGCAGCCAACTGATGCCTCACAGCCCAAACTGGCACTGTTTCAGGCTGTATCCTGGTGAGGAAAGAGACACAAAAGCAAGAAAAAAGGTGGTGGTTCCACTGCACAGAGCGGAGGAACCTCACCCGCTGCAGCGGGGGCAGGAAGCGACGGGATCAGAGATCAGTTCACTGGGTTCCCACCTACGCAGAGGGACATTTTCAGGAAAGCCTCAGTCATTTAGGAGCCTGCACCCCGGGACTGCCAGGCAAGTGCCGACATGACACTTGGAAGCAGGAGTCTTTCAAGGAGCTTTGACCCTGACAAACATTTCCACGTTAAGGCCTAAGCCATGGACTAGAGTGGGGGTAATTGTAGGTGGCCAAAATCTGGAACTGGTCCTGTGGAGCCCTGGGGAGACAAGTGATGAATGGGCATTTTTCACATCAAGGTCACGCACAACAGGAAAGCACTCGCTGGTGGGTTAGCTCCAGGTTTGGGAGACACATCCACCAAATCCCCCAAGGCAGCCAGGGGAAATTTTCTATTCAGGAGCAAAAAATGAGACAGTTTTGGGAGCTGCCACCCATGGTTGGTCTGAATTATACAGATGAAGGCCAGACTCCAGCAGACGTGCACCAGCAAATCTCTACTGACACTGGAGCTCTGCGAGTCTGCACTAACTGAAGGTCCTGCCCACTGTGTTACAAGTTTTAGATTCTAATTTCTATTTACTCCCTATTTCCCTACAAGGCAAATCTCACCTATCACCAGGCTGTCGCTTGAAGAGAGAGTTGTGTTATGTCTCCGGTTTCACTTTAAAAAGTAAAAGCAAAACTTGAATGTAGTCCTTCCAAACTGCGGTATCAAAATACATACCAAAACTGTGCTGTAAAAATATTTGGAATGCTAAAAATAGGTTGGCATTTGAATAGCTGTCGAAAAGGGAAGCATTCCTATCCAAAGCCAGCATGACCAAAGCTGTTTATTTTACATACTCTTATTTCCAAAGAGAACTGTCATCTCCCTGTAGGGTTTTGTAAGCCCAAGTACCACCTGATGGCGGTTCCCAGTGTAACTGAAGCTGGGTTTCCACTGCTGTCATCTGTCTTCCTGGCTAGACCTCCAACTCAGGCATCATTGTCATCAAATTGGAAAAATTTTTCACTGAAGGAAACTATGAAGGGTGAGTTAATGAGAATAAAAAATCGCAATTCAGTTCAGCCCCAGGACAGAAAAGACTGGTATCTTCATATTGAAGCCTCTGATATTCTTCTCTATTATCTTAAAGGCAGAACTTACTGATTTATCTAAACATCAGAGAGAACAACGCATGAAAACAGTCACTGTTCTCTCAGTGCCCTGTGTTGATGCACTTGCACTTTGCTCATTTTCCATCACTGAAGTCATGCTGTGGCAAATCAAACATTAATGTGTAAGTCTCTGCAGCATCCTATTACAGCAAAATAATGATACCTCAGATGCACTTTTTCCAATTGAACTGTAAGTACCAATGTATTTCTTATACCTCTTCAATCAATATTCATCTTTAAGTATGACAGACCTTCTGCACTTCTTATGAAAGCATTGCAAAGAGCCAGAGCACAGGGGAAGTAGAAGTCCCACATCACAGAGAGGGGGACTAATGCCAAAAGGCGTGATGAAGACAGTGCTGTGTGAACCCAGTGGAAAGGCGAAAAAGCAGCAGATGATAAATTTTCTTCTTTTTTTCTTGTCCAATTTAAGTCTCAAATGTTTTGTACCACATTATTAGCAAGAAAGCAATCTGCTGCCGGTAGAGTTTGAATATCTTCTATGGTACTTTACATGATCGTATGTGTGTGCTTCTAAATAAAATCACCTTTGCAGCAGATGACTGCAACAGCCGGATTCACACTTTTGCAAGGCAAAAAGCTTCACCTGTGTTCTTTCTTGCCAGTATGCCTCACTTAAATTGAGCCTGGCGGTTTGATGACTGCCTGAGGTGGTTTCTCTGTGTGCTAGGAGAATCATTTCAAAAGGCTTACTTGTTCTAAAGTGCACCAGAGGAAGGTGGGGAAGTGCACTGGCAAGGGAAGAGATAAACAGTGCAAACAAGAAGAGCAATTTAATCTTTTTCAACTGTATCTCATGTCGGCTGCAGTCCTACTTTCCCTGTGCAGCTTTGACGTAATCACGATGCAAGCAGTCAAACAGGAAGTGCAGTAGCACACAGCCCCACCTCAAAATACAAAGGCTGAAACACCCACACAAAGAAGAAGAGGTACGCTCCCTTGGTCGTAATATGCAAAAAGTTCTCCTCTGCTGTGTTCGTGATTTCTCAGCAGCCTATTACATTCCTCTGTCAGTTACAGCAGGAAGCTACAGCCCTTGTTCAGGCTTACCACAGATATGTTTTTTGCTTAGCAAGCCTGCAGATGAATCATTAGATAAACCAGATCATGCTCTGCATACTAGCTCGCAGCCAGCACACCCCAAGGAGCAAGGGCAGCAGGGTGCTCACGCACCTGCCAATGTCTGCAGGACAGGACCTGAACACCGTTGAGCACCGTTCCTGCCAACAGTGCGGACATAGCAAGGTCCTTTGYGGGTTATTTGACATTTTTGTGCTTGTTTCTCCTCCTTTAGAATGAGGCTATACCTCTCTATTTAACCTAATGCTGGTGGAATCGGACACCTGCAAAATGCTTTAAAATCACTCCACAGAAGCCATGCATCCTCTGGAGATGTGCATTACGAGGCCAGGGTCCCTGGTGGAAAGAGAGAGAGTACATTGCCCCCAAATCCAAAGGGGTAACGTAACCACAAGCTTCCTGTCTCAGAGCTGGGGATGCTGGAAAATGCTTCCTGGGTAACTCTCACCCTTTCTGCCACTTTGCTGGGGGAGAGCTGAGGGGAAACCCAGGCGAGGGTCACTGCGGCAGAGCTTTTAAATAATATTTCATGCCATCAGCATCTTAAGACAGTAAAAAGGAGTGTGTTTTACAGCACCATTTCTCCATGGTGAGCATTTTATTACAGTGATCCAGGTTTGCTGAAGCTACCCAGAAAAAAAGTCATCAGGTCCAAACGAGCAGGTGCCAAATCACTAGAAAAGTTCTCTCGCTCTCAGCAAGTTCTTGGGGCGCTGCCGCAAGTCACCTGAGAAAGCAGGCAAGAAAATCACGCTCAGATGGTCCTCTCACCTCCGGCAGCGCCAGGCCTTTCACCGGCGAGGAGCCCAGCCAGCCCGCAGGGCTAAAGGGGCATTAGGCGCCACGCTTGGGGGGTGCTCCCGCGTGGTGGGTCTCGTGCCCCCACAGGCGCCCCACCTGCCCCTCTGCAGCACAGCGTTTCCCAGGCTGCGGCGCCTGCGAGTTACACAAGCTTCTCCCGTTTTGCTTTTATTCTTATGACTATTACGAGAACTTACGCGTTGACCAAAACAGGACGTTTCCTTCCTGCAGCACAGCAGCTTGGAAAAGCCTGGACCTGTTTCAAAAAAAGCCCCCAGAGGTGAATGAGCCGAGGTGTGTCACAGCTGGTTAACAAAATCCTTGAATGTGAGTAAGCCTCTTCTTCGAACTGCTTGGCAATAACCTTTAGCACCGATGTCACTCAAGGTCTGGGATATCAAAATGCAAAGCAGACAGGTCTCAAAGTCTCTTCCCCCTGTTCTTTCACCTCCTATATATTTTTTATGACTAGACATTGGCATTTTAAAGTAACAAAGGGAGGAAAATTACACCTTGTGGGAAGTAAGGCACTGTTCRCACAGGTTGTCTTCTTTTCTTAATATGACGTTTGCTGCACGTTAAGGGAGGCCAGTTTTTGTTTCTAGCAAAGCACATCCCCAGGAGAAGCGGGGATGAGAGACGAGGGCCCGGAGCACAAGAACAGGCCGTTTACACACAAGTAGCTAAATAGCTGCAGCGAGCAGAAGGCAGGAGGGGATTCGAAGGGAAGCTTCTCTCCAGGCAGAAGTCCCCCCTCCTTCTGGCCTCCTGCGCAACCGGCAGAGAGGACACAGCTTCTCTCTGCACRAAAACACATCCTGAAGCGGCAGCTATTTCTCTGAAGCATGATGGCGAGAGGCAGATTCAGCCTGGCTGGCCCGTAATCTTCAGCCTGGGCGGCACTGTGGTGGAGAGCAGCGYGGGGGGCCGCTGCTCCTTGCGCCCCCCTGGCTGCACCGAGGGACATCCCTCTTCCCCCAGCGCCACCAAGCGCGTTTCGGCTTGTGGGCATGCAAGCGGGGCTGGGAGACGCGGCTGCAGGCCAGGGTGCCATGCCCATGCTGCGGGCAGGCAGCCGGCACAGTCAGTCTTTTCATTTCATAAATATGGCAACAGAGTTTGCACAAGGTCAGAGCCAGGAATAAATTCCATTGCTCAAATAGGAGCGAGCTAAGTTTCATTCACCCGCGGCCCTTCCAGCTCCATGTCATCGCCGTTTGCTAAGGGTGACCTATTATGGGTGACCTCGAAGCTGCCCTGGCAACCAAATTCACTTGCTATCTCTCTTGCAAGCTTGCAAAAGCACCTCAAGTACAACTAGTGCCCTCGCACGCCCGGCACATTTGCTCCCAGCCAGGCATGCTTGCAGCCACCGTGCATGGCCTGTCTTTGGGCAGCAGCGTGGGTGAAAGCAGAGTACAGGGCGCAGCGTGCTTGGGGCCTGCAGGGAGGCTGCCCTTTGTGGTGGCACGCATATAACCAATGTGTCAAGCCCCTGGCCTTGGCTGACTTTTCTACGTCCGTAGATCTACTGCTTACTCCAGCCACTGCTCCGCCAGCCAAAGCAGAGACGGCGGGTAAGCACTGCTGCCCAGGAGCTGTGCAGCCCTGGCAGCACACGGCACATTCCCTTTCGGAAAGCGGAAAACTGCCAAAAGGCTTCTCTTTGGCTCAAATAGGAAAATTCAGTTTCAAGCATCTGGAAGTTGCAAATAGGTTTGAGCATTTGCCAAAAAACAGCAATTAGAGACTGTGCTAATACATGCGTGGAAGAGACAGAATTAAGGCATCATAGGCAGTTTTTTAAATCTGGCATTTCAGCAGCACTGAGCACTTGCCTTTGCAACTTAAAAAAGGGAGTGAAAGAACGTTAAATACTCTCTGCGTGTGTGTATGTTCAATACTGCAATCATATATTAAAGAAACATTAATCTCGCTCTGCTACATCTTTCCCAGATCATATAGAAAAGACTTATTTTGGAATACCTGAAATATGCCAGGGTCGTTCACGTTAGTAAATTATGGGCAAATCAACTGTCCACATGCATAGCAACTCATTGCTGAACATGGGTGTGAAGGAAAGGGAGAGGCAAAAACCTCTTTTTCCCAGAGCTGCTAGTCTTCATGCAGTTCTGAGAAGGAAGTTACCCGACAAAAACACATTTGATTTGAACAATGAATCTGCCTCACTTCTGCGCACCAGTGTTTGAGATCTGCTAGGATTAGCCCTATAGTTGAAGCTAAGTTAGTACTCACACACATTTATCTCTGGTGCAACAGCTGAAAGAGTCATTTGAGGTCATGAGGTTTTGACTAGAGAGAACATTTGAACACTGAAATAATAAAAGAGCTTTCTGCATTGCTGGACAACAGATCATATTGGAAAATATGAGTTCAAAGTCTTAAAGCTGTTTGGGTGAAAGAGAATTAGGTGGCTTCATCTTCATACTGGTTTAGATACCTCAAAAAACCCATTCTCTGTCTTTGCTATAGAGAAGCCTGGACTCAGCAAAACTTAGGTTGCTCCTTCCTAAATTATTCTCTGTTCATCACTTTAATTTAGATGAAAGGTGAGAGTGTGCGTATATGCTTTCCAAAAATAATGTAGAATTTATATACGCCAGGCCATGTGCTACTTGGAAACCCCTTAAGTTTGGCTGCTGATATGCAGATAAGTGAGTAGGTGGCTTTCTTCTTTCTTTGGAGTAATTTGGGTGCTTTTGAGATCTACAACACAAAATTTCTCAAACTCACTATCTAATAATCCTTTCAGAGAATAATGTCATTCTCCTGCTGTGATACATGGATAAAAAGGAAGAAGTTGTCTTCAGAATGGAAGGTGATATAATTTACACAAGGAAACGCTAACGTTGAAAACTGACTTCTGAAATCTGATAGTTCGCTACTGTGCAAATTTAGAGCTACTGTAGTCTCAGCCTGCAGAAGCAAATTTTGAGATCCTTCAGAAAAATTAAGCAAATTACATCCATTTCCAGTTCTCGTCACATACACTACTCAATTTTTAATTGTCGTCCATATGTGCACCACAAAGAAAGATATTTCCTGCCCTAAGGAATTGTCAAATCTAGGTAAAGGCTGATGAAAGCATAATACGTTTTAGGTAAGCCACTTACATATTTTAATGGTATCCAGTTAAACTTTAAAACATACCTGCAGAATTAGCAGGTACCTAATTGCTCTGAGCAAGAATATGTATGTTCAACGCACATTAAGGATACCTGCTGATAGCTTTGCGCTATATTCCTTCAATATCTCTTTGGGGGGCCTCAGGCCAATTTGAAATCTGTTTGCTGTTTATTTTCATCTCAGGCTCCCTTAGTGACCACATCATTTGTTCATTGATGGTGCACTTTGAAGGTTCTATCAGTATAGTTGTATTTACTTACAGACTCTCCAAGATCTTTTTAGACGCCAAGATGATAAGCATCACAGAGAGCTTGTGAAGTAAGCTAGCAGTGTTCACCTCTGATGAAAGCGCTAAGACAAGAGGAGCTAAGGTTATCACCAGATAGCATAAACAAAGTTATCTTCAAGGGGAGTAAACATCCATCTCTTGGCATGGATGAAGGGTGGGAATTATGGTGAATTAATTTTCTCTGTTTGCATCACTGTGGACTTAATGTGTTTGTATAATGAGTTTATAAAGAGATATTCAGACATTTACAAAGAATTTCTTCTTCTATTTTCTGTTCTAAATATGTTCTCATTTAAAAGACTGAGCCTTTAGCCAGACTCTGAAGTCTTTAATGAGAATTTTGCCTAAGTAATAAAATTAATAATGACTTCAGGTTTTGGCCCTGGATAAAAACAAATGTTCTTCCTGTGGCCGAAAAAAATAATCTATTGATATGAAGTATCTAAGTAGTCACTGACACAATAAATCATTTCAGAAATCACTGCCCACTGATCTTTTCATTGCTGCTTCTGACAGCACCAAACAGAGCCCTATAGTTTGAAACGGACATAATACATGCTTTAAAAAACCCTTAATTACACAGTTTTTCCAGTGCAACTATTCAAACCTCTCATATGACTAATGCATGTTTTTAAGAGAAAGCCTCATATCAGGACCCCCTCGTGTGAGACATCTGTGAACGAGCAGCAGTGACGCTTGCCGTGATGCTGGCTGGCTCACCTGTAGAGAGCAGGAGAAAGCAGGAGCAGACAAGCACATGGTAAAGCAGGGATACACTTTGCACCCAGAGTACTTTTCACAGTACCCTCTCCTTTAGAGCAGATATTTCCTCTAGTTAGGGAATATGGCCACTGACATTTCTCTGCCTCAGTGAAGCAATATCCGTTTTTGAGAAGGGAACAGGTTATCAGGCCTACGATGCAGCGGCTCTCTCCTGGGCAGATGTGCTGGAAGAGCAAAGGGTGCTTCTAACACATCTGTCCAGAGGCAGCAACAATTCGGTCTCCTTATTGGATAATACCACGAAAATATTCATGTTGCATCATTCACTTCAATAAATCACCTTCTCCCTCATGACGTATTAGGTGATAGTACTACCTTTATATAAAGCATAATCAACGCAGCCAACTCAAACAGTTCCTAGTCTGGTATAACAGAAAGATCACCTTATAATTATCAGGGCTCAGCCCACACACATAAATACCAGTAAGCTAGAGTACTACATTGCAACTTCTGTCAATGACTGCTCATAGTTAATTATCTTGCCTACTCCTCCCTTTCAGAAATCTCTTCAGGGGACAGTTTTATTCTCCTGGATGCTGTATACCCACATAAATAGAAGGGACCAGCACAAGAGAGGGAAAAATTCCCAGAATAATCTGCTGAATTTTTTCGCTTTGTTGAGTTTGATACTCTGTTCCCTAGTTGTTCTAGCATCTCTGCACTATGGCAGACTTACTTTCTCTAGGTGGGTGAGGTAGAACAACTTCCTACGCATTTTCTGGCTCCTCTGAAGAATATGGAGTGAGATGCCTCCTCCAGAAACACAGGAACGGCTGGATCCATAAAGATGCTGGGTCGCTTTGTGTTTGTCAGCTCAGCTGTATGTCACCCGGGTGCACMTGCTTTCAGGAACACGGATGAATGAGACACAAACAGAACAAAACATCAGGACTGGCCAAGCTAGATGGTACCCTTGCCTCACTGAGATATTCAGAGAAGATGCACGGGTGCTACCAGGGAGGACAAACAGACATTTCACTAGACTAAAATCTACTCTTTTTTCCACACTACTGAGGGAAAGGACACTGATAAGTGACTAYTTCCATAAGCTAGCTTTGTTTTAGAAAACATGATACATTCTAAAAGATCAAATTTTTGATGTTTTTCAGCAGTTTGGGAAAGCACTATCACTCTGCCAGTACCTCCAGTCAGTAAATCAGCCCATTATCACTGTGCAAGGTCTAGCATTTTAACAACAGGGCATTTTGTTGCCCAGGAGAACTGAGATGGCTTTTAAAAAAGACTGAAAGACTTTTTTTCTCAAATACATAGGAGAACAAAAGAGATGGGTAGCTCTATTTTTGTAAATTTGTAAAAAGAACAATTCTTAAATTACACCATCTGCACACTCAGACACCTCTCTCTCTCTCTCTCCCCCATGCACTCTCTTATCCGGGGAACAAATGTCTTATCTTGGATGTCTTAAATCCTCCAAACCCATCAACAACGCAGTGCTCAGCGCTGTGACATGTAAATCTCCCATGTGGCTCAAGTCCCTCATTAGTGAGACACCCTGTCAGTCACTTCTGAAGTTGCAGGAAATCCCTCTACAGGCATGCGATTCTTTCTCCATCACTACTGAAATGTGTCAGTCTAATCCCCATCCCGAGGAAAACAGTGAGAGGTGGGTAAGGGACTGGCTGTATCTCCTGGCGGGAGGCGCAGCGCTTTGMCCTGTTGCTGCCGCCTGGCAGCCACCTCCGCGAGGCTGCTGGACTATCCCACGTGGCAGGAGCCGGGAAGTGGTGTAACCGAAGCACAGCTCTGTTGCATCAAGGAACAAGCTTGGCAAAAGCCTTTAAAAAGAAGACCAAAAAAATGTAGGCGCTATTTTTTCTTTTTTGCTGGTGACCACAGCTTTACACAACAGTGAAGGAAGGAAGTGAAGAAAGCGGGTTGTCTTGCTCTATCTCACCAACAACTTTCTGTGGCTGCTAGTGAGGAGGGCATCTCCTGAAACGTCTGTTAGGGTATTTAGGTAAACACAGCGCTAGGCATATCAAGAATATCATGGGCAACACCAATCATATCTCAGGGTATCTCTTTGCCCTTTTTAATTCGGCCCCTATATACAAACATTAGGCATATTGACAGATAACTAAGTGCCATGACTAAGCTCCCAGATGGGATGAAGCAGGATAGGGCCTTGCCAAGTGACTGCCCAAAGTTATGTTTGTTTTATGAACCAGATTTATCTGTGCACAGCTCACATGGAGATAAGAGTAAGGTTTACCTTCCATATACCACAGCTAAATTAATTGCACATGCTTATTAGCTAAGTAGTTTGCAGACATTTTTTTCTTCTGTCTTAAGACTCATTTATGATCAGAGGGGAGATGATGCATAGATGCCATTTTCTTAATCAGTGTCTCTGCTCCTTGAAGGGAATCCAGTTTGATGGCTTTTACGGAGAAATCTTCATGTGACCTGTTCATACAGGATGTTTTTCCACAGTACTGGGGTAAGTTTCCCTCCAGCCTTTCCACAAGCTCCCTCAAGGCACTGGGACAGGTGTCTCTACATAGCAACCTCCACAGCTAAATCCTTCCTATAGGCAAGTTTTTTCCTTTCCACAAAGAGATTAAATTCCATCCTAAATACTAATCAGGCACCAGCTTCTAATTTAACATCCAAACCTCCATTTTCAAAAGTTTCCACCTTCTTTGTGCCATAAAGCTCGCTCTTCCTCACCAGCAGCACTGCTGAGTATCACATCAGCCAGTTTCCCGGTGGCTGTAAGAGGGGGGAAAGAAATGGAGAGAGACTGGCGAGGGTCCCCCCAGCGCTGGGCGTGTTTCAGCTGTTCCCATTTTAAGTGCAAAGCCTTCTGCATGGCAGTTGAACAGGAGACTTTCCAAAACCTGCAGGAGGCTGGGAAAGAATCCGTCATCACACAGAGAATCCCAATGGAGACAGAAGAGCTGGCAAGCAGGCGCATGTGGAAGGGACCCTTTTGTCACCGCCAGGCACTGTTTCCCAAACAAACACCCTATCCATTCGTAAAAGATCATTCATTACCTAGTGGTGTGTGTATGAGGCTCTCTGCCCAGCCAAAGACGGCTTGAAACCTTTTTTAACAGAAAATATTTTCTAAGATCCGGGACCTACAAACCATACTAGAGTCTTGCAAATAGGCTTATTTGCAGGGATAAAGGCTCATCACGAGCCTGAATTTTACAGGACTAGGCCTTATATTTCTCCTTGAAGTCCTTGCAACCGTTTTGTTCCTGCCAAATCCCTTTCTATCTAGATCCTGCTCTTACATTCAAACTCCATTTCCTGTGGCTTTGGCTTGGCTGGGTTTCGTGCTCTTTTTCCCTTCTTAATCCTTCAACCTTCTTTTGCTGTTTTGTTTTTTTTTGCACCTCTCAGGCTTGTAGCAGTTTGTGTAAGCAGACTTCTGCACAGCACTTAAACGGCAATGCCATGGGTCTGCCCAGAGTCGACAGCATTAGTTTGCAAGCATGGGAAGAGGCTGAGAGAAACCTTCCATGTTTAAATCTGAGCACTGAAATCATTATAATGGACTTTTTTTTTTTTTTTACAATGATGATATCTCAAATCGCCTACAAGATTTCAGGCATAGACTTTGTATGTCTGTGATATGCATTAAAATCAGTTCTTCCCAAGCTTTCTTTATAAGCAGAGAGCTTAAGTCTTTACTTTTCTTCACTTCTCTTTCTACAGTGGCTGCAATAACATCCAACTTCGAGGAGCAAAGGGCTCCTGCTTATGTCTATCAGTGAAAAACCAAAGCACAGAGGGGACCAGTGTTTCCAGCAGCACAGGCACATGATAATTAAACAGCACTAACTACATATCCATCAGTGCAGGAATGGCATACTTTCCTGGTGAGTTGGCAGTGGCAGGTAATAAAGCTTGCTTGCTTACACTTACATTATGAACAGACCTATTAAGAGCCTCTCCTCCCAGAGGAATGCTGTATTATATATTGAAATGAGTCTGTGGTCACCCAGCATTTCGCAGGTATCCAGCTGTGCTCTCAGCACACCCTGAGCATGCAAAGGTTTACCACACCTCCAGGCAGAACTTGAATATTCTTGCTTAGAGAAGCAGGATCCTCCTCACTGGAGCAAAGAGAAGGTCCTTTCACTTTTAGCAGGATCTGGACCACAGAACAAAGGCATCTCTCATTCTCTTCAAGGGAAGATGGTTGTACATATAAGCACAAGCCCCTACAGGGGTTTTCTGCTCAGTTTAAAATCCTCCCAATTACTTCACCAGTCTCTTAGCTAATAACTCATTGATTATTGTTGCTAGAACTCCTCCTAAACAGATTAAATATTTCGAGTGCCTCAGAGAAAACTATGTCCCCTCACTGCGCTGACATGTGTAGAAATGCCTCTCATACTTTTGGATCTAGCTTATCTTTCCCAAGGGCTGGGGCACGACGGTTCTTGGTTATTCTTACCCCTGGTATGCAGGATGTAACTTCTGCCTTCCTCCAGAGAAGAAGGAGGGCAGAATCTTCCCCCATTCATTCTGTTGAAGTTACAGTATTTCAGATACATTATTAATGTTAGTGTTATTAATTGTTTTAGAACATATTTTTACTGCCTTATGATATTTATGGACTTTATTGTGAATCATCTAACTACTACTTTCAGGCATATTTCCTTTGAAGTCAGAGATGCATCGTAAATGCTTGGAATCTCAGGAGCTGCTAGGATTTAGGATGTATGTGATGATGATTAGCATTTCCTTCAGGAATTTCATGTTTCTGGGATATTCTTAACATCAGGTTCTTGTGTCCCTTGGACATTCAAAACTCCCAGGAGACCTAGGGAAGTTACAATCCAGCCAAGCCCATATATTCCCACAGTCCACTTTCTACACCTCATTAAAAAAGTGATGCAGGATTTCTCTTCAAAGCTTCAGCGGCCCTGCACATTAAAAGGAAACCTTTCAGAACCAAACTAGCACACACAGTTAAGTACATGCAGTACTATGAGAAGGATTATATTGCAATAGGAAAATACTTCTGCATAAAAACTGTAACAGAGAAAATATTTTTAAAAAGTGGCACAAAACAAACGAGACCAGAAGCTCTGCCTGACTCCAGACAAGATTCCAAGGTTGTCAAGGATTCATCTGTGCTTATAAGTTCTGCTACTTAATTATGCTAACACAGAGCAGCGAGCCTTTCTGGCATAGCTGCAGTTACACTGGTATGGCTTAGTCCAGTTACACAAAGCAAAACAGGGTATACAGGCATAAAATATTTCATAGCTCTGTATGCAGAGTGCAGTTTTTACTGGCAATATATATCAACAGAAGAATCATATCCCTGGCAATAAAGTCTCAGTGTAGACTAGGTATAAATCCCAACTAAAGTCACGCTTACTTGAACCTGATTATTTCACTCTCTATCAGTTCTCCCAGGGGATCTCCTTATCATGGCTCTCCTTTACCCTCCCTGCTGCACTTGCATGTGCACTTCCACAGCTTCCGAACCTCTTCCCAGGTTTGAATCCAGCTTGGACTCCTCCCAGTTTTCTTGCAACACTTTCAGATCAAACCAGTCCATTTAAATTTCAGTTTTCTTTCCAACAGCCACTTCCTCTTCTTTCCTATCAGATGGGTTAACAAACCAGCTGCAGTAGGAGGCCAACACAAGCCCAGTTATTCCAGCAGGACAGGTGGGTCTTAGGCAATACTATTACCTGCTTATTCCTGCCTTTTGTATATTGAAAGATATAAAATGAATATAATTGAGGGAGGTGTAATTTTTATTCTTGGCATCAGACTGCCCACCAGCTTATTTTCCATTGCAAAGAGGTTTCCCTAAGAATAGACTATTTTTCCCCACACAAATCCTCTCTAAGGCTCTTGCACATTTAGATTTACCAGATATTTGAATAGGGAATTAACAGCCACCCCACAAAACTGAGTAAGGTACCTACGTGTGTACGTCTACCTTCCCTACTAGTATTAGTGACGTGATTACTCCGGACCCTGGGAGATCACTGTTGGTATAACGCCTCTGTGCTGCCTGAAGGAGATGGGCGCTCCCTCACCCCCATGCACGCACACCAAGTAAGTCCTTCTCTGAGGCGAAGACAAGCTGGAGGCAAAAAGGGACAAAGTCATCGATCTAAAGCAAAGTCTGCCACTGGGCTACCTCTGAGGATGTCTCATGGCACAGTTGACGCCAGTAGCTTGAAGAAGCGTAATTTATGAAAAATGAGTATGTGGCAGAACTGCCTACTTATGTTACTACAGCCTCACTCCCTGGGGAGATCTTCTCCAATTCTTGGTACTGGTAAACTTCAGAATTATTTCTCTGCCAGTTGTGTCAGCTGCAGGAGCAGGTTGTTTTTCATACCGGAAGTGAGGGGGAACTACCAGCACTTCAGCAGTGTCCTCCCTGCAGACAGGGTACCTTCCCAGTTGCCTCACAACAGGGCTCAGGGAACCAACCCACAACCCCAGCCAAGAAAACTCGCTTTCGCTCAAAACACCTCCAAACTTATATCTCTGGCAGCTGGGGAAGCAAACAGTCATGCAGTRTTGAGTACACTGTGGGGTTTTGATCCATGATTACTTGGTGTTGGTCATATAAATAACCTAATAACAAACCAAGGAAAGAGTCCAACTAAACTGACATGACTATTAAAGAAAAAAAGCCCAGCTTCAAAATTTGTCTTCCTCCCACTTTACTCAGCTTGAGTTAGAGCAGGCAGACTGCAAAACCCACAGCGGCAGAGGCAGGGAACAGGAGCGTTGTGTTGATTCAAGCTTTAGCCAGGACCCTGTGATGACCCAGCTCATAAAGATTAAAAGCACCCTAATCCTTGAGGTAATGAAGTAGGTGAGTGGATAGGACTTAAGATTGGTGGATACTTCAGTTACAGTTTCTGTACATTTTGCAATAAAGAGAATTCCTTTGACTAACTAATGAACTTATTTTTCCTCCTTTTTCCCAGCCTGTCTGGAACTAGAGTTATCCTCTCAAAAGGTCTTGATCCTGTCAACAATTCTGAGAGGGACACTAAATGCTACTATACAGAAATGGCTTAGCTTTCTCCTATCTGTTACTCATCTTTTATTTACACTGTAAGCTGTTCGACTAGAGCAGGGACAACTTCTTCTTATGGATTTGCACACTGGATTCAAATTACAGCTCCTATATTTCACTGGGACCACTGGCTGCTGCTGTAATGAAGGTAAAAAGCCAACAATACAAGGATATGCAGAGAGAAAGTCTAATGGTTACCTGAAAAAAGCAAAGAGAGATGGCAGTAGTCCAATGATAAGTGACATCTCGGAAAGTTACACAACAGTGATAGAGACAGCAAGCAAAGCACCAACAGCACTCGTTATCAAAGGAAAAATTACAGGACTAGCGGCTGCAGGCAAATACAAAATCTCTGTAGAAAGGTGGTTACTAACTGCAACTCTTCCAGCTCTCCTTCCAGACTTAATACTTGGGGGATCCCCTCTGAACACTGCAGGAAAGTACATCATCCTAGACATTTCTGTGGCTGCCAGCCTTGAACATATTGGTGTTTTGCAATCAAAGTAGCAAAGACTGCAATTACTCTCTCATCTTTCCAGTCTTTATTTTGAAGAAGGTAACACTCTCAGCTATAACCGAAACGATTAAGACAGCAGAAACTGTGGAGTAGATGAGTAAGTAATAACCAGCTGACTCATTTCCTAATTCAGAGATGTCTGGAAACCTAAATTAGCAAGTCACAGAGCAAAAGACTTTATCTTTCAGCAATTTCACGTTTTCTTTTTGTTCTACATGAAGAGAGAAGTCTGCAGTGAATGGGCCTTGTGGCAGTGCCTCCCTAAGGCCATTTATGCCTTTTATCCTGCACTTTGTGGTATTTACAGGCATACTATGTCTTGGTATGACAGTGCCTGGCTAGGGAATCTGCAATACACCTTCCTGAGCTGTTGGCACCACATGGCTCTGTATTTCTGGGCCTTTCTTACTCTCACAGCTGCAGGTTGCCTGTAGTTTGGGTTGTTGTTTTTGATAATGGTCAGTGGGATCAGGATTGATTTTAAAACAAAATTGCACTGCTGCAAGGAAGGTTAAGCTTTAATGAATAAATAGAGTGTGAATTAGAAGAACCCACAAACATAGAAGTTCCTGCTTATGTTCATGAGAGAACTTACTGTCTGAAGGTGGCCTAGCTGAAATGCTCAGATGTTTATTTGCATCAGATTCATTGAGGATTTTAGTAATACAATATTAAATATACAGCTTTTGTTAAATTGGTCTATGGATGTTGCCAGAACTTGAGCTGGACATTTCATAGCAGGGATGGGAGAAAGTTATTAAGGGGTCTTCCAAGGTAACCATCAAAACCAGGTATTCTTCCAATGTATTGATGGAGGTACATGCTGAGATATGAATTTAACTGTCTTGCAGCCAGAAGTGAGCCACTAAAAGCAACCAGAAACACAGAATTCTTATTAATCATAAGAAACAGGCCAAGATATCTGTGGCCCATAGGGATCATGATAACATGAGGTCTCTCAGATGCTGGAGTAAATGGTTTCACAGTGAAGATATCAGGCATGTTAAAGAGTGACAGGGATTTTCTCTTAACTGTAAGCCAATATGGAACAACTGAAATCTTTGAAAGAATTATTTTATCCTCCAGACATGACTCTAGGAACCTGGAGAGAACATTGACAATATAACCAGCACTGGTCATCTTCTGGGAGACCCCTCAGGAGCCAATCCCAAACAAATAAGGGACAAGATTGATAACAAGGCTCAGTCACCAGGTAGGCTGCTGACGTGACTAGGAGAGGGGCTGGAATCAGAGTGTGCTGGCTGGCCTCCTCAGATACAGGACTATCTAGAACAGACAGACTTTACTGAAAGCAGCCAGGCTTCACTATGGTAGTTTCAAGCCTGACAGGGCTTGCTCATCGGAAATTACATTTTTGCTTAACCCCTAGTAATCTCAATTTATCTTCAAAAGTATAGGATAGACATGTTTTTCAGAAACAAACTTCTCCTACAGAATATACTGAACTCTACCAGCCACTGCTGACACCAGCCTGCTTTTCTCTTCAAACATGTTGACATGTTGATTCATAAATGGAATTCAAGGAGTCAAAAACTAATTCCACCACCCTTTGCAAGTCCTAAGTATCCCTTCAGTTGCACAGAAACCTAATTTCAAGGGTCTAAGTAGAACATAAGTGCTACAGGGTTTGTATTCATCCCTGAACAGGGGAATTTTTATTAGAATATTTTAAATAACTTGGCATTCTGGAGGGAAGCTTTATCTTGGATGTATCCACAGAATTCATTACAAGAGTAAATACATGATACAGAAATGGTTCACTTCACCTTGACAATTTGCAGTCTGGATTTAGGAGGGTAAAAGATAAAATGTTAAGGCAGATATAAAAACTACTTCATTTGAAKGTAATTTGAATGTCCGATAGAATGTCCTTGGTAGTCCCAAATCACCAGAATAAAYGACTTCATTCAGAAATGAGACCCAGGGAACATTATGCAGAGTTTCAAATTAAGGAATACAAAAAATTGAGCTAGTCTACATTATTCATAAAGGCTGGCCCAGTGAAAGGCCCGAAGAGGCTGAGCTTTCTGGAAGCTCAGTGATGTTCCCTGATCTCAAGCAATTGGAACCCATATATCACTCATTGACAGGGGACTTCAATACCTACGGCAGAGAAACCCAGATAAAAAGAGGAAATATTTAATACCATAAATAATCAATAACAAACCTGAGCAGAGGAAAAGAATTTCCAAATCTATGAATTAGTTGCTTCATTCTTACATTTATATATTACTCATTTGTTCTCAAGGGTTTATTAAATATAGCATTGTTTCAAATTTGAGTATAACAAATCATACCAAAATCACCACCAAAACATATGGTCTACCTACAATTTTGGCTATTATAGAGTGTGCTATTTTGAGCTAATTCAGTTATTAGCAACAGTTTTGCAAACACTGTGGATACTCTAGTAATTCAAAACAGGCCTTATACGTATTTGCCTATTGTTGCAGTAGAAGCGATGCCGCATCTAGGTGCTGCTGGCCTCGCCAGTGCTTGAGAGCTGCCCCTGTGCCCCTCAGCCTCGCGGGCAGGCTGGGGTGCGGTGCCTGCACAGCAAGCTTGAGACTCCCCAGCAGCCCCAGCACGGGCAGCAGTGAGARGCTTCCTGCCTTCACATCCTATACCTCTGGCAATACCTATTTTTTGTCTTTCTATACTGTCTCAAACTGGCTCTCCCATAAGTCCTTCTTCTCCTGCCACAGGCTTTATTTCCATCCCTATTACTCAGCTTCTGCCATCCCATTTTTCAGTTATTACCAGTCAAGCTCAGGGAACAGCAGCAGCAAATTTCTAGCTCAAAACCAATGTCTATTGAACAACCTAGACAATGCTTTTGTTTAGCACATCATCTTTTCCTCTGCCTTCATCTGACCTGCATGCTCAGGCCACGACTCTGGAAGGCCCCTTATACAATCATGTCCCCATTTATCCTACCTGTGTTGCTTCTTGCCTGGTTTTCCTGTGAAATTCCTGTGAAATTCCTAGTTGTCATTAGCATGACTGTGCATACACACCCTGCTCAGTGCAAGTGCAATAACCTTTCATCCAAGGTGACACATTCACCTTTCTCCCTCCCTCTTTATTTCAGAGGTGGAAACTTTAACTCCATCTGACTCCAAACATTGACTGAAACTCTTAAACATCAGTACCTAGTTGTCCCCTGTTCACAGAGAGACAGGCACTGCAAGAATGCAGCTCATTTGTAAACTGTCTCTCTCCGCTGACTGTAGAGGGAGCATAGATCCCAAAATCAGGCACCTTAGTTATGTGCCCAAAATTAGTTTGCATAAATGCAGGCAATCATATGTGTTGATTCATATGAGTTTGGGGGTCAAATATTATATCTCATTTGGAGTAATTACAGTATTTCTGTAGGTTTATTCAGTACCCAGGGTAATGGACCTGGAGCTACACTGGAATATAGAAAAAAAGAAGCATGTACAGGAGTTGTATATATGGTGTGGAAGCACAGTCTCTCAATCCTTTGCAGAAAAACTGCCCCAGCAAAGGATCCTTTGCGGACTCCTCTGCGTTCTGCATCCCAGAACCTCATGGCTGGATCCGGGCTTCATGAAAAACAAACTCGCTGGTTGTTAGAAGGGGCCAATTCAGATCTTGAATTCTCCTATCTGAGTTAACATGCAAGTGAGCCCTCAGTTAGGAGTGTTCTCTACAGACTGTTATCAATAGTGGGAAGATATCAATTCCCCAAATTAGGGGTTTTTCACCACTATGGGTAGGAGTAGTACTTTTATCTGTATTTATTCTGAGTCCTGGAATCACATCTGATTCTCTTCTGTATAGTTACTCTACACTAAGCCAGTGAGCACAGCCCAAGGATTTTGTTTTATTTGTTTAAAATATGCTTGCAGCCATGAATTTTTGAAAATCACACTCCTTTTCAACTGCTAAAGGAACACTCTGGGAATAAAAACTAGTTCAGCGGCTTTCCAAAAGGAGATATATCATAAAACTAAGTAAATGACAAAGAAAAATGGGCCACTGGAAAAAGCAGAAGGAAAATAGTGCAAGGTAATAACATAAGCAATCAGAAAAAGCAGGCAAAAAGATATACAAGGAGAGCTCACACCACTCTTTCAGTGCACAAAGTACTCAGACAAGGGCAGCAGTATTCAAAGGAACCCGCTACATAACAGGACCATTGTCCAGCTGCTTTGTTCTTCTGTTATGAACGTGGATCTAATATCAAACACTGCAGTTCCTTGTTAGAACATGAGAAACTAATGCTGGCCACACACTATGAAAAATAGTGAGTTTCTATCTGTATTTAAATTTTCTGGACTTTGAATGAACTGACCTAACAGCTGAAAAAACAGTTCAGTCCTATTTCTGAAATCCCATTTCTGCCCATCCTAGTAGTTCATAGCAGGTGATGGTTAGTTGTGAAGATACCAGTGCCTTCTCCTTTCAAAAGAGATGTGATACAAGCTCTTACTGATTGGCATGAATATGTGTTCAAACAGACAGTTTCTCTGAGCTATCTAAAGTTCTTACTTCTGTGTGGTCCAGACGTGATGGTAGAAACAGGAAAGTTAATTACCTTGCAGTTTTTCCTCTTTAAAAATATTCTCCAAGAGTCTAACTTCTGGATCCTGGCACAAGGCTGTGGGAATACTACTGCTGTGTTTGGTCCTGAATGGCACTGGGAGTAGTAAATAGCAAAAGCTGTTTCTTCTTACTGGCCACAGAGATAAATCAGGAAAAAGAATAAAGGGGGTATTTTAACATCAAAATTACCACATATTACACATTACAGCTTAGCTAAAAGATGTCCTAATATTGCATACTGGAAATCTACTCTGACTTAGTAAAAATATCACTCAGAGCTAAACTGTAAATTATGAATAAGTGACTGAATCTAATTTTGAATAGGTAGCTGCGTAATACTATGCAGACAAGACTGATTAGTCTTGAAAGTGCTTCCATGGGGCACATGGACCAACTCCATGCAATACAGAATTCAGGTTTTCTGTCATGCATAAAGCCAGACTCAAACATCTAAGATCCATGAGTCAAGTTGGGAAAATGAAATGGAGAAATGTAGAAACAGTGTTTCTCACATTTTCATGTTTTTCTCTGTAAACATAAAACCTGAAAGAAATTTTTAAGCTTTGATTCTTATGTAGCTATGCAACTCCATAATTTAGAACTAAAAACTTCACGAAGTATTACTAGTCTCACAACCTATTTGGCAATGCTGAATGGTGAAAATAAAGCAGCTCCATAAATCAGGGTTATCTGGGGTATCCAGCATATATATCACACTAAATTAGCTGGATTTGTTTCAGATAACTAGCAGGTCCCGTTTAAGGCACACATTCCTTGAAAGTGAAGCAGGTCTTGTTTGCAGAGAGGTTGTGTCCCTCGACTTGTGCATAAAGTAAAATCCCATTTAGCTGGCAGCTTTATCACAACACAAAGTATGTACAATTATATTTTTACAATTCTTGGACCATGAGGGAAAAAAAAGCCCTATTAAAACGAATGTTGCTACATAAATCTTCTGCAGAAATCTCAGTGGTAAAAAGAATATTTGCATTATAAATCGAACACTTTACCCAATGCATAAGAGTCATAGGAATTTATAAAGAGTGAAAGAGCTTTAATGGCAAATTTGAAAAAGATATCTGTTCTGATAAATTAAATTAACTGTGTGAATAAAGCATCAGGCTTCATTTATTTTGCAAATGATATTACACTTGTTTTCACATWCAACATGCATTGTTTATAGCTCCACGTTCACTTTCTTCTCTCCACAGACCAGGAACACAGCAAAGCGACCAAATTATGAGCCATCATTGCTAACTCCCTTTCATTTTAAAAAATAATAATTTATAGCAATGATCATGCTCTGGAGTGCAGGGTCATTGCGTTCTCTAGAAGGGCCGGTCTGGGGCCATCCCAAGAGATGGGATGTTATGAAGCACCAGCCCCCATGGCGCTCCTGACCCAGGGGGAGGCATGGGCAGGTCCTGCACGCCCAGGGCCAGGCCCCATGGTGCTGGGAAGGTCATAAGGACATGCAGGGGATGTCCGTGGTAAGTAAGGTCCTGTAGGATATAGGACACATGCCATAGGAAACAAGGATCCATTAACTCTGCTGCTCAACTTATTGTTCATTTCTTTAAATTAATCTGCAGAAGAAAGATCCTTTTTAAAAGTCTCAACAACAGAAATCAAGTTTGCAAGAAAGTGTTGTCAAGAAGCCACTATTTTAATGTCTGATAGTTTCCAATGCATCACATTGTGACATTACAGTATGGCAATATTGATACTATCCTAAAATAGTTTCTGATGTTCACATAATCTGTGGCTTTTGCATTCTGCAACTCTCACTCAGACAAAATTCCCACTGCCTCATTACTGGGAGCTTTACATTGAACGCGACCTTAAACGCCTCTCACTCACAGGCGGCAATGAATGACAACTGGAGAGCATAAGGAGTTTTCAGTCGTTTTCTCTGCTCCTCCAGTGGAAGCTACTGCCTCCAAACAGGGACGAACAAGCAGTTTATGAAGCCATTAATCCTTAGCACTGAAGGGAACAGTAAGAGCAATACGGTGAACATACTAGCACTATGGTTTGTAGTCAGTTAGCAATGCCTTCTACTTTTGAGAGCATTATAAAACTGTGCATTTCCTTGCCTTCTCCCTCTCCCCCCAGCCTCCTCTGTGTAAAACTACTCTAATCAAGAGGAAAGCAGCACACCTTAGGGTACCAGCCACAGGAAAATGTGGTCTGTACTCTTGGAAAAAACCAGAATCACCAGTTCTTGTGAGACTTGTTGAGGAAGGGGTAAAATGGGAAGTTTCAGAATCTGGATAGCAACCACAAGAATAGCATTCTGATTTATTTTAACCATTTGCTAACTAGAATTTGGGAACCTATGATTTATTTTCTGTTGAGAAGGAAACTGGTGACAATTATTACTTTGTTCAATTCTATTTATAAAGAAGAAAAACAACCTGTTTGCTTGAACACAGAAGAGACAGATTTTGCTCACAAATCCAATTACCTTTGTAGCTAGCATTCTGCCCAAAGGTCCTAATTCATTATATTATTTTTCACATTGCCAGACTATTGGTATTTCTGTGGCTGTGGCCATTGCTTTTTTACTGCTCTATCTTGGTTTCTCTTTTTTTTCCTCCCTTCCTTCACAGAGCCATGAACCTTTACCAAACAGCACCCAAAAAAACCTCTTTACCCATGTATGCCTGTGTTTTGAAGTTACTACTGTTCCTGTTATGTGGTCCAGAAAAGAACCCAGTTCTTACACCTATCTTAAGTATAAACAAGCTGTTTTCTCGCTGACTACTTTCAAAATGGTTTTATCCAACCCAATAAACACTCAGCAAAATCACATTCAATTCATGTTTCTGACAACATCAGCAATGAAACTTAACTATATAGCAAGTTAGAGAACAATGTCCTAGCTTGGGACAAAGAACTAGGAACTCCTAAATGCTCTTTTCAGCTCAGAACACTGTGCTTATGATTTTTCCTTAGTTTTCTTCTCTAAAAAATACTTACCAGCTTATTAACACTTACTCCTCTGAAGGGCTAATTAATGCTTAGACGCAGCAAAATGATAGCAGCAGGCAATCTGATTAAAGACACTCAGCATGATATGACAAAGCAAGGCAAAGAGCTTCAGATCTAGTCTGCACAGCTAACGGCAACAATAAATTCCTACAGTGACAGGCTGTTTGCAGTTAAAAGAGATCAGTGGCCAGTGAAAACAGCAAATGTAATACAATAAACATGGGTTAGAGAGAGAGCGGACAGAAAGAAGCTTTTTAAGAAAAGACTGAAGATATTGCCAGATCTTCAACATATGTGAATTAGTATATCTCCAGTAAAAATAAGGGGCTTATGTAATGTAATAGAGCTAAAAAGATGGCCCCAAACAATTATTAGAAAGTAGGATGGTAATAAAAGAAAAAAAATTAAAACTAATTTCCCTTTGAATTATCTAGTGAAAAACCAACACTTTAAACTGTGTGCTTATTATTACTCAGGTGGACAGAGCATTACAAGGTTATGGTTATACGCTCAACGCCCCCACTCCTCCAAGTGCTGCTGACAGTCTCCTCTTGTAATCTGCACAGACTCCCAAGTATCTTAAGAGCCACAACACTACTCCTTGAAGGCCTAAAGCTGGTGAGCTGTGGTACCCAATTTCTAAGGTGTGACAAATGAAGAGCCAGAGCCTGGGAAGCTTTCCTTCCTAAAGGAGTAACAGTCAGACAAAAGGAAGCAAAACACATATAAATCCTGCAGTTTGGGACTGCTTGGCTGAGGGGTAACTGTGGGCTGTAATATACATATAATGCAAATGAATCTGAACTGATTTCCAAGTGCTTCACACATTAAAGTTACTTCTGTACTGTTAAATTAAACATTTCTGAAACCAGTTCCTGGCAATGAGGCTAACAAGCACGGAAGAAGCTGTCTTCATGCCAGTGAGCTCCCTCAGCCTCATGACCAGGGTGCCACATGTGCGCTCTGCATTGGCAAGGGTCCCTGGGCCAGCGGCATCTGAGGAAGGTTTGGGAGGGCTGGCCGGGGCCAGGCACTGCTACAGCAAAATCACCACAGAGGTGCCAGTGCCTGGGAACAGTCCCTGCACCTTTGAATTTACTCGTATAGGCATAGCCTCGGGTTCACACTGATCTTCACAATCCTTTCCCCTAGCTCCAGCCCTGTGGGTATTTTGGCCTTGAGAAGTTGAAGGCCTGGGCAGATCACATCCAGCACCTGTGCTGGGGGACCGCCTTGGGAAGCTATCTCCACAGGCAGTGTAGAGAGACAGGCAGCTCCAGAGGCCCTTCAGCCCAGCTGAGATGTGACATCCCACCGTAGAGTGCTTGTCTCACCCTGCTGGGTCTGGAGGGAGCCTTGGCTAGCAGGCTTCTCAGCACAGTGTCCTCTAGTGTACCTACAGTGATCTTCCTGCATTCCACTTCTCCTCAAAGTCGAGGTGCCTTTCTTTGACACTGCAGGGTCTCATGATTAAACAAGATCCCTTTCTTCCTGCTTTAAAATTAGCTTTTCTTTGATTTCATAAATCTTCTTTGTTCCCTCTGTGAGTCCTTTTGAAACCCCCATATTTTAGATTTCTGTTCCTTTTTCCTGTTTGAGAAATTTCCACTTTATCTGGCACAGTCATTAAAGTTAATGACTGTCCATTACTCTGACAAGTATGTGGTACAGACCCAGGCAGCAAATGGTCTGTTCCACATTACAAATATAACATATTCATAACAACATTGTCCAAAACTCATAAGCTCTATGTAGAACATATTGGCCACCCTATATGCATGGGATCATGTTTAAATGTTGTTTAAAAAAATGTTTTAGTCCTTTTCAAAAACAGACTGCAGGACTTATGTTTTAACCCACTTTAGTCTCCTAAACAACAGCTAACCGGCCAAGTCAGTTAGCTCAGATATTTAAGTAAGGCTTTTGTTACAGTGATTTTGAAATGTCACCTTTTTTTCTAAGGAAGAGGTAGTCAACGGTAATAATAAAACTGCTAAAACAAATATCAGTGTTTGAAATCCCCACTGCCTTGTTGGATACACAAATATTAAAGACATTTAAATGACAATATAGCTTGGTAACATTTAGCAGTTATATGTGTAGACAGCAGTATAGTCAACACAGTACTACAATGAAGACATTTTTTAAAAAGTCAGGAACTTATACATCTTCTGAAATACCTCTGTGGTAAAAATTGCTGAAGACAGAAAGCAATTTATAATGTAGAATATACATTCAAAGGTATGAATGGATTACTTCCAATCACAGAAATCAAATATATAAGGTTATTTTAGCAATTTGTCTTTGTTATTTTGGATACGCAGTGAATATTAACAGAAGTTGTCAGATGAAATGATCCTGTCTTCTACCCATCAGAGCAATCTACAAAAGTAGTCAAGTATGTATGTATTTGATTAAGCAGGAAGATACCTTTGAACTACATCCCCCTTTTTTATGAACACTTTCAACTTGCACAATGGAAAAACAGGCATAGACTTCACAGCATGACACCTGACACACAGCCCAGTACAGCCATCAACGGGACAGAATGAAAAAAATACTACACAAGAAATTCAGGGCAAGGCAACAGTACTTATAAAAACTCTGCTCTCAGTCAGTAAACTTACTAGTGATGCTTCTTAACAGGGATTAAATCCATAAGTCAGAGTAATCTTTCTTAGACTTAAAAGAAGCAACAAAGTCTATTTTTGGAAGTCATATTGTTGAAAACAGCAGAGTATTTTGGGATCAGTGAAGATCCTGTTTTATCGAGGCTTATGTTGAAAGAAAACCTAATATTTTTTCTGTCTTATTTTTCAGATACTGCATATCAAGTATCAGCTTTGGTGCACTGATGCTATTTTGTGAGCCACCCATGTGAAATATCTTTCATCTACAATGTAACCCGTGTCCAATACCAATTCTGTTTTTTCCCTGAGTGCATGAATTTATCAACCATGAAATACTGTGCTATTTCACAAATTTCTAAGCTGCCTGGTTGCTTTACTGTGCAGTATTTATAAGCTCAAAGATGTGACCCCAGTGGTGGCTCCCCAGAAGACCCCTGTTACTCCCCAGTAAGCTTCCACAAGCAGTGGGGTAATGAGCAGGCAGTGCACACAGTGACAATATGACGCATCCCATGGAAAAAATAACAGCAGTTTTTTTTCTTAAGAAAGTCCTCTCAATCATTATTATTCTAGGACAAGCAGAGAGAAAGAGTCTCTGAAATTTTTCCTTCCTTACAAGCTGGCAGCTTTCTGAGAGAGAATGGAGTAGCATGTGTAGTCACTGCAATCTGTTCTGCTCAGTTGCTGGCTAATTAAGCCTTTAGCTAATTTAATTTTGAAAGATGCTTTAAGTTAGAATCTGAAAACTCTTGTTTAGTAATACAAATGAGAACTGAAAACATATGTTACTCAGCTGAGAATGAAACAGCACTTGTTCAAATAATCTTAATGGAGGCTGTAGGTGTCACTGACAGCAGTTAAATGTTAGTGCAGCAGCAATTTTGACTCAAGGCAGACTACAATCTTTTAAAAGTGTGAAATAGCTTACTGGTAAACTCAGATGTTTGAAAAGGGACACAAAAAATGAGAAGGTTGAAGTAATAAGTGCTGGGATTGAGTGGAAAAACCTTCAAAAGCTTTCTCCTTTGTGAGGAACAAAAATCTTTATCCTAGAAAATGTGCAAGAATTCAGTTTTGTTCTGGTTGAAGAAATGTAAATGCAAGTTTCTAATAGTTTGATTAGTAATGTGGAATATTTTTCCAAATGCCTTGAACTAACTGTCTGTGCTAAGATATCAACAGAGTGACAAGTTCTGCCACTGTGTCTTGGGCTTTTCCTGAAGGACTGAAAAGGACTGATGGGACTATGTACAGGAAACTTGAACAAGGCTTCTTTGTGTTGTAGCATGGTCCAAGCTAGGAGAATATTAAAGATGTGCCCTTCATTTACTCCATAAAGGCGTTGAATCATCTAAACATTGTCCAGTATGCTCATTCTCCAGTAAAGACCAAATTTTGAAGAAATGCAGTTACATACAGTGATGGTTTTGACAGTAAGGCTGGCTTGAGAAAACCCATCCCTGTCCACTTACTCCCACCTCTCTAAAGGAGAGGAGAGTTGTAACTTCCAAATCTGGCTTTGCACTGAAGCCAGGGTACTTTGTAACTGCATGGTAAAACCTACAAACTTTAGAGCATATATTGAATGATGTTCAGTATACAAATTATATCTTTTTCATGCTTTTACATGACTAGGTAAAGAGCAGTATATTTTCAGCAAAATTTCAAGTTGGAGTCCATTATACTTAATGGGATTTTGATCAACTAATTTTATACTGCTAATGAAATGGCATGTATTGTACAAATATGATTGGCTTATCTTTTAAGAATACCCAAACATGTTTAATATTCCTGACATTTGGCTACCTGTTTGCTTTCACAAAGCTCTTTCTTGAAAGTGAAAATATAGCAATATTTTTCCTGCAATGTTTAATTTTCTGATTCTTAAATTATAAAGCAATACTGCTATTTAGATTGCAAGGACAGCAGGAAGAATATGTACTCTGTTTAAATCTTCCCTTTCTGAAAACATGGTTTGTTTATTTATTTATAATATGTGTAAACACACTAGATACTAGGTTTTGTAAAACAGAATAAAAATTAAAGGAGCAAACTAGAGTTATGAACTGAAATTACTACAGCAGTATGAAACTTTAAAAAGCTAATATTTAGGAGTAAAAACATGTTATAATGATAACTGGTAGTTCTGGATGGAATTCATCACTTCCAGAAATGGATATGCTGCATACCATCTAATTATTCTCTTATTACATGAAGTTTTATTTTTCTCAAAATCTTCATCTTTTTAGCTGGTGTTGATCTAAGATGTTAGGAACGATTGCAGTCTACAGCAACAGGGGAAAAAATCAGTTGTTTAACATGTCTGACTCTTGGAGATAATTCAAATGGAAAAAAATCCAGGTCATTGGCCTTTTTAAATAGACCCCCGGCAGTATTTACTCCTCCATAAATAGCACAGTCACATGAAATAAAACTGTGTTCAGTAAAGCCTGCAAAACAAAAGAACAATTTACAGACTGAAACACAAACTGCGGCTCATGTGTTCAGTGGGTAGGATTAAGTAAGCTCGCTGCACGGTCTGTGCTTAGTGGCTGTGGTGGCGGATCCACTGGGAGGAGAGCACGCCAGGTCACCTAAGGTGCTCCCTGCGCCAGCCACGGGGTCGAAATGCTGCGACCCTGCCCTGGGCAGTGACCTGCGAGACAGCTTGGCTATAACGTCAGATTGCGCTGCAGCAGAAACGAGCACGGCTTCCTTCACCGCCATGCCACGACTAAGGGCACATCTACATAAGCAGGATTCACTGGCATTACTGTGCTGCTATAATTCAATGACTTACGGCTGTATTGCTGTAGTAAGGGCAGTAAATTTCCCCCAGGTAGGCAAGTCCTAACATGAATGTATGTACTTCTGAAATCTTAGGAAGACTGAGTAAGTTCATTTCATCTGCTGGCAAAAAGAAATTTTTATGGATGTTACAGGCAAAAAGACAAATGACTAAATTATTATAAACATTACCAAGATCCCTCAAAAGCTTGCTTCAATCTCTTTTGTGTGTTTACCCTCTTTCAATCTCTTTTTGTGTGTTTTGTTGTCTCTTTTAAGTCTCTTTTGCAGCTCTCACATTATTTGAGAAAAGCCTGAAAACATGAAACAAATGCACACTAAAGCTTTGTAACCTACATGACAAAGAAAAGGAATCCACAAGTATGCATGACTGGGTTTCATTCATTAACTGGGGAGTGGAAAGACTGATAATAATTATTCCGTATTTAGGACTCCTCCTGATTAGTAGCACTCATCCTGCTTTTGCAAAAAAAGTTTCTAAAAAATGTCACCGAGAAGCTGCAGCTTGGAACTGAGTGTGGATACAGAGCAGCCGTTTGCAAACAATGGTTGTCAGGCCGCTTGCTCGCAGACCGCGGAGAACTGGCTGTGCACAAGACTTGGCTCTTTGTTTCCAGTTGCTAAATCACAGTAGAGACAGAGGAAAACATAAAAATAATTTTCAGTTATTATTTGTCAAGTAGGCAATTACTAGTTCTGACATGGGAAGAGAATTACAATTTGAGATGCAAAACCAATTCCTTATAGGAAGCGTTCTACACTGTCAAAGCGTTCCCAAACACCAGTCTAGCGAACTCTTTCCACCCTTAGATTTACTGAGATTTAGCCATTCTCTTCATTTCTCTTTGTTACAGCGTATATATCTCTTGGCCATGTTTTGTACTTTTCTGGCTGCCACATTCATTAAGTTTCCAAGAGCAGCTGATTCTTAGCATGCAGTAATTCTTGTTAGCCTGCTGAGAACTTGACAGAATAAACCTTGCTGTTTGTTTAATTCCTTTCACTGAGCATTAGGAATTATTTCTGAAAGAACTCTAGCTTCCAGGTGTTCACTTTTTAAATGCAAACATTTCATAACAGAAATAGTTCCTTTTAATATTCTAAATGTTGTGTTGAACAATCTTTATAGGAGACTGTAAAGCTGAGGACAGTGCTAGTTGGCATCTTCCAAGATCTGGTTTGCCACAGACAGAAACATTAGAAAGTGGTGGTAGAAAGGCTGCACTTTTTTTTTTTTTTTTTTTTTGTATTTCAGTAAATACAGGTGCCATTTGTTACCTTTAAAAATATCATGAATTCACTCTTCCTGCTGAAAATCTTTCCCATTTCAAATATAAAATGCAAACAAATCTTCAGCACAAAGAACAAACTAATATATATACATGTTCATGTTC
The DNA here is from genome assembly GCF_003343035.1 of Apteryx rowi. Classification (NCBI taxonomy): domain Eukaryota; kingdom Metazoa; phylum Chordata; class Aves; order Apterygiformes; family Apterygidae; genus Apteryx; species Apteryx rowi. Next base: position 348,389 of record NW_020449863.1, on the reverse strand, counting down.
TGTAGATTTTTGCTAAGGGAATATCATTCTGGCAAAGATGCTAAACAATTTTGAAAGCTTAGTTGYAAACGTATGCCCCAAAGGGATGCTCTGCATCTTACTGATCCAGATAGACTCCTGTTGAGGTCTCAGACCTCACTGTTTCCACCCCAAAAGATAGTTCAATATACAAACAGAATTAAGGAGTTAAATTGGGATATATTTTCATTGGATTATCAATTATGATAATCTCTGTGTGTGTGTGTGCATGTGTGTACACACTTCTTAAATTTTATATTTGCAACACAATCAAGTTGGATTAGCTAAGAGAAGATTTAATCAAAAACTTTTTAAAACACCAACAAGAATCAGATCTAGTTTTAACAATCCACTGCCTGCACATACACAAGCACATAGCTTTGCCTGGAAAGGCCATAACAATGTATTCATAGGTATCCTGAAGGAAATCTAACTCAGAGCCCTCAGAAGAGAAGGTCCTGCCAACTAATCTCCGATTTCCAGTCCCATGATTTCAAATCCTGCTCTAGGAGGAAGATAACAGATGGTCTCTGAGATAATTGATTCTATATTATTTAAGGATTTATCAAGCAAAAGATTTAGGAACACTTCCGCTAGACAGTGACTAGCCAGTGCAGACCAGAGAACATGCAGACATTTGCACACTTTAACCTGAAATATGTGAATAACTAACTCGGTTTTAGTGGCACAGTCCAAGTGCTTAAATCAATGCATGCTTGAAAGAGCAGAGCCTCAGCCCAGAAAGTATTTTAAGTTAGTTGAAAAAACACCTTGAAAAACCAATGGAATAGTGCAGTAGTAAATATAAGCACTGTTGTGACCCACAGGGATTTTCCTTTAAATTTTTCACTTTGAGAAGGATATAGAAATAAGTTTTCATAACCTCTTTCTCCACAAACCTTCCTGGCTGAGGGTTCACCCACTTATGGCATCCTCTTTACTAAAATATTCCTCCCACTGCCTCTGAGAACTAGATTTCTTGCAGCTCGACCTCTAAGCATCTTTACAGAAGAATGGGAAAGCAGAACTAGCAGAACTCCTTATCTACTGGCAACGAGACAATTCCCTGACCTCTGTAGCAACCTGATCCATGAAGCCCCACGCTTCCAAGACAAGTTTGTTAGAACTCTAAAAGTTAATGACACATCACGTTCTCATTCGTATTTTCAGAGGTCTCACTCCTGGAAAGAAGATGCTAGGAAGACACAGGAAATAAGTCTCTATGATATAATGAAAAGTACTGCAAATGTGACTTTTAGTTAAATCTGTTCTAGATTTTTGCTTCTCGATTTTGAATGATAATGATCATTACTTCCTAACCCTTTGACTTTTCTTCCAAGTACAGTTAGATACACACAAAGTTTTGCAGGATCAATGCTTCAGCGTATATTGAAGGCTCTGATTTAAGAGTTGGAATAGCTTGGCATAAAATTACCATTCACAAAATTCTCTGTGGACATCTCAGACTTTTATGAATTAGATTTGGAGCCAGCAGCTTATAACCTGGCATCATCACCGTGTGCCTTTAAATACACTCTAAAAACCATGAGGTTCAGAAGCTGACTCACAAGCAGCTCAGACAGCTGTGTAGGAAGCAGCATGTGCAGCAGGCAGAGAAGGGCAATCTTCAGCTTTCTCAAATGTAGCTGCTTCAAATTGCCAGTCAGAGCTCTCAGTTTCATTTTTTCTCCTAACATCCCAATCCCATAGACCTGTATGCTCAACTGACTTTATTCAGCCACGTAATTCCACTGACTCCAAATGCTCATTAATTCAAACATTACAATTTCAGTTTGTGAAATTATAGCTAGTCCACAGAGCTGCTGCTGATTCTTTTCCAAAACAGAAGAGTTATATTAAAAAAACAAAAGAAAATTCAACAGCTAAAAATAGATTTGAGAGAAGAAAAACACTGTTTCTTTTTGTTGGCTGACTCAGATTTCACCGATATTTCTTGTATGTGTGATATATAAAGATAAGGTCTGAAAACATTTCCAGGTGCAATCAATTGGAAATTCCATCTTTGCAAGACTACAGCTATTATTCACATAGGCTTCTGCATCATGAATTTCAACTGCCAATGGATTTTTACAACACTGTCTTATCAGCATGGCAGCCATTCCAAAGCCTAGTAACCTTGAAGAAAATATTTTAAAGCTCAGAAAATACTCTTATGTTACTTAGCATTTATATAATGCTTTTCCCTAACAGCTTTCAAAATATTAAATTGATGGAACTTTAAGATAAATTCCTTTACACTGCAAAGAGGCAGCAAGAGTTGAGTTGCCATTAAAGACTGTATAGGACACACCAGACTRTCACTTTCTAAAAATGGGTGCAGCAGAAAATGACAGCTGTTGGAAGCAGGCAGGAACAAAGGCACACGCCAACACAGCAACTGGGCCTTAGTCCTCTCAGAACAGGAGCTATGGCCTTTGAAATGAGATATGAATTAACCAGGTAAGGAACGCAAGAACAAGTACATGAGTTCGCAGTTTAAAGAACAAGTGCCTAAAGGTATCCATTTTGTTTGTAAAATGGATTCTGTAAAATATATATTCATAAAAATATAAATGAAATGAAAAGTCTACCTACCTACAATAAAGACAACAGCACACTGCAATTGTCCCTCTGCTTAGGGAAAAATAATTTATAGATACATTGGATACTCTAGAATACCTAGAAAAAAATTCTTAGACTACTCTCCACATTTTCTGAATACTAAAGATTAATTAAAAGCAAAAAAAGATGAAGGTACACAGGTAGTCATGCATTAAAAAGTAAGTAGAGATGGTGTTGACATAGGAAAGAAAAAAAGGAAAGAATGATAAAAGGAAACAGTCCCTAAGGAAAAAGCTTTGACAGTCTTAGCTTTCTATCTTCGCATAAAGCCATAACCCACACTTGACTTTTGGTTTACTGATTATACATCTGAAGTTTAAACTCCAACTCATGAAATCATGCAACAAACACATAGTTACCTCACAGTATTTACAACCTACCAAAGACACTGAGATTTGAGCATGTATTTAAAATACCACAAATACTTATTTTCTGAATTGGTACCTAAAACTATGCATTAAGAAGAAATGTGTTGATATGCATGAAACTAGTCTGCGATCTCTACCTGAATGACTACAAGCTAAGGCATCCCATACGTTTATGATTCAAAAGTGGGGCTGTTTGGATATGGAAATGGGACCAGGTAAAAATCAGATTTTCATGCAGCCATATACTGAATGCTCAAACATCATGCTTTTCATTTGGTGTAGCAGTTACAATTCCTGTTTTCCATGACAGAATTTCAACTGGAGTTATAAGTTGTACTGGAATTTTACTCTTTGAAACACATTTGTAATTAAGACCCTAGACCAAAATTCTGCCCCCCAGGTCAGTATTTCATCTTTTGTGCAGAAAGATAAAATTTCTCCTATTTCTTTCCCCCATCCTTCCATCTATTTTACTCATACCCCGGTGTAAAGCAACATCTCTTGCTACCCACGGGCCTACAAGATTCAGTATTCTTATCCTAAACCACCAACAAAAAAAGAACAGATATTCACCCTCTGAAAGTTAAGCCCGTGCTTGCTTCAGACAATTGCATGCGCTGCAGCAGCCCCCAAAAGGAGGCTGTGACTCAGTCTGGGAGAGTAAACACCATGGTAACACAGATTTGTAAAACTCAAACTCGGCGGAGACAAAAACGTGAGGTGTCAGGACAAGCGGAAAAAAAAATTAGAAGCACTTAGAAAATAGCTAAGACCAGCGAAGGGCAACATCCCACGCATAAAACGTATCCACGTTCCAGTACAACTCTGAGCGCACACCGTCCGGGGTTAAAAACGCCTTTTGAAGTTTTCTCGGCGAGGAGCATTTCGTTACCGCACGCGGCCGCTAACGGCTTGCTGACAGGCTCGAGCCTAACTGCCCTCCTCCCAGCAGCGCTAGTAACTGCAGCGCAGCGCAGCCCTGCCGGCCGGCCCGTGACACCCGGGGGACGCTGAGGCCGGCAGCCCCAGCGCCTCCCGCGCACCCTCCGCACCACCGCCGGGCTCAGCGCCCGGGAGGCGGCGAGGAGCCCGGCGCAGCGCCATGGCGCCGGCGAGGCGCCCCAAAGGGCTCCGGCCCGGGGAAGCTGGTCGCGGCGGCGCCTCCTCAACCCCCTGCCGCCGCCGGACCCCGCGCCGCCGAAGCCCAGCGGCAACACCGAGGCGGCCCCGGCTCGGGGAAAGGCTTCCACCGCCGCGAACGGGGCGCCGCCGTAACGGCTGCAAGGGGAGACGCGCGCGCGGCGGGGCGTGGCGTGGCAGGCGCCTCGCGCGCCCAACGGCTTCCCTCGGCCGCTTCCCTCTCTCCGCGGCGCGAACGCCTGCCGCTGGGCCACCCCACCCCGCACCTTCACTTCTCCTCCCTCCCGCTGTCGCTCGCATTTTTACCTCGTCAAAGATAAAAACCCGCCCACCCCCTCTCGGCCCCATCCGGTTGGGGAAGCGTGTTGTCAATCACTCCGTCCCCCGGAGCTCGTCCCCGCTCCCGCGTTCTCCCCGCCCCCCGGCCCGGGGGGAGGGTCCACGAGCACCTTTTCCCATTGGCTGTTCGGCGCTGCCAGTCATCTAAGCCGCGGCTGCTCCTCCGGGCTCTTCTTGCCCCCCTGGCGGGTCGGTGCTGCCCCGCTCCGCCCCTCCCCTCCTCTCCCCTCAACTCTACTCGCGCCGCCAAGTTGCGCGGCCGCTGGCTCGGCGGCTGCGGGGCCCGGGCGGCGCGGCCGCGGCG